>NC_041382.1:412301352-412329286 GCF_002162155.2 Triticum dicoccoides
AAACTGGGTCGTTGCTGATTGGAGCAGTGGGTCGGTTTCGATTCCCTGCGTCCCTGGCGGCCGGATTGGTTAAGTGGGGTGGCCGGGCCCCGTCCCCTCCCCTTTATAAGAAGGGAAGGGGGATTGCACCCCTCAATCCTTCATCATTCATCTCCTCCCACCTTGGCTCCTTCCTTCCTTTTGCTATGGCGAGAGGCCGCACCGACACTTCAATGCGGCGACGATGGTCTCTGCTCGACAGCGTGCCCCCCTTCCCAAGAGCTCATGGCGGTGGAGCCAGCCGTGAGAGGAAGAGGGAGGGGGCTAGGCCGAGGCCACCATGGCGCTCGGGGAAGAGGAGGATGGGGCGGCACACTAGCCTCACCTCCGCCAGGGGCCCCTCCCCCAATGGAGGGCCACGTCAGAGACCAGCCCCGCGAATTCGTCATAAGGTTGCACAGGCCAGTGTGCCATCGTCTTTGTCTCCCTACTCTGTTCGCTTGGGAGATGGAGCTCGACCCGCCACAGGCTTTGAGGCTGCATATGAGGGGCTGTGGGAATGGCAGCATGCGGGTTGACGTCGACTTCCCCACCCCTCATGTTATGTACCTTCGTCGTGGATGGAAGACCTTCGCTCATGCCCATAGCCTGTCGGAGGGGCTCGTTCTACACTTCAATTTAATGGAGAACGGCCTGCTCTCTGTCAAGGTCTTTGGGCACTTGGGAACTCGCCTAAGGTGTTGCGTGGAGAGCTCCTCCAATGATGAAGATCCTCCTCTAGCAGGAGTGACGAGGAGGACAGTGACAGCAAGGACGAGGGCGTTAAGCGGGAGGACACCGACTCCGACTGACTGCGCCGCCCTCCTCCCTTGGCCATGCACCTTGCCGAGGGTCTTCCTCGTCAAGCTCTCCATCGGCGCGTTCCCTCTTTCCTCCTTTTTGCCTTGAACTGCCGCACCTGGGAGGTAAAGGGCAAGAACAGGGATCACGGGTACCTATCCTTTTTAGTTTTTAAGCCCGCGGGCACTCGTCAGATTTGAACCTTGTAATGCCCTTGCTCATGTTTCATTCTGTATGAACTATACCTGTTCGGAACGTATTAATGAAAAAGGGTGCTTGCTAGGTTCTTTGTGCGTGAGTGAGACACATGCCAAGGAATGAATCCTTGTTATTCCTAAGATAAACATTATCACCCGGCAACAGGCCTTGCCATCCCCTCACTTCATAGCACGACCATACTCACGCTCTTGGCGGAGGCAGGGGCGAAGTAGGATTAGGCCCTTCGTTTGCTTCCTTGTCACCGCAACTACAACCAAGTTCCGGCCCAGAGAATAGTTCTTGGGCACGGGAAAGGGGGAGCACGGTCGCCCAGGAATAAACGAGGCTTCATACGTCCCAGTTCCATACGGAAATGCATAACAGGGGATATAAGACTTATCTGAATCTGCAGCCCCGGGCAACCTTGGCTTGCCGTGGTTGAATACTTGAATCTGCAGCCCCCGGCAATGGCTTGTCGGGGTCGAGGATGTCGATCTGTCTCCCTGCCCTTAAATGTCTTGCCAGAAACGCCTGTGCAGCTTGCGAACCAAAGAAAGGACTGGAAAAGACGGAAAGACACACACCCGACCTCTGTGCTAGGGGTTAGTTGCTGCTGAGCACTATCAACCCTACCAAAGAGGGAGACTTAAGCTAGCATGCATGCTAAAACTTAGGGCGCCAGCGCTTCATTTATTTATGCTCAGGGTCTGCGCCTGGCTCTGTACGAAGGGTTACATGCCTTGTCGGCAAGGCTTGTACAAAAGGTGGTTTGCCGGGAGGCCCGACAACTGCACCTCATGGGTAAAACTTACAAAGATGTTCGATGTTCCAGGAGTTGCTAATTGGGACACCATGTTCGGTCTCCAGGCGGACTGCGCCAGGCCTGGTGACTCGTATTACCCGATAAGGGCCTTCCCACTTTGGTGTCAACTTGTTGGAATTCTTGGCTGACTAAACGCGCCAAAGAACAAGCTCGCCTTCCTCAAGACTTCAGCCATGAACCTTGTGGCTATGGTAGCAGCGCAAGGCTTGTTGGTAGCGTGCAGATCGCACAGCCGCCCGAAGATTATCTTCCTCAAGGAGCGTCGCGTCGTCTTGCCGCAACTACTCTTGCTCAAGCTCGTCATAAGTGAGCACTCTAGGTGACCGATATGTGAGTTCTGTGGGGAGAAATGCTTCTGCCCTGTATATCAGGGCAAAGGGTGTCTGGCCGGTGGCTCGATTTGGCGTTGTTCTGATCGACCAAAGAACCGCCGACAACTCATCAATCCAGTGCCTTCCACACTGGTGTAGCCTGTCAAAAGTCTTTGTCCTCAGGCCTCGCAGTACTTCAGCATTTGCCCTCTCCACCTGGCCTTTGCTTCGTGGGTATGCCACTGAAGTGAAACAGACCTTATTACCGAGGTCTTGGATGTATTGCATCAAGGTGCGCCTTGTGAACTGCATACCATTGTCGGTGATGACCCTGTTCGGCACACCAAAATGGTAAACTAGCCCTTGAAGAACTTGACGACTGACTGTGATGTCACCTTCCTTATTGCTTCCACTTTGGGCCACTTTGTGAACTTGTCGATTGCGACGTACAAGTACTCAAAGCCCCCGACAGCATGGGTGAAAGGGCCAAGTATGTCGAGTCCCCCAAACCAAAAATGGCCAGGGGAGAGGGACTGTTTGAAGGGCTTGAGCTAGTTGATGAAGCTTCTTTGAATGGCACTGACATGCTTCACACTTGGTTACTAGCGCAGCTGCATCCTGGAGGGCTGTGGGCCAGAAGAAACCTTGCCGGAATGCCTTGTCAGCAAGGGCCCTTGACCCTATGTGGGAGCCACATACACCTCCATGTATCTCCGCCAACAGCTCTAGTCCGTCCTCTGGAGGAATGCACTTCAACCTCACACCGTTTGGCCTCCTTCTGTATAGGGTATCATCCAAAAATTGATACATGTTGGACCGGCAGGCTACTTTCTCTGCTTCTTCCTGCTCCTCGGGGAGCTCTCCTGTTTGGAGGAAACGAACGGTGGGCTGTGCCCATGTCGGAGCCTGGGGCTCGATGGCAAGGACCAAAGGCACATCTTCGCCCGCAGGGACAACTGCCTCTATGGTCAGGGCCTGGGGCCCTACCGGAGGTAGTTTCCCCTCGGCAAGCTTGGCGTACCCGGCAACCTCCTTGCTGGCGGCTCCTGGGAGCTCGGCGGGAAGGTACTTCCCGAGGCTTGTCTTCCTTCGCTTGTTCTGCCCTGCTCATGGATCTATGGATGGTTCTATTAACTAAAGTACAAAGATACCTGGTTCCACATGCAACTTGAGGGCAGCATGTTTCGACAGGTCGTCGGCAATGCTGTTCTCCGCTCGGGGAACATGTTTTGCCTGTAGGCCTTCGAAACATTCTTCCAACTTCCTCACTTCTTTCACGTAGGCCTCCATCAACGGGCTCTGGTAATCCTTATTAACTTGCTTGACGACGAGCTGCGAATCACCTCTGATGATGAGCTTCTTGATTCCGAGGTCTGCCGGGATCCTGAGACCGACAAGCTACCCCTCGTACTCCGTCGTATTGTTTGTTGATTTTTCCTGGGGAAAGTGCATCTGAATTACGTACTTGAGGTGCTCTCCGGTGGGTGCGATGAGTAGCACCCCAGTACCAGCACCTTGGAGTGAGAAAGCTCCATCAAAGTACATAATCCACTCACTGCTTGTCTCCTTACCGGGAAGGATGGTCTCTTGAATCTCCTCGTCGGGCGTTGCAGTTCACTCTGCTATGAACTCTGCCAAATCTCGGCTCTTGATTGTTGAAGTACTTTCAAACCTGAGGCCAAAGCTCGACAGCTCCAATGCCCACTCCACAATCCTCCCTATCGCATCTGGGTTGTGCAAAGTCCGTTGCAAAGGTAGGCGGGTGACAATGGTGATCTCGTGCGCTTGGAAATAGTGGTGCAGCTTTCTCGAGGCTATGAGGAGGCCGAAAAGCAGCTTCTGCATTCCAGAATATCTTGACCTAGCCCCCTGCAAGAGGGAACTAACCAAGTACACTGGGTGCTGCACCATCTTCTTCTTCTGTCCCACTTCACCCATCCGCTCAGACTCTGTCTCACCAGGACCGGGCCTTTCCGGGGGTCATGGTTTGCCGGTGTCAGGCTCTGTCTGGGAGGACCCCGGCCCGCCATCCGACAGCTCTGCTGCAACTGCTGCTTCTCCCTCAAGTTCCCTCTGCACCACCAGCGCAGCTGTAGGATCGAAAGTATGTCTAGAGGGGGGTGATTAGACTACTTGACCAAATAAAAATCTAGCCTTTTCCCAATTTTAGTTCTTGGCCAATTTTAGCAACATAGACAAGTCAAGCAATCAACCTACACATGCAATTCTAAGAGTATAGCAGCGGAATGTAAAAAAATTGCATATGAAGGTAAAGGGATGAGTTTGAGGGAGCAAATGCAATGTTGACACGGAGATTTTTTATCCGTGGTTCCGATAGGTGGTGCTATCGTACATCCACGTTGATGGAGACTTCAACCCACAAAGGGTAACGGGTGAGCGAGTCCACGGAGGGATCCACCCACGAAGGGTCCACGAAGAAGCAACCTTGTCTATCCCACCATGGCCGTCGCCCACAAAGGACTTGCCTCACTAGGGTAGATCTTCATGAAGTAGGCGATCTCCTTGCCCTTACAAACTTCTTGGTTCAACTCCACAATCTTGTCGGAGGCTCCCAAGTGACACCTAGCAGATCTAGGAGACACCACTCTCCAAAAGCTAACCAATGGTGTGTTGACGATGAACTCCTTGCTCTTGTGCTTCAAATGATAGTCTCCCCAACACTTAACTCTCTCTCATAGGATTGGATTTGTTAGAAATAAGATTTGAGTGGAAAGCAACTTGGGGAAGGCTAGAGATCAAGATTTATGTGGTTGGAATGGAATATCTTGACCTCAACACAAGTGTAGGTGGTTCTCTCTAAGAAAATATGTATTGGAAGTGTAGGCATGTTCTGATGGCTCACTCTACGAATGAAGAGTGAGTGGAGGGGTATTTATAGCCTCCACACAAGATCTGACCGTTACACACAAATCACCAAACTCGGTGGGACCGATTCAGAGAACTCGATCAGACCGATTTGGTTCACAATGTGACCATTAGGTGTTTCGGTGGGACCGACATGTCAACTCGGGGGGACCGATTTCATTAGGGTTAGGACATAACTTAATCTTTGTGAGAGCAATTACACAAACTCGGTGGGACCGATTTTGGTAATAGACAAACAGAGAGTTGGTCAGGCAAACTCGGTGGGACCGATTCGCTCATCTCGGTTGGACCGAAACGTTGCAAAGGGAAACAGAGAGATTACAATCCCATCTTGGTGAGACCGAGATCCCTATCGTTGAGACCGAAAAGACTAGGGTTTCTGGCAGTGGCTATGTCAACTGAACTCGGTGGCGCTGGATAGAAAGAATCGGTGGGGCCGAGTTGGATATATGGTGTAGGGCTTATGTGGATATGAGAAAGTAGTCGAGGGTTTTGGAGCATATCACTAAGCATTTTGAGCAAGCACCTCATTAAGCAACAGCTCATCCCTTCTTAATAGTATTGGCTTTTCCTATAGACTCAATGTGATCTTGGATCACTAAAATAGAAAATGTAGAGTCTTGTGCTTTGAGCTTGAGCCAATCTTTTATCCTTAGCATTTTGAAGGGTCCACTTTCTAATCCATGCCATGCCAACCATTGAGCTTTCCTGAAATATTCATCTTGGAATAGCATATGTCACTGAGCTATATGTTGTTAGGAATTACCAAAACCACCCAGGGATAGTTGCACTTTCAATCTCCCCCTTTTTGGTAATTGATGACAACATATAGATAAAAGCTTCGACAAATGATAAATAGTATTTGAAAAACATCGTCACTTTGAAAAGTATGTGATAAGCAAGAGCTCCCCCTAAATTTGTGCAGTATTTAAAATTTGCTTTCGAATGCAAATGCACAATTGTTTAGGATCATGGGTTACTCTTTCATGTCACATACATCTTGGTGGAGCGCTCAAAATGATAGAAGTTAAAACATGCACTCATCACCAAAACAAGTGAATGATCATCTAGGATATAAGAAATAATATCATCCAACAAGCATTAAGGGTAGCATATGATCAAACACAAGATCAAACAAGTATCTCACAAGTAGCTCACACAAGCACACAATAAAGTTTCAAACAAACCAAATAAGTGCAAAGAGAGATAAAAACCAACACTCTCTCTCTCGAAGCCTATGATCTATACATTTTTCTCCCCCTTTGGCAACAAGTTACCAAAAAGTTCAAAAATGCATAGTGCTAAACGACTCTCAAGCTTGATCTTCGGTGGGAGGTGTCGAGAGACTCCAAGAACGAAAGCTTCTGATGAAGTAGCTGGAGCTGGTGGAGTAGCTGCTGGAGGTGGAACTGGAGCTATAGCTGCTGGTGCTGATGCTGTAGCTCTAGTGTCTGTCACTGGCACTCCAACAGATCTCTGTCCTCTGGGCACTCTGGCAAAAGCATCTGTGGTAGACTTGCCCTTGTTCTCCTCTGCTTCCTCCTGAAGTTGCTCAACTGTAGTTTGGATCTCTGTCACCTTGACATCAAGGTCATAGAACTTCCGCTCAATGATCCTTTCCAGACTCTCCTGGTTCTTGGTCAGGGTGGCCAAGCCCTTCTCAATCCTCAGGGTGGATTGGATCAGATATCCAAGCTGGTCTTGCTTGCTCTTCAAGAATACCTGAGATGCCTCCTCTGCTGTTGGCATCTTTGCAACCGTCTCTGCCGTAGCCTTCTCTATCTTTTCATGTGCTTGAGCTGAAGATGGTTCATTTTCATTCATCACTACTGTATTATCTTCAAATTCAGGATAGATGGGCAGGTGCTCCTTGTCCAAAAGATATGTACATGTGCCCATCTTTGAGTTAATGAGCTCCTGAATGTGTGGAGCATACCCACAACTTCTCTTCTGATCAGCAGCAGTCCTCTTGGTTGTCTCAACAATCAGGCTCATAACCTTGAACTTCTGTGGGACATCAAATATGTGCAGTAAGTTGATGGCATGTCCTCTGATCATCTTGTGATCACCTGACTTGGGTAGCAGTGTGTGCCTTAATATCCAGTTGATTGTTGGCAAACCAGACAACAGGTAATGGACAGATCCAAACTTATATGTATCCAAGGCAGCATCTGGGATCTCCATGTACATGTTGGCCATAGTGTTGTGGTCTTTCTTCTTCTCTGCATAAATGTCCAAGTCATCCTCATGTTCCTCAGGAGCATTTATAAGCTTGGCCCACTCATCAACTGTGGATTGGTACCTAGTACCCTCAGACATCCATACAATCCTTCCATCTGGATAGAAGTGGGCAGTGGAGTAAAACTGCATGATGAGCTCATCATTCCACTTGGTGAGCTTCTGGGCAACAAAGGTATCCACTCCACATTCCTTAAAGCTATCAAGCACTCTAGGGAAGTGATCCTCATTCTCCTTGATGAATTCCCAGTCAACCCATCTCATATCACACACAATGGGCTTCTTGTCAAGCAGAATAGTCTCAAAGAAGTCATGTTGATCCTTAGTGCGAAACATGTAGTCCACAACAGTCCTCCTCCTGATAGCATATGGATCAGACTGTCTCCATAGTCTCAATCCTGCATCCTTCCTGATTTTCATGTTCTCTGCAACTGGGTGTGCATCAGTCCTGGTGTGCATCAGTGTGGTCAGGGATCTTTGGCAGATTTCTTAATCACCTTCTTCTTTGAAGTGGCTTCATCTTCAACGGCCACATAATCTTCATCCTCAGAGTCAGAAGTTCTCTTCTTCCTTGTCCTGGTGGCAGCCTTTGGCAGATTGCTTGGTGAGGGAGTCCTGGATTAGGGGGTCTCCAGACAGCCGGACTATATCCTTTGGCCGGACTGTTGGACTATGAAGATACAAGATTGAACACTTTGTCCCGTGTCCGGATGGGACTCTACTTGGCGTGGAAGGCAAGCTAGGAAATACAGATATGTATATCTCCTCCTTTGTAACCGACCTTGTGTAACCCTAGCCCCCTCCGGTGTCTATATAAACCGGAGGGTTTTAGTCCGTAGGACAACATACAATCATACCATAGGCTAGCTTCTAGGGTTTAGCCTCTCTGATCTCATGGTAGATCAACTCTTGTACTACTCATATTATCAAGAATAAATCAAGCAGGACGTAGGGTTTTACCTCCATCAAGAGGGCCCGAACCAGGGTAAAACATCGTGTCCCCTGCCTCCTGTTACCATCCACCTTAGACGCACAGTTCGGGACCCCCTACCCGAGATCCGCTGGTTTTGACACCGACATTGGTGCTTTCATTGAGAGTTCCTCTGTGTCATCGTCGTTAGGCTTGATGGCTCCTTCGATCATCAATAGCGATGCAGTCCAGGGTGAGACTTTTCTCCCCAGACATATTTTTGTATTCGGAGGCTTCGCACTGCGGGCTAACTCGCTTGGCCATCTGGAGCAGATCGAGAGTTACGCCCCTGGCCACCAGGTCGGGTTTGGAAGCTTAAACTACACGGTCGATATCCGCGGAGACTTGATCTTTGACGGATTCGAGCCCCTACTTAGTGCGCCACACAGTCACGATGAGCATGATTTAGCTCTGCCATCAGACAGTGTCCAGGAGATCGTGCTGGCAACCGCTCCGACCCTCAATTCGGAGCCAGTTGCGCCATCCATGGACGGGTGGATAGACCCCGCCACGGAGGCCACACTCTCATCGGCGATCGAGCTGAATATCGACCTTACCCTTCACGAGAGCCGTGATGCCAAACTGCCGGATCCTTCTTCGGCCACGGACTCCGAACCGCTTGCGCCCGTGCCTATCGAATCTGACTCGGCGCCGATCATGGAGTTTACCTCCGCGGATATCTTCCAGCACTCGCCCTTCAGCGACATATTGGACTCATTAAGGTCTCTCTCCTTGTCAGGAGAGTCCTGGCCGAACTATGTCTGGCAGGATTGGGATGCGGATAATGAAGAAATTCGCCGCCCATCCACCACCCACTTAGTAGCCACTGTTGACGATTTAACCGACATGCTCGACTTCGACTCCGAAGACATCGACGGTATGGACGACGATGCAGGAGACGAACAGGAACCACTGCCCACAGAGCACTGGACGCCCACTCCATCATATGATGTATACATGGTGGACACACCCAAAGAAAACGACGACAAGGAACGGAAGGACGCAACGAAGGGTTGTTCCCTCGAGAAGCAGTCAAAGCGGCGGCGTAAGCGCCGCTCCAAATCCCGCCTCGACAGAAATAGCGGTTATATAGACCCAGCGATAGATCAGGGTGAACCATCGCCCGACCAGGGCAACACAGAGAATCAAACCGAACAACCCAACCCCATCGAAGATAACAGTCCGGACGACATCACACCGAACAGGCACCCGGAGCAACAGAATGCCCATCAAAGGCTGGTTGCCACTACGAGGAGTCTGAAAAAGCAGAAGCAAAGGCTCAGGGCTGCACAAGACACACTCAGAATTAGATGGAGTGAAGTACTCAACACTGCAGCAAAGTACGGCGGTAATCGCCACACCAAGAGCTACCCGAAGCGAAAGCTGCTGCCTGAATTCGATGAGGAGGCCTTAGATCCGCCGCAATCAAAAAACAAAACGGCCATCCAGTCGGATAGACAACCTCGTGGCCAACATAGAACGACAAACGACGCCGCACATAAGCCGGTACGCGATCCACGTGAGGATTCGCATCAAAAGTACGGCGCAACCAGATCCATCTATGGGCCACGCAAGCGCGCTCCAGCACGCAATGCAACACAACAAACATCCCAATACCATGGTACACCCAAATATAGGGGTGCCGCACACCCCCTATGTTTCACCGATGAGGTGCTGGACCATGAATTTCCAGAGGGATTCAAACCTGTAAACATAGAGGCGTACAATGGAACGACAGACCATGTGGTCTGGATCGAGGACTACATCCTCCATATCCATATGGCTCGAGGAGACAATCTCCACGCCATCAAGTACTTACCCCTCAAGCTCAAAGGGCCAGCTCGGCACTGGCTTAAAAGCCTCCCTGAAAACTCCATTGGAAGCTGGGAAGAGCTCGAAGACGCCTTTCGGGAAAAATTTCAAGGGACCTATGTCCGACCACCGGATGCAGACGATTTAAGTCATATAACTCAATAGCCCGGAGAGTCAGCCCAAAAGCTTTGGAACGGGTTCCTCACTAAAAAGAACCAAATAGTCGATTGTCCGGACGCCGAAGCCTTAGCAGCTTTCAAGCACAGCGTTCGAGACGAATGGCTTGCCAGACACCTTGGCCAAGAAAAGCTAAGAACAATGGCAACATTAACAAGCCTCATGACCCGCTTTTGCGCGGGCAAGGACAACTAGTTAGCCCGATGCAGCACCAGCGACCCAAGTACATCCGAAGTCAGGGACGGAAACGGGAAATCACGACGCAGTAAAAACAAGCGCCGAAATAAAGAAGATAGCCCGAAGAGCACATCGGTAAACACCGGATTCAAAAGCTCTCGGCCAGGTCAGCAAAAGCTGCCCCCCAAAGGCAATAGAGACGAACTGTCCAGCCTAAACAAGATTCTGGACCAAATATGTCAGATCCATAGCACCCCCGATAAACCAGCAAATCATACCCATAGAGAGTGTTGGGTCTTCAAGCAGTCAGGCAAGCTCAACGCCGAACACAAGGTGCAGGATACACCAAGCGAAGACGAGGACGAGCCTCGCAAGCAAAGCACTGGGGAACAGAAGAAGTTGCCACCAGAAGTCCAAATAGTAAACGTATTACATGTGACAAAGGGGAGAAACAAAGCGGCACTCCTAGAGACACATGCCCCAGGGCCTATCACCGTGGAGTCCTGCCACTGGTCGTTCCAACCGGTCACCTTCGACCATCGAGATTACTCGGCAAGTATCCGGCGTGCAGGATGGGCTGCCTTGGTATGAGACCCAATAATTGACGGATACCACTTCACACGAGTCCTGATGGACGGTGGCAGCAGTCTAAACCTGATATATCAGGACACAGTTCACAAAATGGGGATAGACCCAACAAAAATTAGCCACAGCAATACTACCTTTAAAGGAGTAAGGCCAAGCCCAGAGGCCCATTGCACGGGCTCCCTGCTACTAGAGGTTATACTCGGCTTTCCCGATAACTTCCGTAGAAAAAATTTAACTTTCCACATTGCTCCGTTCCAAAGTGGCTATCAAGCACTACTCAGATGCGAAGCTTTCGCTCGCTTTAACACAATACCGCATTATGCTTCCCTCATGCTTAAGATGCCCGGTCCACGTGGCATCATTATAGTAAATGGAAATATTGAGCGCTCCTTGCGCGCGGAAGACCGTGTGGCACCTTGGCAGCCGCAAACTAAACGGCCTCACCAACTAAAGCATCTGACAGGTCGTTAAGACCACAGACACGGTTGGACGAGTCCGGTATTGCTATATGTAATTGATACAGGTTTGATGGCTATACCCCTATTACAATACAAGGGGCTCAACGCGCGCGCACAAGTGACAATCAGGCTCAAGTTTACTCATATTGTTTATTTAGTATAACTTACCTTTTGCAGGACAACTTTTCAATTAACTTCCTCTATTTTTCAGATGACCATCGTGCTACACCCGTCCAGAATACGGCACAACAGAGACACAGGCGCAGACGTGCAGCAGGGACCCGTTCTAAGGATTCTTTTTAGATTAAGACCCTGCGTAAACCTTTTTTACTGTCTCTTGTTGATACACATCCCTCGGATTCTCAGTACAATTGAGAAGGATGCTGACGTATTGGCATGTGGCCACGTCAGAATATTGCACGTACCTAGACACCAGGGGCTTATTACAAAGGGCACTGTTTAGGCCCGGTTTACACCATAAAGACTGAATACCTTAGGGAGTGTTCGGCGTCGCAAGTTTGGCCTTATATGCATCAGCTCCGAATCATGTCGTTGGTCAAATGTAGGGTTTGCCCGGCTCCTGTGTTTTGCTGCCTTATGTTCCGCTCTATCGGCTAAGGCGGCACTAGGAGAACTACTGCGATTGTGCCCTGGTTCATCCGGACGAGCACCTCAGTAGAGAAAGCCGAAAACTGACTGTCATGATATAGCGTGAGACTAGTCAACCACTCGATGACCTATCGGAATCTTCGGGATTTCTCCGCCTTAATGAAGGGCCGTTTCCCAGCCAGGCATGTACGCACCCCGAATTCGGATAAGTGCGGAGCCACCAGGGGCTATATAGTAGCCCCACTCTCAAACTCCTCTGGCTAAGTGAAAGTGTTAAAACATTATAGTCCGGTTGCCTAGTTTGCTGCGCTATCACCTCCTTAATGGACCAAGACGTTGGGTCATGTGTGAACATGTGTCTTCTGCGAACACCCCCGCATTATATGCGTAGGGGGCTGAAGCCGAGGACTGCAATCTTTCAGGTTATATACATATATACATAAATGGCCGCACAGGAGCCATCATAATACTTTCGGGCAAAAGTATAAATACAGCATTGATAAACTTAATAAAACATTGTTTTTACAATGGGAATACATGTCACTCAAACATAATATTCTTCGAGAACTGGGCCTCTATCGAACGAGCGCCTTCAAGAACTTCTTCAAAATAGTGCTCGGCAGCCACTCGGCCTATGGCCGAACCCTGCGCCGCAACAGTGGTGGCATCCATCTCCGCCCAGTATGTTTTAACACGGTCTAGGGCCATCCGCGAGCCTTCGATGCACGCCGACCTTTTCATCGCATTAATGCGTGGCACCACACCAAGGAACTACTGCACCAAACTAAAATAGTTGTTCGGCTTTGGCCTTTCCGGCCATAGATGATCCACAACAGACCTCATGGCGAGTCCGAACAATCTATTCAGCTCGGCCCATTCGGCAAGCCGACTAGTCAATGGAAGTGGACGCTCTAGAACATTAAATTGTGACCAGAATAGCTTGTCCACTTCACGGTCTGTTTGACCTCAGAAGTATTTGGTCGCATCGACAGCACTCGTCGCCAAGTCCAGATATGCGTCCGCCGAACTCCACAGACGGTCCAGAGGGGCATACTGAGGATCTCCAAACTTCCTCCGCAACATAAAGGGTTTCCCAGCCGCGATATCCCCGGCTTGATGCAACTCCTCCTTTTTCGCTCTCATCGCAGAGCGGGTATCTTTGGTCGCCATCATGGCCTTTTCCAGGTCCGTCGCCTTCGCCCAGTTTTCTTCTTCAACAAGCTGGCAATGGTCGGCCGTATCTTTTAACTTTACAGCCATATTGGCCATTTTCTCTTTGCTCTCGCAATGTGCGGCCTGTTCGGCCCTTAACTCTTCGGACGCTTACAAAGCAGCCGCATTGCTACTTCTTGCTTGCTCCTTGGCTCGAGCAAGCTTCGCCCGAAGGGTCTCCATGGTGGCTGCTCCATCTGTAGTCACAACATATTAAAGATAATGGCATCATGCTACTCTTATTGTGTGACGATCACCAGAAAGGCCACTCACCCTGTGCCTCGTCAAGCCGCTCATTGACAAGCACGATGTCGGCATCTGCCGCATCCAGCTGCCGCTTTAGTTCGGCATACCCATCAGTCCAGCTAGCCATCGGAGCCTCCATCACCTGCACATAAAGGCAGTCCGGTTATTACCTGGGACTATGATCCTCTGTTTGCCGCCGTTTTCGACGACAACTAGAGTCTCAGGGGCAACTATCTACACAGGGCACATCTAAAAATGTGCGGTACTTTCAAAAATATACATCATTTCACGTACCTCAAAACCCGTCAGTAGACTCATAAAGGCTTCATGCAGCCCGCTTTCGGCGGACGAAATCCTTTCAATCACCGTACCCATCAATGTGCGGTGCTCTTCTGAGATAGCCGCCTTCTCCAGCAGATCCATCCGTACATCCGACCGCACACTAGACGATGCCGCACTCTTTTTGCTCTCTTCGAGAGCCGGATACTGAGGACTTCGGGTGGCCATAGGATTACCTTCTGGCCTTGCCGGATCAGGAGAAGCCCTCCACGACGACATCTTAGGGTCGCCCGCTTCATAAGGTGGCGTGGCAGGGGGAGGCGTTTCGCTCTCCATCATCTCCGGAAGAAGATCCCCCGAAGACGAGCTCAGCTGAGAAGGGCTAAGATCCGAACTGCAAGATAAATACTTCGGTTATTTTCCTCAGAAGTAAGGTAGGGTATCTTCACCATTAAATACCTTATGATTACTTACAGCTTGTTAGAGGGTTGATCCCCGCGCGGACATTGTGCGGCAAGAACACCCTCCGAGGCAGGACCCTCTGGCAGAGATTTCTTCTCCCGTTAGGAAACCTTGATTTCTGGATCTTCGGAGGTAATCCTCTTCCTTCCCAAGGGAGAGAGAATGTCAGATTCTTCCCCTTGGTTATCCTCCCTCGCAGAGGTGCTCATTCCCTCGGTTGGAATAGGTAGCGATGGAGGCCCGCATTCACCCTCTTTATTCCCCCCTTCGTCTTCCTTTAAGGGCACCGGACAAGGTGCTGGCTCGAGCATCTTTTCCAGCGCCGGATTGTCCAAGCCTTCAGGAAGGGGGGCCGAACATTGGACCATCTTCGCCTTTGTTATCCAGTCCTGGTCAAAGAGCGATTCTTCAGAATGATGTCATTATAAATAAAAGGACGATGTGTTCGGCCATGGGATTACTTACTTGGGCAGCGGTGCGGTTGCTGCTCAGACCCACGTCCTCGGTAGTGTCCGGACACTCTATTTGGGGTCCGAAGAATGATTTGTACATCTCCTCGTGCGTCATGCCAAGGAAATTCTGAATAGTGCACGGTCCTTCTGGGTTGAACTCCCACATGCGGAGGGGCCGACGTTTGCAAGGCTGGACTCGATGAACCAGCATGACTTGCATTACCATAACCAGACTGAAATCTCCCTCGAAGAGATCTCGGATACAGCTCTGTAGTATTGGCACGTCCTTGGCTGGACCCCAGCTCAGTCTCCTGCTGATCCATGACATCAGTTGTGGTGCAGGGCCCGAGCGAAAGGTGGGGGCAGCTACCCACTTGGCACTTCGGGGAGCTGTGATGTAAAACCACTCCCGTTGCCACAATCCAGACACCTCTGGAAAGGAACCCTTTGGCCATGGAGCATCAGCAATTTTGCTTATTAAAGCACCTCCACACGCTGCGTACTGTCCCTCGACCATCTTCGGCTTCACATCGAAGGTCTTGATCCACAAGACGAAGTGAGAGGTAATGCGGAGGAAGGCCTCACAGACGACAATAAATGACGAGATGTGAAGAAGGGAGTCTGGGCCAGATCATGAAAATCCAGCCCGTAATAGAACATAAGACCCCTGAAAAAGGGATCCAGAGCGAGGCCTAGTCGTCGAAAGAAGTGGGAGACGAACACAACGCTCTCGTTGGGTTCGGGAGTAGGGACAACCTGCCCTCGGGTGGGCAGCCTATGTAAAATTTCGGCGGTCAGATATCTGTCCTCCCTCAACTTCTTGATGTCCTCCTCCGTGATGGAGGAAGACATCCACCAGCCTTGAAGGTTGGATCCGGACATGATTAAAGGTCCGAAGCACCTGACCTTGGCTTTGGGTGTTAGAACTCGAGGCGGGGGAGGGATTCGACTGAGCACGGGAGGGAGAAAAGTAACAGCCTTGTCCCTTTATAAAGAGGGTAAATATCAAGCATCCTCCTCGTGGCCATTTGCGACTTGCCTAAAATCCAGGAGTCCTAGGTACGACTGGGTTACCCATGTCCGTATTGATGAGAATACTGTAATAAGGGGAACACGATCTGTGCTTTGACAAGACGTGTCAAGAAACCGCCTCGCATTATGTGCGGGGCTGGTTATAGAAAAATGGTTCAAATAACTACCGGGCCGTGGCGTGATGTCATGCTGCCAAAACGTGTCAGCAGATTAGATTTGTGGTAATATTATTCTCTCTACGGTGGTATGTGGAACTTATTTTGCAGGGTCGGACACTATCCTTGTATTCAAACTCTTTTGTGGTATATTCGGAGGAGGAACCCGCCATGCAATGCCGAAGACAACACTGCACGCCGGACTCATCGTCATTGAAGCCTGGTTCAGGGGCTACTGAGGGAGTCCTAGATTAGGGGGTCTCCGGACAGCCGGACTATATCCTTTGTCCAGACTGTTGGACTATGAAGATACAAGATTGAAGACTTCGTCCCATGTCCGGATGGGACTCTACTTGGCGTGGAAGGCAAGCTAGGCAATACAGATATGTATATCTCCTCCTTTGTAACCGACCTTGTGTAACCCTAGCCCCCTCCGGTGTCTATATAAACCGGAGGGTTTTAGTCCGTAGGACAACATACAATCATACCATAGGCTAGCTTCTAGGGTTTAGCCTCTCCGATCTCGTGGTAGATCAACTCTTGTACTACTCATATTATCAAGAATAAATCAAGCAGGATGTAGGGTTTTACCACCATCAAGAGGACCCGAACCTGGGTAAAACATCGTGTCCCCTGCCTCCTGTTACCATCCGCCTTAGATGCACAGTTCAGGACCCCCTACCCGAGATCCGCCGGTTTTGACACCGACACTTGGTGTGCTCCTGCTGCCTTCATCATAGCTGCTAGAGGGATCTGAACCCTCACTCATCTGCACCGGTTGCTCAGACCTGCTCTGACTATCACTTTGATCAGACATCTCTGCAAATATTCTGACAGTAGACCCTATGAATAGGTTATAGATAAGGTAGAGTAGATGAGCATCACTAAGTACAGAAGTTTTGCAAAAAGGATGACTTAAAAACTTAGTTTTAGTTCTTCACAGAAAGCATTTCGGATCTACCGATTTGTAAACTCGGTGATACCGAAGCAGCTTTTGGAACCTAAACTAGTGAACTCGGTCAGACCGAGTCACAGTTCGGTGGTACCGAGACTGCTAGGGTTTCACAATGAATCGAACTCGGTCACACTGATTTGCAATTTTTGGTCAGACCGAAAACGTGTGTGCTCTGGCCTAAGCCAAAATCGGTGAGACCGATTTCTACAACTCGGTCGGTCCGAGATGAATTTAGCGGAGACCTAATCCTAAATTTTCAAATCAAAACTAATCTATGGGATGTTTTCACTGGACAGGATGATTTCAATCGTGGTAAAGATCATGGCAAAGCAATGTGCTAAGAATAGGAGTTAAGGATTAGCACAATGATCAAGTTCGTACCCTAGTTCGGTGACAAACTTGCTACGGTGGCAACAGTGGTGAAGATTTCCGTTGACGGCGGTGGAGACCAGCGGCGGGAGGTCGTTGGCAACGAGAGGACGATCCGGAGACCCGAGGAGGCAGAGTAGGTTATGCGCGGGCGAGGAGGTTCGGAAAAAATTCCAAATTTTGGCCCATCCATATATATAACCTGACCTTATCGGTGTGACCGAGTGGAACGACTCGGTGGCACCGAGATGCAAATCTGCAAGCAGTTACTGCAATTCGGTGTGACCGAAAGGCTCTAATCGGTTGCACCGAGATTGAAAACCCTAGATCAACTTAGTGACTTGGTAGGACCGAAAAGGATGAATCGATCAGACTGAGATGCACAAAGAGGTTTTGGAGGTTTAAGTCTATGACGAATCGGGAACTCCGAGTGCTCCTCACACAGAGTGGTTCGAATCTGACTTGATCAAACTTTGTGATGTAGCATGAATATAGTTTGAGACGAGGAAAGCATAGATAGCTAGAGAGAGTTCTTAGGCATTCTTGTCCATCCATTTGGCAAAAGAGAAAGAGCCAAACAATCAAAACAAGAAATAGATGTCCTCAAATGAGTAAAATATGCAACCAACATGCTCACACAATAAAATGGCAAATGAAATATGTGACAAAGCATGCACAAACACTCTAGCATCTATCAAACAATTTGGCGATGACTAGGTTATCTATATATGAGTATATATACTTAGGAGTCAAATGAGAACATTTGATCATAGGTCATACTCATCATTTAAGCACAAGTGGGGTTACCACTTTTACATAAAGCATTGTTGTGTTCACACCATTAGAGTTGCTTTAGCTCAATTGGTTAGAGTAAAGCTCCCCCTAGATGTGATATCCCCCCTAAGAGGGATGAACTAACCTTGGGTTTTGTCGATGATGACTTCATGTAGGTGTTGAAGATGTAGATGCTCAATGTTGATGTAGATCATTTGGAGCAATCCTTTGGAGTGAGTTGCACTTTCAATACCTACACGGGTTAGTCCCACAAGGAACAAACAAGGATATCCATAGACATAGAGTGATGCATACACAAGATGATGTCCATGAAAGCATTAGGTTACCTTGTCCCTTGTCTTACCAACAAGAGGTTTTGTGACTCCTTGAACTAGTGCAAGATATGGAAGTTGTTTGCACTTGTCCGCGCCAAAATGATAAGAGTGAAGTATGTTGGCGGAGTCACCCTCAAGAACTCTCTAGTTCTTCTTCTTCTGGATCCACACCATCTTGATGGGAACCCTTGGAGTTTTAGTTGTACTTGATGAAGTAGAACTTGATGTGGTCTTGGGAACCCACCTGACTAAGGCCTTGGGTGCTTCTTCAAATGCATCAATTTCCTCTTGAAGCATGTCCTTGCCTTTTTGCTTGTGGTCTTGTGGTGGAAGATCATATTGAGCTTGTGTCCCTTTGAAAGAAGTAGGATCATACTTCTCTTGTTGAGGAACAAACTTCGTCTTGGGGTATTGATCTTCTTCCCGCTCAGCTCCATTGGCATTGAAGTTTCATTCAAAACCAACACCTTGATTCTTCCGGTGTCTTCCTTGCTTGCGTACAATTTTGTCAAATTGCTTACTCCCGGCAAGGCTCTTGTAAACACCTTTCTCTATAATTCCCTTCAATAAGGTATTTTCTTGCTCAAGTGTAACTTGTCTAAGAGAATCATTAGTGGAATCAAGAGAACTACTAGAAGCAACAATATTGGATTTAGCATGATTGTTGTTACTACTAGATGAAGAATCTTTCTTGCTCTTGTTGCTAGAATTAACTTGTGGCATGTAAGTAGACAAGAGTAAACACTTGGCAATGTAAGAAGAACTTTTTTTGCGAAGATCATCATTGATTGCCTTTAAAAACTCATGCTCTTGCTCAAGGTTGAGCTTTTCAAAGCATAGCTTATCATGAGTCTTTAAAAGTTCTCGATGATTTTCCAAGGTAGTTTCATGAGCTAACTTAAGAGTGTTTAGTTCTTTAGTTAGACGCTCAATCTCCTTCTTATCATCATCATTCGTTTTATCTTGATTAGCATGATTAATTGATGTTTCATCATAGTTTTCATCACTAGAGTTGTCAACAAGTAAATCATCATCACCTAGCAAATCATCTTCATCACTATTGAAATCAACATACTCGAGACGTGTTACCTTTGGACCTTTGGCCATGAAGCACCTTTCAATTCCTTCATTTGGTGAGTAAAATATGTCGTAGGAGTTGGTTGACACAAGTGCTAGACCGGCAACACCTTCATCTTGAGTATATTCAGAGTCGAAATGATAACTTCTTTCGAAGTGATTGTCGGAGTCGGAGCCGGATACCCATTCACCAACATGAGCTTGATGTCTTCTTTTTGTGTAGCTCCTTGATGACTTTTCTTTCCTTTCCGAATCCTTTCTTCTCCGAGAGGGTTTTCGTTCGTAACGATCATCTCTACTCCTCCTTTCTCTTGGTGGTGATTCTTCTCTTCTACTTCTTCTTTTGGGAGAATCTTCTCTTCTTTTGTAGGGAACCGTACACTCATTGGAGTGGTGTCCGGGTCTTCCACAATTGTAGCAATTACGCTCACGACTAGAAGATCTTTTGTCATTGTAGGACCTTGACTTGGAATTTCTTTCTTTGCTTCTACTCTTGTAGAACTTGTTGAAGTTCTTTACCATTAGGCTCAATTCTCCATTGAAGTTTTGTTTCTCACTTGATGATGTGGGAGCATCACATGAGGCTTTGTAAGCACCACTTGACTTGTTGTGAAGCTCTTCCTTATCCTTGAGTGACATCTCATGAGCAATAATTCTTCTAATGACTTCTGTTGGCTTGAGATCTTTGTAATTGGGCATCATTTGGATCAATGTGCACACGGTATCATATTTACCATCCAAGGCTCTTAGGATCTTCTTGATGATGAATTTGTCGGTCATCTCTTCACTTCCTAAGCCGGCAATTTCATTTGTGATGAGAGCAAGCCTAGAATATATTTCAGCGACACCTTCACGATCCTTCATTTTGAACTTGTCAAGTTGACATTGAAGCACATCCAATTTGGATTCCTTGACAGAGTCGGTACCTTCGTGCATATCAATCAAACTATCCCAAATTTCCTTTGCATTCTCAAGACGGCTGATTTTGTTGAATTCTTCAGGGCACAATCCGTTGAAGAAAATATCACAAGCTTGAGCATTTATTGTAGCATCTTAAACTCTTCCATGGTAGCTTCAAGGTTTGGTTCTCTTCCATCAAATAATTCACCTTGTAAGCCAATACACACAATAGCCCAAACGGCGGGGTTATATCCAAGAATATGCATTTTCATCTTATGCTTCCAACTAGCAAAATTTGTACCATCAAAGTAAGGACCTCTACGGTGTTAATTTCCCTCGCTAGACGCCATACTCTCCTAGGTTGTGAAACCAAGGCTATGACCACCGAAAGCTATGGAAACCAAAGCAAATGGAGACCAAAGCTCTGATACCACTTGTATGATCGAAAGAATGTCTAGAGGGGGGTGATTAGACTACTTGACCAAATAAAAATATAGCCTTTTCCCAATTTTAGTTCTTGGCAAATTTTAGCAACATAGACAAGTCAAGCAATCAACCTACACATGCAATTCTAAGAGTATAGCAGCGGAATGTAACACAATTGCATATGAAGGTAAATGGATGAGTTTGCGGGAGCAAACACAATTTTGACACGGAGATTTTTTATCCGTGGTTCCGATAGGTGGTGCTATCGTACATCTATGTTGATGGAGACTTCAACCCACGAAGGGTAAAGGTTGCGCGAGTCCACGGAGGGCTCCACCCACGAAGGGTCCACGAAGAAGCAACCTTGTCTATCCCACCATGGCCGTCGCCCACAAAGGACTTGCCTCACAAGGGTAGATCTTCACGAAGTAGGCGATCTCCTTGCCCTTACAAACTCCTTGGTTCAACTCCACAATTTTGTCGGAGGCTCCCAAGTGACACCTAGCCAATCTAGGAGACACCACTCTCCAACAAGTAACAAATGGTGCGTTGATGATGAACTCATTGCTCATGTGCTTCAAAAGATAGTCTCCCCAACACTCAACTCTCTCTCATAGGATTGGATTTGATAGAAAGAAGATTTGAGTGGAAAGCAACTTGGGTAAGGCTAGAGATGAAGATTTATGTGGTTGGAATGGAATATCTTGACCTCAACACAAGTGTAGGTGGTTCTCTCTCAGAAAATATGTATTGGAAGTGTAGGCATGTTCTGATGGCTCTCTCTATGAATGAAGAGTGTGTGGAGGGGTATTTATAGCCTCCACACACAATCTAACCGTTACACACAAATCACCAAACTCGGTGGGACCGATTTAGAGAACTCGGTCAGACCGATTTGGTTCATAATGTGACCGTTAGGTGTTTCAGTGGGACCGACATGTCAACTCGGTGGGACCGATTTCATTAGGGTTAGGGCATAACATAATCTCGGTGAGACCAATTACACAAACTCGGTGGGACCGATTTTGGTAATAGACAAACAGAGAGTTGGTCAGGAAAACTTGGTGGGACCGATTCGCTCATCTTGGTTGGACCGAAACATTATGAAAAGGAAACAGAGTGTTTGCATTGCAATCTCGATGGGACCGATCGCTCATCTCGGTTTGACCGAAACATTACAAATGGAAACATAGAGATTACAATCCCATCTCAGTGAGACCGAGATCCCTATCGGTGAGACCGAAAAGACTAGGGTTTCTGGCAGTGGCTATGTCAACTGAACTCGGTGGCGCCGGATAGAAAGAATCGGTGGGGCCGAGTTGGATATTTGGTGGGGGACATATGTGGATATGAGAAAGTAGTGGAGGGTTTTGGAGCATATCACTAAGCATTTTGAGCAAGCACCTCATTAAGTAACACCTCATCCCTTCTTAATAGTATTGGCTTTTCCTATAGACTCAATGTGATCTTGGATCACTAAAATAGAAAATGTAGAGTCTTGTGCTTTGAGCTTGAGCCAATCTTTTATCCTTAGCATTTTGAAGGGTCCACTTTCTAATCCATGCCATGCCAACCATTGATCTTTCCTGAAATATTCATCTTGGAATAGCATTAGCTCAATGAGCTATATGTTGTTAGGAATTACCAAAACCACCCAGGGATAGTTGCACTTTCAGCAGCACTGACCACTTGATTCATTGCTGCTAAGTACAGCAGCAACGCTCCCGTGGTTTAGGCACGACCAATATTGGCGTGGAGGAGAGGTACCTCTTCGAATCTTGCAGTGCTGCCTCTACCTCGGGAGTCCATTTTACTAGACCCATCTTTTTCAAAACTTTGGAAAAGGGGAGGGCGCGCTCAGCAGATTTGGAGATGAACCTACTCAAGGCAGCAACGCAGCCGACGAGCCTACAGACATCTTTGACCCGTTTCGGTGCCTTAATCTGCTCGATTGCCTAGATCTTGTCAGGATTTTCTTCGATTCCGCATTGAGACACAAAGAACCCGAGAAGTTTTCCGGAGGGGACACCGAACACACACTTCTCTGGGTTGAGCTTGAGGTTGATCTTGCGCAGATTTGCGAATGTTTCTTCTAAATCTTGCACGAGCGTGGTCCTGTCCTTAGTTTTGACCACTATGTCATCCATATAGGCTTCCATATTTCTATGTAGCTGGGGCTCAAAACCAATCTGGACTGCTCGGGCAAATTTTAAACCAGCGCTCTTCAACCCGAAAGGCATTCGTACAAAACAGTACGTACCACATGGGGTGATGAATGCGGTATTCTCTTCGTCTTCCTTCATCATGAAGATCTGGTGGTATCCTGAATAGGCATCGAGGAATAATAGCAGGTCACACCCGACAGTGGAGTCTACAATCTGGTTGATGCGTGGCAGAGGGAAAGGATCCTTTGGACAAGCTTTATTGATGTCTATGTAATCAATACACAGCCTCCACTTCCCATTCGCCTTACGCAACACCACTGGATTGGCCAACCACGTGGGGTGGAGTAGTCCTTTTACCAAGCCTGCCGCCTCCAACTTCCTGATCTCTTCAATGATGAACTCTTGTCGCTCCAAAGCATGCTTCCTGACCTTCTATTTGATGGGTCGCGCGTGAGGACAGACAGCAAGATGGTGCTCAATCACCTCCCTGGGAACACCGGGGATGTCAGATGCTTGCCCTGCAAATACATCAACATTCGCCCGCAGGAAGGCGACGAGCGCGCTTTCCTATTTGATGTCGAGGGTGGAGCTTATAGTGAAAGCCCCACCCGTGCCATCCTCCTTGACGGACACCTTCTTGGTTTCTGGTGGTGTAGCCTTGGACTTCTTGCTCTTGCCGATGGAGCTCTCTGGCATGTCCTCAACGGGAGCACAACACTCCGAAGAGGTGCGCTTGCCGGAGTGGGTGTAAGAGGTCTTGTCGGCCTTCTTCCCTCCCTGGGCTTCACCGGCAGGAGCATGTCTTTCTTGTGAGCACGTCTTTCTAGTGGCCCTGGCGGCAGTTGCTGCAACTACCTCTTGGTAGAGTTGGTCGGCGCAGATGAGCACGTCTTTCTTGTGAGAGGGGACGGTGATGATGGTCAGCGCCCCCGGCATCTTCAATGTGTTGTAGGCGTAGTGTGACGCCGCCATGAACTTGGCCAATGTCGGGCGGCCAAGGATCCCGTTGTACTACAGGGGGATATCGGCAACATCAAAAACGATCTTCTCCATCCTGTAGTTCAGCTCACCCCCAAACGTAACGGGCAGCGTGATTTTACCTTTCGGCTGACTCCTTCCTGGGTTGACCCCTTGGAATGTGCCCGTCTCCTCATGATTTCCATCAGGAATCTGCAGCTTCTTTATCACAGCAGGCGAGATTAAATTCAGACCGGCCCCACCGTCGACCAGCATTTTGGTCACCTCGAGGTTGTGTATTGTTGGTGAAACCAACAATGACAAACACCCGGCCGCAGTTGTGCGATCAGGGTGGTCCTCGGTGTCAAAAACAATGGGCGTGCAGGACCACTTTAGTGGCTTCTAGGCATCGAACGACGGCTCCGCCGCAGTGACCTCACGCGCCCACTTCTTCAGCTGGCGATGTGAGGTGTGCAACGAGGCACCACCGTCGATGCACATGGGCTCTATAGCCTTCTGGAACTCGTGCTCGCCGGACTTGTCGTCCTTGTCGTGATCATCATCTTCCTCTTTCTTGTCGCGGCCCCGAGCAGCCCTCTCTTGTTGGTTATCTTTGCCGCGGCGACCCCCTTGGCCGCCACGCTTCTTGCCGGACCCCTCGACACCATCCTGACTATTCTCCTTGTCTTGCCTTTCATATTCAGCCTTCTGCTTTTCTGCCAGAGCTCAACCTGTCGGCAGTTCTGTAGGTCATGGCCCTTAGTGCGGTGGATCTTGCAGTACTGCTTGCTGAAGCCTCCTGGCTTGCCAGCGGCTGCCAGGGCTAAACAGGCGGTACACCCGGCAACCTCCTTGCTGGGGTCATCAGCCTTGACCTTTTTGGCGGCACCAGGCTCGTCGGATCCCTCAACGACAAGCACAGTCTTGCACTTATGTTTCCTGTTGCGGTGCCGGCCCTTCTTTGTCGGGGCGGCGGTGTCTTCGTCTGTGGAGTCGGTTTCCTCACCGGCGTCTTCGCCGGGGTACTTCCTTCCCTCTTCAGCTCGAGCACATCTATCGGCCAGAACATAAAGTTCGGCCACATCCTTGACCTTGTTCATCGCCAACTCTTCATGCATCTTGCGGTTGCGCACATTCTGATGGAATGCGCTGATGACAGCGGCGGAATGAACATCTGGGATGTTGTACTGCACCCGGCTGAACCTCTGTATGTACTTGTGCATGTTTTCACCTTGTTTGTGGGGGATGATATGCAAATCGCTTGCCTCGCCATGAGCTTGGTGGCCTCCAGTGAAGGCGCCAACAAACTCATGAGACAAATCCGACCAAGAAGAAATGGAATCCACAGGCAAGTGCATCAACCATGACATGACGTTGGGTTTGAGTGCCAACGGGAAGTAATTGGCAAGCACCTTGTCATCGCGAGCTCCAGCAGCTTGCATCGCAATGGTGTAGATGCTGAGGAACTCCGATGGGTGGGTCTTGCCGTTGTACTTCTCGCCAACATCAGGCTTGAACGTGCGGTGGGAGGGCCACTAGAACTGCCGCATCTCTCAGGTAAAGGCTAGACAACCCACCTCGTAAGGCAGGTCGCCAGGGCCCCCCGGCGCCGGGTGGTACATAGTAGGCCCCACACGCCGATCTGACTGATGGCGCATCTCCCATCGTTGTTCGATGGTAGTTCGAGCGTCTTCCCGCGCCCGTTCCTGAAGGACTTGACGTTGGTTGCAGCGGGTTCGCGGGTCGAACGACGCGGTGGAAAAGTTGTCACTAACATCGGCCGACGGGCCGGTGGCTGCTGTCGCGGCCGCGAGGGGGGGAGTGCACCATGGTCGCAGCATCTCTAGTCCCCCCACTGCCGGCATGCACCGCTCTGCAGGACGCTGGTGCGAGGGCCCCGTTGGGAGCGGCTCATCTTTGTTGGCGAAGCTGACAAGGCTTTGGATGGTGGCCCTCCACTCGTCGAGCCTCTTCGCAGGAGGGGGGAGTCGAGGAGTAGCAGCACGCGGGCCAGCGCTTCTACCGGCGTAGGCGGTGGCGAGAGCTACGTAGACCGTGATGCGCTCCGACTTCTAATCGGGTTATCAGGGGCTCTGTCATGGTCTCGCGGTCGCACGCCGCCTACACCGGCATCCGAGCGCGCATGCCGGCCTAGTTCGTCCTGCGAGTGGTGCACATGGCTCTTTCCACGGCAGTGCCCGAGGGCTCCAACATAACGGTGTTGCTCATCACGCGCGGCCTGGGAAGGGCGCGACACGGGTGCTAGCTGGGGTGCCGTAGAGGCTGCCGCGGCGCCCGCGGGTAGCACGGCCCTGCCCCTGGACCCAGCGGCATGTGGCTCATCGTCTCGGATCCGGACGACACTGCTCGCTTGGCTCCGATCGCCAGAGTGTCGTGGATGCTCGCTGGCCACGTCTCCGGCTCCAGCCGTGGCCACCCGACCGCCTGCTCATGCTGGTGCAGACGGGCCGGCCCGGACGAGCCGATCGATGTGGTCCCCTTTTTCTTGGGAGCCATGGTGATGATGAAGTCAGTGTGCTAACCTTCAAACCTGATTTTCACAGCTTGCGCCCTCTATGTGGCACGCCAAATATGTCGGGGGAAATGACACCTATGGGATCATGAAGAATCCCTTTTGCTATGGTTGGCGGGCGCGGAGCTGTGGAAAGAGCGGGTTTGAGGGATCAACACGGGGGGATTATCCAGGTTCGGGCCGCAAGTGATGCGTAATACCCTATTCCTGCTGGTTTATATTAATCTGGTGTTCTTGGACTAGCTACAAAGCATGTAGGGTCCAAAAAGTCTGAATCCTATCTCAGTACGCCGCGGGCCTCCTTTTATAGTCAAAAGGGGCTGCCAAAGTGGCACACAGGAGGTGGAAAGTTGTACAATAGTCAAGTCTATCTCTTGGCACCGTAGGACAAACACATTTAATGCGCTGCCGACGTGCCCTTCTTGCTTTATCGGGGACGACAAGTGTGACGCCCGGATAATTAAGCTACAGTAATTCCCTGCTAATGATGCCACGTCACATCGGTTACTGTTGATAAACTCACCTTGCTTCGAAACCGATTCAAATTCGTATTCAAAATCTAAGTCAAACAATAAAAGTTTTCAAACTTTAAAACTAAAATGTTCGGGTTGTGCCAAATAATGCATAGGTAACTGTGCAAAAGAAAGCCCGCTTTAAAAAAATTGTTTAAATACTCTAAGGTGAATAAAACAGTAGCAAAAACCGATATTTAAAGGCTTTCATAATTAATAAAATTCTAAACTAAATTGTTTTGGGGTAAAACATTTTGGGGCGGTGGGTTTCGCGGTATTACTATTTTAGGGTTCATTTTAATATTGAGTAAAAAGTATAATTAAAAGAAACTAAAATAAAGAACAAATAAAAAAAGATATATAAAGAAACAACAGGAACCCCCGGCCCCAACTGGGCCTCAGCCCAGCAGGCCATTAGGCCGCCAAGGCTGGCTCAGCCGCCCCCCTGTATAACCCCCAACCCTAACCGTGACCAAGCCCACTACCCCCACTACCTGATCCCCACTCCCCCCCACTCTCCCCTCACTCCCTCGATCCATGTCAGGATCGAGGCGACCACACCCTCGACCCCGACGACACCGCCCCAGATCGCCGTCGCCGTTGCCTGCTCGCCCTCCTCTCCCTCGCGCAGCGCCGTCACCCTGCGTCGCCGCTCGACGACCCGCCCTCACCGGACCGATCCGTCCTCGGCTCCTCGCCGTCCTCTGCACCACCTCGCCGCCTGGGGCCGCCCCTGCCGCCGTCGACCCTGCCGGTGCCGCCCCGTCCCGGTCTCGTCCTCATCGGCCGACCCCGCGCCCGCTGCCTTTTCCCTACACCCCCACCGTGAGCACCACACATGCCTTCCTCTTCCTCCCTTCCTCCTCTGTGCACACGTGCCGCCGTCACCGCGTGCCCCAGCACCCCTGGCCGTCGCCCTGTACGCACTAACCGCGGCCTTGCCCCACCCGACGCGCCGTCGCGCACGCCCGCAGCCCCTTGCACACCCCACGGCTGCCCCGCTCGTCCTGCCGCCCGCTTCCCCCAC
>NC_041382.1:412329813-412393029 GCF_002162155.2 Triticum dicoccoides
GCCGCAAGCCGCGCGACGCGCGGCTCTGCCCGCTACTGCTGCTAACCCTACCATGCGTGCATGCACACGATGCCGCCCCTGCCTAGCTCTGTCGCTGCTACGCCGTCTCCGGCCGCCGCTCGGCCTTCCCGCGCTCGTCGTTGCTCGTACGGGCGCACCGCCACTGCTCCGCGTGGCACCCGCCCGTGGCCTCGCCGAAGCCGTGCCTGTTCCGCCACGGCCTTGCGCGGCCTCGCTGCTCGCCCACCGCCCCGCTTCGGTCCCCCTCGCCTCGCTCCACCTCCCCTTCGCCGGCCCGCCTCGTGGTCGGCCATGCCCTGCGCCTAGGGGGGTTCGGCCTCCACAGGCGCCTGCGCCCGTTTTCCCCCTGGCACCCGGCGCCCGCTAACCCACATCAGCCCCCTAGGGCCAATGACATGAGGGGCCCGACCCCAGAACATTTTAAAAAAGAGAATTAATAATAATAATATATCAATTAATTAATTAATTAACTAAATCAATTAATTAATGTTTAATTAACCTAATTAACTAGTGTTAATTAACTAAATAGTAATTAGATTAGTTAAACCCTAATTAGACTAAACAGTCAATGACATGTGGGACCCACACGTCAGTTTGACCCAGTCAACCCCCTGTTGACTGCTGACGTCATGATGACGTCAGCAAACACTATTCTGGATAATGTTGATTTAAAATAATTAAATAAATCCTAAAAATGATTTAATTCTTTTAAAATTAATATAAAATAAACCGTAGCTCGGATCGAAAAACTTTGTACATGAAAGTTGCTCAGAACGACGAGACGAATTCGGATACGCAGCCTGTTCGTCTGCCACGCATCCCTAGCAGAGCGAACACGCAACTTTCCCCCTCCGATTCATCTGTCCGAAAACGCGAAACACCAGGGATATTTTCCTGGATGTTTCCCCCCTTCACCGGTACCACCTCATACCGCGTTAGGGCACCCCTAGCACCGCCACTTGTCTTGTGATGCATTGTTATGCATATGTTTGCATTATATTCATTGTTTCTTCCCCCTCTTCTCTCCGATAGACTACGAGACCGACGCCGCTACTACCCAGTATGACTACAGTGTTGACGACCCCTCTCTCTTGCCAGAGCAACCAGGCAAGCCCCCCCCCCCTTGATTACCAGATATCGCCTACTCTCCTATATACTGCTTGCATTAGAGTAGTGTAGCATGTTACTGCTTTCCGTTAATCCTATTCTGATGCATAGCCTGTCATTGTTGCTACAACTGATGATACCTTACCTGCAATCCTAAATGCTTAGTATAGGATGCTAGATCATCATCATGGCCCTACATTCTTGTCTGTCTGCCATGCTATATTATCGGGCCGTGATCACTTGGGAGGTGGTCACGGGTATATACTTATACATAATATATGATACATGTGGTGACTAAAGTCGGGTCAGCTCGTTGAGTACCCGCAAGTGATTCTGATGAGGGGGCTGAAGGACAGGTGGCTCCATCCCGGTAGAGGTGGGCCTGGGTTCCTGACGGCCCCCGACTGTTACTTTGTGGCGGAGCGGTAGGGCAGGTTGAGACCACCTAGGAGAGAGGTGGGCCTAGCCCTGGTCAGCGTTCGCGATTATTTCAAGATAACATGTTTAACGAGATCTTGGTATTTGATCCAAGTCTGGCCACTGGCCTATACGCACTAACCATCTACACAGGGATAGTTATGGGCACTCGACGTCGTGGTATCAGCCGAAGCCTTCGTGACGTCATCGACCGAGCGGCGCGCGCCGGATTGGACTGTAAGCCTGCTCTTGTATTAAGGGGGCTAGTTCTGCTTCCGGCCGCGTACGCAACGTGAAAGTGTGCAATGGGCGATGGGCCCAGACCCCTGCGCCATAGGATTTAGATCGGCGTTCTGACCTCTCTGTTGTGCCTAGGTAGGGCTGCGACGTGTTGATCTTCCGACGCTGGACATGACCTAGAAAAGTGTGTCCGGACAAAGGGGATCGAGCGTGTTGGGAAATGTGGTGCACCCCTGCAGGGAAGTTGATCTATTTGAATAGTCGTGTCCCTCGGTAAAAGGACGACCCGGAGTTGTACCTTGACCTTATGACAACTAGAACCGGATACTTAATAAAATACACCCTTCCAAATGCCAGATACAACCGGTGGTCGCTCTCTCACAGGGCGACGAGGGGAGGATCATCGGTTAGGCTTATGCTACACAATGCTACTTGGTGGACTTACCTCCTGCTCTCTTCTACATGTTGCAAGATGGAGGTTACCAGAAGCGTAGTCTTCGATAGTACTAGCTATCCCCCTCTTATTCCGGCATTCTGCGGTTCAGTCCACATATGATACCCTTATTCCATTTGATACCAATGCATACATATGTAGTGTAGCTCCTTGCTTGCGTGTACTATGGATGAGTACTCACGGTTGCTTTGCTCCCTCTTTTCTGCCTTTTTATACCCAATTGCTGCGACCAGACGTTGGAGCCCAGGAGCCAGATGCCACCGTCGATGACGACTACTACTACTCGGGAGGTGCATACTACTACGTGCAGCCCGCTGACGACGACTAGGAGTAGTTTAGGAGGATCCCAGGCAGGAGGCCTGCGCCTCTTTCGATCTGTATCCCAGTTTGTGCTAGCCTTCTTAAGGGAAACTTGTTCAACGTATGTCTGTACTCAGATATTGTTGCTTCCGCTGACTCGTCTATGATCGAGCACTTGTATTCGAGCTTTCGAGGCCCCTGGCTTGTAATATGATGCTTGTATGACTTATTTTATTTGTAGAGTTGTGTTGTGATATCTTCTCGTGAGTCCCTGATCTTGATCGTACACGTTTGTGTGTATGATTAGTGTACGATTGAATCAGGGGCGTCACAGCAAGGAAGCTTGTCCTAGCTGTCGCCGCCTTGCCTGGCTTCGATGCGCGTCCGAACTGACGAGGTGTATAGTGCCATGCTAGCTGGCTGGCTGCTCAGTTGGTGTGGTGCCAGAGTCCTCACGAAGATCTGCATGCCACCACGCAGGTGGTTGCTGAGTTGGCCTGGAGGCCGCACGTCGCCACACAGGTGCTCGCCTAGTTGGTGGGCTAGCAGCTATGTGGGAATGGCGGTGGAGTCTTGGCAGGTGTGGGCCTGGGTGCGACCCCGTGGATGTCTTCAGCAAGAGTCTTGCCAGGGCCCGGCAAGGGTCTTGCCACGGCGTCGTGGGCGTCCCTGGCAAGGGTCTTGCCAGGTGGTCTCGTGGGTATCCTCACCAAGGATCTTGCCAAGGATCTTCGTGTTCTGATTCTCATCTAGTCTTGTACGTTCTTGGTCTTCACAAAGATCTGCATGCCACCATGGAGGGGCCTCTCGAGCTTTGGTTCCAATGTGGTTGAGGGTGTCGGAACTCTTAGGCTCAAGGGTGGCAGCCCTGCTGGCGTTGGGAAAGTTGCCCCGGCAAGGTTCTTGCCTGGGCTGCGAAGGCCGCCCCGGCAAGGGCCTTGCCAGGGGAGTTCACCTCGCCCCTCTTCTCTTCGTGTCTCTGGCTTTGAGCACAGCTCTTGTAGCCTTGCGACTTCGCTCCCTTCCTCTGCCCCGCTAAGTGTGGCCGTAGGCGCGGCTCTAACTGCCCGTGCACGAGTAAAGGGGTACAAAATAGGACCCCTACCTTTGTACATCGATAAATGGTAACCCCAACTCAATCCCAAATTAACATTAATAACCCAAAAAATTATTAATTAGATAGAGTGATGAGATCAACATAATAGTTCAAGTACCAGATACTCAAGATGTCCATAATCGGGGACACAGGTAATCATGATTAGTTTGTAGACTCTGCATAGGTTTGCGCTCTTTTCCCCACAAGACTCGATCTCCTCCGTTGAATTTCTCCTACTACATGATGTTTGAGAAACGGATAACCGGGACACAGTCTTTTAGAAGCATTAACTCTTTATGATGGGTAGACCGTACCACCTACATCCCCTACATCTGCTAGTCTACCACTTTAAGAGATCACACAACATACTCGACTATGCCAGAGCCCATAATGGCTTTTGGCTGCACACGGAAGTTCCAGCACGAATAATCTTATGATCCCTTTGAGCCTGGGTGGCATTCCAATCGGATGATCACACGGATACCCCGGGATCTCCTAGGACAACAATGGATTCTCCAGGTGTCCAGGCAAGCCACTGGTATCCCCAGGGTGCCCCAACCAATCCACCCAGATGTGTATTAAAGTAACCACCTTAAGTTTCCCTTAGTTAAAATCTCTCACATCTTTCATGAGTCGCACGAACCAAACCACGTCTACGAGCATTGCAAAGTAGTATAAGCATAACGGATAAACCCTGGGTTTGATACAAGACAATAGGTTCCTACCTCATCAACTACTTCCCAAATGCCCACATGTTATCAAATCCTACTCATGCAATGTTTGAGCATTGAAACTAGTGCATAAAAACTAGGTATGAAAAGTATGATCAAAGTGTGAACTTGCCTTGTACTGTTGATGAAGATGATTCACACTCATAACTCCTGGTAGTTCTACTCGTCACACTCCGGTCAATCTATCGTAAGCAAGCAATTGCATACATAAGCACTTTTGCAAAAGAAAGGAAGAAAAAATCTCTGAAAACTTCGAAAACAAACAATTAACTCTTGCAACAGAAAACAATTTCTAACAGTACCAAAATTAAGTGAATTTGGGCTTATCAGAAAGTATATGTCAAGAGCTTCGATTTGCAAAAAGAATCAACTGAATCGGAGTTATGAACAAAAGAAGTTTGAATTCAAATCTGTTTAAAATCAAATTTTAAAGTTTCGAAAACATATTTAAGTTGTTTTACTAGATAGAGGAGATCATAACGAAGAAGTGAGCGTTGGTTTTGTTAGATTTTGATAAACGGTTCAAGAGTTGTGAGGGTTTGAAAACCAGGGGCTAAACTTTAAGAAAACTTATTTGCAACTAGGTCCCTGGCCACGTGATAGCAAGCTAACGGACGAACGTCCACTACAGAAGCTTACTAGATGACAACGTTCGCTTACAGAGGCTAAACAACGAGTGTTCGATAAATAAAACAAAACGTTTCAAAAAGAAAAAAATACACGCAATCTAATCTACAACATTCATCCATGATCTAAAGGAGGAGAGTGGCTTCGGTGCTCACCGCGGTGGAGGTGAACTCCGGCGAGGTCATCGATGGCGATGGTGGCTTGGGCTCGACGCGGGCGAGGCCTCCGGTGGTCCTCGTCGACGGGGAAGACTCCCAGGTGATGCGGAAGACGACGGGGTTCACGATGGTGGTTGGCAGTGAGCTCGGGGACGACGGACTCGATGGGGGCAAGCCCGACGGCGGCGATGGTCGACGGTGGTGATGCGAGCGATGGCTCCAGGCGCCGACGAGCTCTGGGACGATCTCTAGAAGGTGGAGAAGACAACGGCAAAGATGATAACGGTGACGGTGAGGCACGGAAGTGGCTAGGGGAGGTGGCGGTGGCAATGGCGCGGTGGCAGTGTTCTGCTCCAGCGAGCGATTGCGACGAGGTGTGGGGTTCTCGGAGAGGGCTTTTGGGCAGAATCGGTCGATGGCGTGGGGTATATATACGGGGGATTTTGCTTGGAGGAGGGGCGAAAGAACAAAGGAGAGTCGAGAGCGGACTCGGCGTCGGCCGGTGATGGCGTATAGGAGCAAGTCTCCTGCTGCCTTGCGGGAGGAGGAAGAAAATGCGGGGCCCACCCGTCGGCGTCCGCAGGGAAGAGAGGGAGGGAACGGGCGACCGAGGCATAGCACTTCGGCGCTCGCACGACTGGTGGCTGGGCCTTAGGCCGTAAGGCCAGTCGGTCCGGCTGGCTAGTCCCAGGATGCGGTGTTTTTTTTCTTAAACAAATTTAAGTCAAAATAGTAATGAACAACAAATAATAAAAATTATATAAAGGCATATCATGTATCAAATTTTTTAGAAAAATATTTTCTAAAACATGAACATTTTTCTAGCATCAAATAAAATTCACAAAAATTTAAATAAAGCAAAGAGTGCTACTGGTTCAATAAAACCAAATAAAAATAATTTTAAAAATACCAAAATAAGTTCAAATTTATTTGTCACAATTTTTCTATTGTAGGGAATCATGTTACCCTATTTTCAATATATTTTATTTTTGGAGAAAAATAATTTGTTTAAAAACCAAATAACTCCAAATTGAAAATAATTTCAAAGGGACTTTCAATTTGATTCTTTTAAACTCCCAACTCATATTTCATATGTTTTGAAGAAGTCATTTTATCTTCTCTCATGAAAATCATTGAGTTGCTTAATGTTTCTGAATTTGAAATATTTTCAAATGAAACTCAAATATTTTCAATAACCCTTTTCATTTAATTAAATGGAAGAAGTCATGTCATCTTCTCTTTAGGGTTTTGTGATGAAATGAATTTAATTCATGGATCCAAAAGTTTCAAATTTCACTCAATTTCACACAAGCAACCACACGATAGTCAAGCAAACAAATAAAAACTACTTATTTAATATAACATTCCAAAATTTAGAATTTTGGGATATTACAAACCTACGACCCTTAAAATGAATCTCGCCCTCGAGAGGCCAGCAAGAAATAGGTTAGGTTTGGGGTCTTCTCAAAATCCATTGATCGTCAAAGGGGGTCTGGGGTGCTACCACCCTTAGAAGCATGGTTACGGTTCCATCAAAACTCATATACTCAATCCTTATTGTTGACAGTGTCGGTCTTCTCAGATTCTCGGGAAAATTCTTTCTCTGGGCTCTTTCAGAAGTGGCATAACATTTTCCCTCGATTCTTCTGTCCATTTCATCTTGGTATGGTACTTCTGTGACTGGGTCTTCTGACGGGTCTGACGCTAATACTAAACAACTATCGATATCTCATGGTGGTCACCAATTTATGGTTTCTCCTGCACGAAATGGGTCTGGGTTGAACCTCACCGCATGACCTACGGTTGGCAACAACTGCCTTGTACAAGGGAAAATTGTCATACCATTCTAAGGTTTAGACAAGGTTTTTGATATCGTTGTCTCTCTCTACTATGGGTAAGTCACTCAGATTTACCATCCCATATAGCGGAAGCAAATGATAAGAGTAAGTCGGTATGGTGATCAATCCATCCCGCACCCAAATCATTACCTTGTACATGGTTTAGCGAATCTCGCATTATAACACTCGGTCATCCTCACAAGCATTACAGAATTTCTCTTGTTGATGAAACAAGTTCGGATAAATCCATGGATTCTGCAAGCCAAACAAACATCTATTGTTTCTTCAAACCTCTCAGGTTTTGCGTAAACTCCTATAAGATCGTTTGTTGATAAAAGTCGTATCTTCTACCAGGGTTTTTCCTTCAGCAAGAGTGTGCTTGCTTCTTGGCAGGTCCTGGAGCCTGTGGGTTATGGGCTCACCTCATCACATTTATAGATTCAACTCATCCTGGGGTTATAATTGCTCCATATTACCAACATTGTACCTCCTATATATCCAATAGTACTTCATCCCTTCATACTCTTAGGATATCCCACATATCGAGCTAAAACTCGTACTTATTTTGTCCAAAAGTCCACTCCATGGAATATCATAATCCTTTCCAAAGGTCAAGTGTCCTCACAGGGTACTACCATCCTTAAAATGCACAAATTTATCCATAGACCATATTTCTCATATCCTTGAAAATGGTCAAAATCTTTCTTCATAGAGTAACTACTCATAAAATCCAAATCAGTACCCACGATGCTAAATTTATTGATTCTCAAATTATCACAATATCATGTATTACCATTACATTCCTCAACACCTCAATAATATAAGAAATGTTCCCACTTCTACTACTATATTTATTACAGACTCAACTATTTAACACGGATGTCCTCATTGGGTCAATCTCTGGCGAAGTGCCCTACTTATTTACAACGGAAACATATTACTTCTGACAAGTCTCGAGGTTTCCTTGTTATTTCAAGGCGTCCCTGGGTCCTCGGCTTCCTTTTTGGGGCAACGGCTGAAGTAGTGCCCTGACTCCTTGCACCTGAAACAGGTGATATGACTCAAGTCCTTCCTGGAATCCTATCTATTTCTCCTCCTGGAGTTTTCTGTTCCAATCAGGGCTTCTATTTCCTGTGGGTCATACTCTACTTCCTCTATCAGGAATTCTACTAGGTCCCCATTCAACAATTCTGAGAGATGTGTCCTTCTTCTCCACATGAATAGCATGACTTGGTGTAGAGTTTAATTGGGTCTTCTTTGGTTGTGTCCTCCACCTCTTCCTTCATCACCGGTTCTTCTAAAATTTCCATGAGGGCTCCTTTCATTTCTTTGTTCTTCTGTTGGATAGTTCGTTGTACCATGGGGTAAATGTGACACTGAGCAGGGTAGTGGGTAGTCCCTTCACATAAGAAACAAGTAATCTGCCTAGTTGGGCATTCTTCAGCTGGGTGACTTTCTTCACAATTAGGGCATTCATCTTTGTGTTCTTTATGGTTGTGCCCTATTTCTCCATAGAGCTTGCATGCACAAGGTTTCTTCGTATCATTTCCATAAGGCTTGAATTTCTGGGACACAAACCGAGACTTTAGCAGGGTCAACTTAAATTCTTCCCAAGTGGTTACTCTTTGCCACCCATTGATGGTTTGGTACATCCTCCACCAAGTAGCAGCACCTCTTTCAAAGCACTGAAGAGCATGCTGGGCCATATCCTTTCCGGCTATAGTGTTATTCTTCATGTGACCTTCCATGTTCTGAATCCATCGGTCCGTCTCCAATTCACTCACCGGTCCCAGAAATATGAGTTCATCTCCATTCATCCTCTATTGGGTCCAAGGGTTTTGGGGTGAGATAAGAGACATAGAGAGGGATACACACAATACAAACAATAGTTTTGAAGAGACGGGTTTTATTTTGTGGCTGTCGGAAAAACATCAAACAAATGATAGCTCACAATCGTCGCATCTAACGTAGGTATATAACAGGGGTTTGGTCTTCTAAAGGTCAATAAATCTTCAAAGTCACCAAACTTTTCAAGTATAGTTTTGTGTCTCCGATGGCTTCTTCCGGTCGTGCTCGTCCTTCTCAAGTTCTTTTGCCAGTTCATCTTTGTTGACGCGAAGTTTCTCGTGACGTCCTTTAATATTTCTGGAGTTGCATTCCAAACTTCTGGGTTTCAACTTCCTTGTCATGAACCATGGTCCTACTGTCCTTCAATTCCTGACAAATCTCTGGTATCTCGAGGTTTTCCTCCTCCAGCTTGGCTACTTTCAGCTTCTGGGTCCTGGGTTCTTCACGAAATGCTTCCTTGTCTAATACGGCTTCCTGGAGCTCCATCTTAAAATTCTTGATGTACTACTCCAGATCCTGGCGATACACCAGCTAAGGTTAAGACTTCATATTTTGCTGATAGGTGCTCCATTATCCCTTTTGTCATCCAATCCTTCCGACGAAATGCATGCTTAACTCATCACAGTGCCAATAGCATAAGCGGGTGATAACATCATGGATAGTTGTGTTTATGACCATATCTTTGCCAGGAGCTATCATTCCATAGTTGATATCTCCTTCCTTGGGGTTTTCTTGACAAACTTTGAGTTTTACCGCTCCATGTTCCATTTTTTTTGTCCGACACACCTTGATCTCGGGTATTGACAGCTTCAATAGTCTAACAAGTTCCATAAGGGTAGCCTTCCTAGGTCATACCAATCTGGAAATTCTTCAGAGCCTTCAATTTCTCCTAGCCTTTGGAGTCTTCAACCGTTGTAGTTTCCATTGTTATAATGCACGGTAAAATCCTTTCCATTCGGAAGTGGTCTTAGTTGTCCGATATCTTGTACTTCTTGGAGTGGTCTCATCAGTCGAATCTTCATGTGGTCAATAGGGGAAAAGGGTAGTCCAACTAAAAGGGAATATTTGATAAAGCTTAGAAAAGAAGAGGGGTAAAAGATCTTTTTGAAAATAAAGTTTTAGAGAAAATCTTTCCTATGGGCTTGCCAGTTTCTAGGGTCACGTCCTACATTGAACATGTGCTCTGATACCATCTTGTAGCCACCCGACCCGAATGGATCAAGTCTCTGTGCTTAAGTGTCATCCCTGGACCGATATGCTGACACACACAGTACTTGAGGATTTATAACAGAGGTAAATCACATGCATAAAGTAACGTAAATACTATTACCTCAATCCAAATAGTGGAAGTAACAACAAGGTTGTGGATTCCCGTCAACACCAACGGCAAAGTTGAGTGTAGAAATTGTAACCCTAACGTACCACTTACTCGTCGTAAGATTCCTGCAACATGAGACGTTGCAGCCATGTAGGTCAGTACATTGAATGTACTAGCAATTTCACATTGTAGAGCAATGCTGAATAATGGCTATCACTACATGCATATTTGGATGGTGGAGGATCAAAGTTTAATTTTGCATAAAGCTATCTTTTTCCTACAACAAAGGAATATATTTTATTTAACTACAAAGTTTGTTGAAAAGATTGAGAATGGTAACCCCAACTCAATCCCAAATTAACATGAATAACCCAACAAATTATTAATTAGATAGAGTGATGAGATCAACAAAATAGTTCAAGTACCATACACTCAACATGTCCATAACCGGGGACATGACTAATCATGATTAGTTTGTACACCCTACAGAGGTTTGCGCACTTTTCCCCACAAGACTCGATCTCCTCCGTTGAATTTCTCGCACTACATGATGTTTGAGAAAACGGATGACCGAGACACGGTCTTTCAGAAGCATTAACTCTTTATGATGGGTAGACCGTACCTACATCCCCTACATCTGCTAGTCTACCATTGTAAGAGGTCATACAACATACTCAACTATGCCAGAGCCCATAATGGCTTGTGGCTGTACACGGAAGTTCCAGCATGAATAATCTTATGATCCCTTTGAGCCTGGGTGGCATTCCAATAGGATGAGCACACGGATACCCCGTATCTCCTAGGACAACTCTGGATTCCCCAGGTGTCCGGGCAAGCCACTGGTATGCCCAGGGTGCCCCAACCAATCCACCCAGATGTGTATTAAAGTAACCACCTTAAGTTTCCCTTAGTTAAAATCTCTCACATCTTTCATGAGTCGCACGAACCAAACCACGTCTACGAGCATTGCAAACTAGTATAAGCATAACGGATAAACCCTGGGTTTGATACAAGACAATAGGTTCCTACCTCATCAACTACTTCCCAAATGCCCACATGTTATCAAATCCTACTCATGCAATGTTTGAGGGTTGAAACTAATGCATAAAAACTAGGTATGAAAAGTATGATCAAAGTGTGAACTTGCCTTGTACTGTTGATGAAGATGATTCACACTCATAACTCCGGATAGTTCTACTCGTCACACTCCGGTCAATCTATCGTAAGCAAGCAATTTCATACATAAGCACTCATGCAAAAGAAAGGATGAAAAAATCTCGGAAAACTTAGAAAATAAGCAATTAACTCTTGCAACAGAAAATAATTTCTAACAGTACCAAAATTAAGTGAATTTGGCCTTATCGGAAAGTTTAGGTCAAGAGCTTCGATTTGCAAAAAGAATCAACTGAATCGGAGTTATAAAACTTGAGTTATGAACAAAAGAAGTCTGAATTCAAATCTGTTTAAAATCAAATTTTAAACTTTCAAAAACATGTTTAAGTTGTTTTACTGGATATAGGAGATCATTACAAAGAAGTGAGCATTGGTTTTATTTTATTTTTGGATAAACGGTTCAAGAGTTGTGAGGGTTTGAAAACCAGGGGCTAAACTGTAAGAAAAGTTATTTTCCACTCAATCCTTGGCCACGTGACAGCAAGCTAACGGATGAACGTCCACTACAGAAGCTTACTAGATGAAAACGTTTGCTTATAGAGACTAAACAGCGAACGTTCGATAAATAAAACAAAATGTTTCGAAAAGAAAAAAATACACGCAATCCAATCTAGAACGTTATTCCATGATCTAACGGAGGAGAGTGGCTCCGGTGCTCACCGCGGTGGAGGTGGACTCCGGCGAGGTCGTCGGTGGCGATGGTGGCTTGGGTTCGACGCGGGCAAGGCCTCTGGTGGTCCTTGTTGACGGGGAAGACTCCCAAGTGATGCGGAGGACGACGGGGTTCACGATGGTGGTTGGCAGTGAGCTCTGGGACGACGGACTCGAGCGAGGCAAGCCCGACGGCGTCGGTGGTCGTCGGTGGTGACGCGAGCAACGGCTCCGGGCGTCGGCGAGCTCGGCGAAGATCTCCAGAAGTGGAGAAGACGACGATGAAGATGATAACGGTGACGGTGAGGCACGGGAGTGGCTAGGGGAGGTGGGGTGGCGGCAATGGCGCGGCGGCAGTGTTCTGCTCCGGCAAGCGATTGCAGTGAGGTGTGGGGTTCTCGGAGAGGGCTTTGGGGTGGAATCGGTCGAGGGCATGGGGTATATATATAGGGTATTTTGCTTGGAGGAGGGGGCAAAGAACAAAGGAGAGTCGAGAGCGGACTCGGCGTCGGCCGGTGACGGCGTACAGGAGGAGGTCTCCTGCTGCCTTGCAGGAGGAGGTCTCCTGCTGCCTTGCAGGAGGAGGAAGAAAATGCGGGGCCCGCCTGTCGGCATCCGCGGGGAAGAGAGGGAGGGAACAGGCGACCGAGGCATAGCGCTTCGGCGCTCGCATGGCTGGTGGCTGGGCCTTGGGCTGTAAGGCCAGTCAGGCCGGCTGGCTAGTCCCAGGACGCGCTATTTTCTTTCTTAAACAATTTTACAGTCAAAACAGTAATAAACAACAAATAATAAAAATATATAAAGGCATATTATATATCAAAAAAATTCAGAAAAAGATTTTCTAAAACGTGAACATTTTTCTAGCATCAAATAAAATCCACAAAAATTTAAATAAAGCAAAGAGTGCTACTGGTTCAATAAAACCAAATAAAAATCATTTTAAATATACCAAAATTAGTTCAAATTTATTTCTCTCCATTTTTCTATTGCAGGGAATCATGTAACCCTATTTTCCATATATTTTATTTTTGGAGAAAAATAATTTGTTTAAAAACCAAATAACTCCAAATTGAAAATAATGTCAAATGGACTTTCAGTTTGATTCTTTTAAACTCCCAGCTCATATTTCATATGTTTTGAAGAAGTCATTTTATCTTCTCTTGTGAAAATCATTGAGTTGCTTAAAGTTTCTGAATTTGAAATATTTTCAAATGAAATTCAAATATTTTCAACAACCCTTTTCATTTAATTAACTAGAAGAAGTCATGTCATCTTCTCTCGAGGGTTTTGTGGTGAAATGAATTTGAATTCATGGATCCAAAAGCAAAAATGAAAGTTTGGGAAAGTCCTTTTATTCTCTCTCATTTAACTTTCAAAAAAAGTTTCAAATTTCACTCAACTTCACACAAGCAACCACACCAGAATCAAGCAAACAAATCAAAACTACCTATCTAATATAACATTCTAAAATTTAGAATTTTGGGATGTTACATAGTACCGCTTACAAGAGGTACTACCACTCTTACTGTTGCGCTACTATCACTTATCGAGTAACAGCGAGGGCGATGGTAGGGGTGGAAGTACCGCATGCGATACTACCGCCCTACTGCCGCTCAACTACCGGTGAGCCCGAAAAGATAACGGAAGACCAAAAATAAGCGGTAGTACACACGGTACTGGAACAGTGGAAGTACCGCTTATAAGCAGAAGCATGGCTTATAAGTGGTACTACCGCTGCCCAGAGCGGTGATACGTCTCCGTCGTATCTATAATTTTTGATTGTTTCATGCCAATATTATACAACTTTTACATACTTTTGGCAACATTTTCTATGGTTTATTGGACTAACCTATTGATCCAGTGCCGAGTGCCAGTTCATGTTTTCTACATGTTTTTTGTATTGTAGAGTATCCATATCAAACGAAGTCCAAATGCAATAAAATTTTACGTAGAATTATTTTGGAATATATGTGATTTTGGGGAGTTGGAATCACCGCAAACGGAGGCCCACACAGCCCACAAGACACCATGGTGCACCAGAGGCCCCTGGCGCGTGGTGGTGGGTTGTGCCCTCCTCGAACGTTGGTTGGAGCTCTATTTCGGGCGCAAGGAAGCTTATATCCAAAAAAAATTGTGTTAAAATCTCAGCGCAATCGGAGTTACGGATCTCCCGGAATATAGGAAACGGTTTTTGGCCAGATCCGGGGAACGCGAAACAGAAGAGAACACAGAGGGAGATCCAATCTCGGAGGGGCTCCTGCCCCTCCGCCGCCATGGAGGCCATGGACCAGAGGGGTAACTCTCCTCCCATCTAGGGGGAGGCCAAGGAAGAAGAAGAAGGGGGGCTCTCCCCCCCTCGCTTCCGGTGGCACCAGAGTGCCGCCGGGGCAACGGTCGGGACGGCGATCTACATCAACAATCTTGCTACCGTCAACACCAACTTTCTTCCCCTCTATGCAGCGGTGTAACACCTCTTCTCCCCGTTGTAATCTCTACTTAAACATGGTGCTCAACTCCATATATTATTTCCCAATGATCTATGGTTATCCTGTGATGTTTGAGTAGATCCGTTTTATCCTGTGGGTTAGTCGTGATCTTGGTTGGTATGATTGTATATTTTATTTATAGTGTTGTCCTACCATTCCCACTGTTCTCGTGCAAACGTGAGGGCCCCCCACTATAGGGTGTTGCAATATGTTCATGGTTCGCTCATGGTGGGTTGCGAGAGTGACAGAAGCTTAAACCCGAGTAGGCGGGCTATGGCATATGGGATAAAGAGGACTTGATACTTAATGCTATGGTTGGGTTTCACGACCTTAATGATCTTTAGTAGTTGTGGATGCTTGATAGAGTTCCAATCATAAGTGCATATGATCCAAGTAGAGAAAGTATGTTAGCTCATGCCTCTCCCTCATGTAAAATTACAAGAATGATTACCGGTACTTGTTATCGATTGCCCAGGGACAAATAACTTTCTTTTTGACACAAACCCTTTTACTAAACACCTAAATTTTATTATCTTGCAAAGTACTTCTAGTTTTATTCTTGCAAAGTAGTTCTAGCATCACACCTAAAAAATAGTTTCATACTTGTTTCCGATAAGGCAAATGTCAAGTGTGCGTAGAGTTGTATCGGTGGTCGATAGAACTTGAGGGAATATTTGTTCTACCTTTAGCTCCTCGTTGGGTTCGACACTCTTATTTATCGAAGAAAGCTACAAATGATCCCCTATACTTGGGTTATCAAGAACTTTTTCTGGCGCCGTTGCTGGGGAGCAATACCGTGGGGTGAATATTCTCGTGTGTGCTTGTTTTCTTTATCACCAAGTAGTTTTTATTTCCTGTTCTAAGTTGTTCTCTATCTTTGGTTATGGATATGGAACACGAAACACCAAAAAAATTAGTTGTAGCTATTACTCATGGAGATGGGGAACCTCCTAAAACCCTCGATGCTTGTTATGTGAAAGATATTATGCACTGCTTTGATAATCCTGAGAAAACCCCATTCAACTATATAATGGGTGTAACGTTGGATCAACATGAATACTTTAGGGATTGTTGCTTGACACAAAAAGGGAAACTTTTATGGGATCAAATTTATATGTTGCATTGGTATGCTCGGGATTTATGCTTGAGATATGATTTTACTTGTTGCTCTAGGATGAATGCTCCACACCTTCCCTTTTCATGCAAATTTAATGATAATGAAACTTTGGCTTCTTATGCTAATGGTATATATGACTATTATGATGTGGAACGAATTGAAGAACTTGTTGCTTTTAAGGGTGCTTATGAAATTGAATCTTTGTTTGAAAAGTATGAAGCTTTTGATGATGATGTTTATAGACCTGAAAATTTTGCCATCCTTAAATATTGCTATGATAGTTATAAATACAATTCTGATATTGATGAATTTATTGAGAAAGTCTCTGTTGTCCAAGAAGAGACTAATATTTTGCAGGAGTCTGTGGAAGAAGGAATTGATGAAACTATGAGCTCGTTGGATGAAAAAGATGATTAGGAGAGCGAAGAACAAAAGGAGGAAGAGCGGATTGATCACCCGTGCCCACCTTCTAATGAGAGTAACTCTTCAACTCATACATTGTTTAATTTACCTTCGTTCTTACCGAAGGATGAATGCCATGATAATTGCTATGATCCCTTGGATTCTTTTGAAATATCCCTTTTTGATGAACTTGATGCTTGGTATGCTTGTGTCCAAGATGCCAATATGAATTATGCATATGGAGATGAACTTGCTATAGTTCCTTATGTTAAGAATGACATTGTTTCTATTGCACCCACACATGATAGTCCTATTATATTTTTGAATTCTCCAAACTACACTATATCGGAGAAGTTTGCACTTATTAAGGATTATATTGATGGGTTGCATTTTGCTACTACACATGATGATTTTGATGAATATAATATGCATGTGATTGCTGCTCCTACTTCCAATTATTGTGAGAGAGGAACTACATCTCCGCCTCTTTATGTTTCCAACACGAAAAATTGCAAGAAACTGCTTATGCTATGCATTGGCCTTTACTTGATGTGCATGAATTGTTCTTGTATGATATACCGATGCATAGAAAGAGAGTTAGACTTCGTCATTGCATGATATATGTTGCTTTGTTCTCATTACTAAATGCCAAATCATTGTTAATTAAAATTGGCTTTGATATACCTTGGGATCCGGGTGGATTCATTACTTGAGAACTTTATGCCTGGCTTAATGGCTTCAAAGAAAGCGCTGCCAAGGAGACAGTCGTAAGTTTTAGAGAGTCATTTATTTCTGATGAGTGCTTTTATAAAGTTTAAAAACAAAGAAATAAAGAGGGGAACTTAAAAACTTTTTCACAAACGAGAAGCGATTGGAAGTTATGCATTGGAGAAGTGAGGGTCGACCTTGAACACTTGTGTTCATCTCATGGAAACAATGTAGAACTTTTCATGAAGATTCTCACAAAAATAATTATCCCCTTGTACAATTATATTGTATTATAAAAATAATGTGTCAAGGTTTGCCTTTAGGATGATTAAATTGCTTGTTGGTTTGTGCGGTGCAAAACAGAAACTTTGGCTGTAGTGTTCAATTTTACATTTTTTAATGGAACGTCAAACGGGTCTGAAACTTTTTGCATAGTCTTTCTATAATTTTTTATTTTTTTCCTAATTTTTCAGAATTTTTTGAGTTATAGAAGCATGGTGGATGTTCAAATCTTTCCAGACTGTCCTGTTTTCACAAATTGCTGTTATAGCTTCATTATTTGCGTATGTTTGAATTCTTGTTGAAGCCTCCTTAACTTGGGGCCATAGAATTGTGATAGCATACAGTGGTTAATGTTTGTTTATAATTATACAATAATTTTACAACATTACATGATGGGATTTCATGACCATATTCACTAACCCCGCCACTAAAAGTTCGGTTAAGTTTTGTGTGGATGAAATGTTAGAAGATCGAGGAGGTCTCAATGTGAGGAGAAGGAGGAGAGGCAAGAGCTCAAGCTTGGGGATGCCCAAGGTACCCCAAGTAAATATTCAAGGATACTCAAGCGTCTAAGCTTGGGGATGCCCCGGAAGGCATCCCATCTTCCTTCAACAAGTATCGGTATGTTTTCGGATTCGTTTCGTTCACGTGATATGTGCAAACCTTGGAGCATCTTTTGCATTTAGTTTTCATTTTTCTTTTATGCACCTTGCTGGTATGAGATAGTCCATGGTTGATTTATAGAATTCTCATTTCACTTCACTTATATCTTTTGAGTATGGCTTTATAGAATGCTTCATGTGCTTCACTTATATCATCTGAAGTTTGGATTGCCTGTTTCTCTTCACATAGAAACCTGTTGTTTGAAGAATGGTCCTTTGCTTCACTTATATTTATTAGAGCATGGTCTTTTGTAGAAAGAATTAAACTCTCATGATTCACTTAGATCTATTTAGAGAGTCAAAGGAATTGGTCAATTTGATGGTTAGTCATAAAATCCTACATAAAACTTATGGATCACTGAATGTGATATGTTGATTCCTTGCAATAGTTTTGCAATATAGAGATGGAATATGTGGGAGGTACTAGTAAATGGTTGTGTTTAGTAAGAATATTGGTGTTAAGGTTTGTGATTCCCGAAGCATGCACGTATAGTCTCTCGTTATGCTATGATGTTGGAGCATGATTTATTATGGATTGTCTTCCTTATGAGTGGCGGTCGAGGACGAGTGATGGTCTTTTCCTACCAACCTATCCCCCTAGGATCATGCATAGTAGTACTTTGCTTTGAGGGCTAATAAATTTTTTCAATAAGTATATGAGTTCTTTATGACAAATGTGAGTCCATGGATTATACACACTCTTACCTTTCTGCAATTTGCTAGCCTCTACGGTATCGTGCATTTCCCTTTCTCACATCGAGACGTGGTGCAAACTTCGCAGGTGCATCCAAACCCCGTGATATGATATGCTCTATCACACATAAGCCTCAGTATATCTTCCTGAAAACAACCACCATACCTACCTATTATGGCTTTTCCATGGCCATTCCGAGATATATTGCCATGCAACTTCCACCACTTCCGTTTGATGACTTGAGCATTCATTGTCATATTGCTTTGCATGATCATATAGCTGACATAATAGTTGTGGCTCAGCCACCATTCATCATGTTTCATACATGTTACGCTAGATCATTGCACATCCTGGCACATGCCAGAGGCATTCATATAGAGTCATACTTTGTCATAGGTATCAAGTTGTAATTTTTATTTCTTTTGAGTTATAAGTAAATAGAAGTGTGATGATCGTCATTATTCATTTTTAGAGCAGTGCCCCAGTGAGGAAAGGATGATGGAGACTATGATTCCCCCACAAGTCGGGATGAGACTCCGGACAATGAGAGAAAAAAGAAAAAAAGAAAAGAAATAAAATAAAATAAAATAAACAAAGAGAGAAGGGGCATTGTTAGTATCCTTTACCACACTTGTGCTTCAAAGTAGCACCATGTTTTTCATATGGAGAGTCTCCTATGTTGTAACTTTCATATACTAGTGGGAATTTTTCATTATAGGATTAGATGCACACCCACTTAGTTTCATATTGAGCTTTCATACACTTATAGCTCTTAGTGCATTCATTGCATGGCAATCCTACTCCTCGCATTGATATCGATTGATGGGCATCTCCGTAGCCCATTGGTTAGCCGCGTCGATGTGAGACTTTTTTTCTCTATATTTACCCCTATCATCATACTCTATTCCACCCGTAGTGCTATATCCATGGCTTGTGCTCATGTATTGCGTGAGAGTTGAAAAAACTAAAGCGCGTTAAAAAGTATGAACCAATTGATCGGCTTGTCATCGGGGTTGTGCATGATAAATACTTTGTGTTAAGAAGACAGAGCATGCCAAGACTATATGATTTTGTAGGGATAGCTTTCTTCAGCGTTGATATTTTGAAAGACATGATTGTTTGTTGGGATGCCTAAGTATTGATGTATTTATGTCAAATTATAGACTGTTTCTTTGAATCACTTATGTCTTAATATTCATGCCATGATTAGATATATGATCAAGTATATGCTAGGTAGCATTCCAAATCAAAAATTATCTTTTTTAGTATTTACCTGCTCGAGGACAAGCATGAATTAAGATTGGGGATGTTGATAGGTCTGCATCGTATCTATAATTTTTGATTGTTTCATGCCAATATTACACAACTTTTACATACTTTTGGCAACTTTTTATATGATTTATTAGACTAACCTATTGATCCAGTACCCAGTGCCAGTTCCTGTTTTCTGCATGTTTTTTATATCGCGGAGTATGCATGTCAAACGAAGTCCAAATGCAATAAAATTTTATGGAGAATTATTTTGGAATATATATGATTTTTGGGAGTTGGAATCACCACAAACGGAGGCCCACACAGCCCACAAGACACCAGGCACGCCAGAGGCCCCTAGCGCATGGTGGTGGGTTGTGCCCTCCTCGAACGTCGGTTGCAGGTCTACTTCGGGCACAAGGAAGCTTATATCTGGAAAAAAATCATGTTAAAATCTCAGCACAATTGGAGTTACGGATCTCCCAGAATATAAGAAACAGTTTTTGGCCAGATCTGGGGAACGCGAAATAGAAGAGAACAGAGAGGGAGATCCAATCTCGGAGGGTCTCCCGCCCCTCTGCCGCCATGGAGGCCATGGACCAGAGGGTAACTCTCCTCCCATCTAGGGGGGCAAGGAAGAATAATAAGGAGGGGGGCTCTTTCCCCCTCACTTCCGGTGGCACCGGAGTGCCGCTGGGGCAATGATTGGGACGACGATCTACATCAACAATCCGTCAACACCAACTTTCTCCCCCTCTATGCAGCGGTGTAACACCTCTTCTCCCTGCTGTAATCTCTACTTAAACATGGTGCTCAAGTCCATATATTATTTCCCAATGATCCAGTGGTACATCAACGTGCTATACAAACTGTTTTTAACCCCTTTCCGTGACGGCATTTGGAACCGTCGCCAAGTGTGTGGGCGATAGGGGGTCCTTCCCTCACGACCCATAAATCATCAGGGATAGGCCCTCCTGGGACACAGGCTGGGGCCGTGTGCAATCGAGCGAGGCATCAAAACCCAATCATTTCCGTAGGTATGTACATCCCACACGGTAATTCGAGAAAAACATTTCCGTAGGTATGTACATCCCACACGGTGAATCCCAGAAAATCATTTGTATGGAATGGTTTGTGCAAGATGGCCTAATGCAAACAGTTCGCTGCCGGAAGCCGTGTGTGATTTTTAGTTGATCGAACATGCCTACTTTCTAGAAACCGTGCGGGTTGTTTGAGTTCATCGCCCACGGTGCTGTCTGAGTAACCGTCTGCAATAGAAAACCCCAATAAGCAGGGTAATTAGCCTATTATTGATAACCCATGTACTAATAAAACTAATATTTCTTATAAATGCTCCAGATATTTCATATCCGTATAAAAGCAACCTGGATGTCATAATCGAATTACATCAGATAGCTTCGCACTCAGTTACGCCATTGCACAACAGCACCAAGTTTCACATGCAGCATAAAAAACCTTTGGAAAGTAGCATCATACACAGTAAATAGATAGATGAATCTCATCTGGGAAACTGCAGAAGCAAAAGGCAAATATTGAGCCTTCAGTGATGTTGAATGTCCTTGCAACTTTAGGCGAGTGGCTATGGATAATTGCCCACCCAACCTCCGTCCTCTTCAGGAAGACTTCAATATTGTACCGTGGGTGTTGAATGAATACCTTCCTCGCCTCTTGACCATGCAGGTGTTTTGAGAGGTAATCATCGGTGAACTGCTTTGAAAAGTACTGAAAACAAAGCTATGCATAAATCACTGTTGTAAATTTTGAAATGGCGCAAGGGGTAAAAACAAGGTAAAAGAGTTGGTACCATCCTATAGTTGACTGATGTCTTCTTCATTGTGCAAACAAATATCTTGCTGTTATTCGTCGAAAGTTTCTTCGTCCTAACAATCTTTCTGAGTTTCTTGACTTGACTGATATTCATGGACATCTCATTTCCCCATATGCAAAATGGGTCGAACAATGGGTCTAAGCCTCTGACAGTAGGACCTACATGTGCAAGACCAAATTCTAAGAAACCTAAATATTATAATGATTCCTGCAACTGCACAATAATGTGCTATTAGCCAAAGGACCCTGCTTGAACAAACCTCGATGGTAAACCGCAGTGTCTTGCATTGTTTCCCTACAACACACATAAGGAAGATCTTGATCAGGTTAACTGAGAGTTACCATACTATCAGTAGAATATATATTGAGTACAACCAAATTCGATTGGTGTCACATGCATAACAATACAAAATTGTATCCACAGCAAATGAAAATCAAATTGCAGAACTGAACCAAACAGTTAAATGGACAATAGACCAAATGAACCAAAATAGTTAACTGAGCACGACATTGCAGAATAGAAACATGTACTAGAAGATAAGACAGTTAACAAAACAAAGAATGCTTGAGAACAGTACTACGAAATGTAGCAATTGTTGGACCAAAGTGTTAACTGAATATTACATTCCAGAGGACCAAACTGTTAACTGAACATCAGATTGCATATTAACATTACAGAGGACAAATCACTAGAAGGCACTAGTGGTGGCCTCAAGAAAACAACACGAACTGTATTTTAAACTAGACAACCGCGTGGCGGTGCCGACGATGGCCTCGAAGACGAGGTGCTCCTCCAAGATCTGGTGGTCGACACGAATGGCAGCCATAGCGACCTCATGCACACATGCGGCCGCATGCTACTGAGCTCCACGTTATTCTACATGCAAAATGGCTGTGGGCGGCGCTAAATTGGAGGAGGGGGGCAGTGATTTCGGTGGAAGGTGTCGCGCCATCGATCGGGGCATATGGGCCGGGAAAGGAGGAGGATGGTGTGGGTGGGGTGTGGATTACCTGACCATATCGGCAAGGCCGCGCAAAAATAAGAAGGGTCAGCGGCGAGGAGGCCGTGCAGCAAGAAGAAGGGTCGCCGGCGAGGAGGCGGCGCTGCAAGAAGAAGGGTCGCCGGCAAGGAGGCGGCGCTGCAAGAAGAAGGTTAGCCGGCGAGGAGGCGGCGCTGTAAGAAGAAGGGTCACCGGTGAGGAGGCCGAGCTGCCAGTAAGCAGCAGTGAAGGTTTGAACTTGGAAAGCAAGGAGGAACAGTGGAAATGTGACTTTTGGTAGGAGGGAGGGGCGGGGAGATAGATATTTCCATGGTGGCAAAAAAATTTCCCTCGATGCCGCGAGAAACTGGCGCGCAAGTGTGGTTCAAGCGGGGGCGATGGACCGTAGACGACGAAGCTTCCTGCGTAAGCCAGACAAGACGGTGCGCAAAGATATTTTATATTGCATCCCACACGATTCTTTCTAGTAAACTGTTTGTGGTATACCTGATTTTTTTCATTATGTTTTGAAAGACAAAATGGTGTTACGGAGGGAAAGGATGGTGTTTGAATTGCTAGAACATTTACGTACAGTGAACATGCAACTAGTACATGAGTGTCGTGTTTAAATTTGGAATTAGTACAGGTTCGTTTGCCTTTTTGTACGTTAATTGAGTTTCTGCGCATTTAATGTGCATAATTCAAATTCGAACTACAAGCACATGCTCCAGTGCACCAAAGTTGGTTGAAAATCACATGTGTGTCCTTGGGTGAATTTCTAGGTCCCATGCATGAAAAGGGAATGAAATTCAAACATCTGGGCGTCGTGGCTCGACCGGAAAGATTGAGATACTTCATTTTTTAATTCCTGTAAATCCAAAACACGCCTGAAAATCATGAAACTTGGCATGGTGTCATGACATGGCACCAACAAGTTGCGGTAATTTTTTGGCCGAATTGGGACAAGCTTTGGCGTAAGCTTCTTGCAAACCGGGGCTTCCCTCAAGAAGGCTCGTGGTTCCGAGAGGGAACGTGTCACCTCCATGTGCGAAACGAGATACGTACACTGCCTTCTCCCGCTTTAATTTTTTTTACACATGCATATTAGACAAAATAGAAGTATCGTCCTAAATTTTGGAATTATTCTGGGTTCGTCTGGCCTTTTTATACATTAATTGAGTTTATATGCATTTAATGTGCATAATTAAAATTTGAACTACAAGCACATGCTCTAGTGCACCAAAGTTGGTTGAAAAATCACATGTGTGTCCTTGGGTGAATTTATTGTCCCATGCAAGAAATGGGAATGAAATTCAAACATCTGGGCGTCGTGGCTCGGCCGGAAAGATTGAGAAACTTGGTTTTTTAATTCCTGTAAATCCAAAACACGCCTGAAAATTAAGAAACTTGGCATGGTGTCATAACATGGCACCAACATGTTGCGGTAATTTTCTGGCCGAATTGGGATAAGCTTTGGTGTAAGCATCTTGCAAACCGGAGCTTCCATCAAGAAGGCTCCTGGTTCCAAGAGGGAACGTGTCACCTCCGTGTGCGAAACGAGATACATACACTGCCTTCTCCCGCCTTAATTTTTTACACAGGCAGATTAGACCAAATAGAAGTATTGTGCTAAATTTTGGAATTATTCCGAGTTTGTTTGGCCTTTTTTATACGTTAATTGAGTTTCTGCACACTTAATGTGCATAATTCTAATTCGAACTACAAGCACATGCTCCAATGCGCAAAAGTTGGTTGAAAAATCACATGTGTGTCCTTAGGTGAATTTATAGGTCCCATGCAAGAAATGGGAATGAAATTCAAACATCTGCGCGTCGTGGCTCGACCGGAAAGATTGAAACACTTGGTTATTTAATTCCTGTAAATCCAAAACACGCCTGAAAATCATGAAACTTGGCATGGTGTCATGACATGGCACCAACATGCTGCGGTAATTTTTTTGGCCGAATTGGGACAAGCTCTGGTGTAAGCTTCTTGCAAACCGGAGCTTCCCTCAAGAAGGCTCGTGGTTCCAAGAGGGAACTTGTCACCTCCATGTGCGAAACGAGATACGTCCACTGCCTTCTCCCGCCTTAATGTTTTACACAAGCAGATTGGACCAAATAGAAGTATCGTGCTAAATTTTGGAATTATTCCGGGTTCGTTTGGCCTTTTTTATACATTAATTGAGTTTCGTCGCATTTAATGTGCATAATTCAAATTTGAACTCCAAGCACATGCTCCAGTGCACCAAAGTTGGTTGAAAAATGACATGTGTGTCCTTGGGTGAATTTCTAGGACCCATGCAAGAAATGGAAATGAAATTCAAACATCTGCGCATCGTGGCTCGGCCAGAAAGATTGAGAAACTTGGTTTTTTAATTCCTGTAATCCAAAACACGCATGAAAATCATGAAACTTGGCATGGTGTCATGACATGGCACCAACATGTTGCGGTAATTTTTTTGGCAAATTGGTACAAGCTTTGGTGTAAGCTTCTTGCAAACCGGAGCTTCCCTCAAGAAGGCTCGTGGTTCCGAGAGGGAATGTGTCACCTCCGTGTGCGAAACGAGATACGTACACTACCTTCTCCCGCCTTAATTTTTTTACACAGGCAGATTAGACCAAATATAAGTATCGTGCTAAATTTTGGAATTATTCCGGGTTTGTTTGGCCTTTTTTATACGTCAATTGAGTTTGTGCGCATTTAATGTGCATATTTCAAATTTGAACTACAAGCACATGCTGTAGTGCACCAAAGTTGGTTGAAATGTCACATGTGTGTCCTTGGGTGAATTTCTAGGTCCCATGCAAGAAATTTTAATGAACTTCAAACATCTGGGCGTCGTGGCTCGGCCGGAAAGATTGAGAAACTTGGTTTTTTTAATTGCTGTAAATCCAAAACGCGCCTAAAAATCATGAAACTTGGCATGGTGTCATGACATGGCACCAACATGTTGCGGTAAATTTTTTGGCCGAATTGGGACAAGCTTTGTTGTAAGCTTCTTGCAAACTGGAGCTTCCCTCAAGAAGGTTCGTGGTTCCGAGATGGAATGTGTCACCTCCGTGTGTGAAACGAGATACGTACACTGCCTTCTCCCGCCTTAATTTTTTTACACGGGCATATTAGACCAAATAGAAGTATCATGCTAAATTTTGGAATTATTTCGGGTTCGTTTGGCCTTTTTTATACATTAATTGAGTTTCTACGCATTTAATGTGTATAATTCAAATTTGAACTACAAGCACATGCTCTAGTGCACCAAAGTTGGTTGAAAAATCACATGTGTGTCCTTGGGTGAATTTCTAGGTCCCATGCAAGAAATGCGAATGAAATTCAAACATCTGGGCGTCGTGGCTCGGCCGGAAAGATTGGGAAACTTTGTTTTTTAATTCTTGTAAATCGAAAACACGCGTGAAAATCATGAAACTTGGCATGGTGTCATGACATGCCACCAACATGCTGTGGTAATATTTTCTCCGATTTGCGAAGGCGCACACATTAACAATCAACAAAGTCATTTTGGAACAAGTGTTGTCACGTTACAAATCGGAAACACAAGTATTATTGAAACGTGGGCGTTCTACTTACCAATTACATGTCGGCACGCATCCCCTTTTTTTCTTGGCTAGGAGGTGTCGTGCGGGGTAGCTATTTGGGTATGGGATGCGTGCGATCAGACCCCTGCGCGTGCTCATAGGGAGGAGAGCCCTTTGACCACTACCCGCCGCACACCTCCCTCCCAACGTCTCCATTAATGGCGCCCTAGCCCCTATTCTACGGTGTAGCTATATGTCTCAGTGGACTATGATTTAAGAGAGAAAAATGAAAATATTTAAAGAAAGTTTTTCACGGATATTGATGTAAGATCTGACGGACCTATATAGCATCGATCGCGACTTATAGAAAGCATGATGAATATAAGGACGATTACAGTGGATAATAATTGTCTTACATATTTAGGAACATAATTAAAAAAGCATGCGGCAATGCCCGAAATACACAAGGGCAAAAGAAGAAGGAAGACAACAATTTGGCTCGCTGATCTCTACGTTGCTGCAGGCCATGGGAACTAGTCTCTGCGACAAGCGACGATGAGCTCTTTCTTGTCCTCAAGATGCTGCCTGAGAGCATCCACGGATTCCTCCACCAGCCTTCTGCACTAGATGCGCAGCATGGCATTCTCGTCCATAAGTTTCTGGACGATGACGCTGGTCCTCTTCAACAAGGCAGCGGTCTCCTCCTGCTGCTTCACACTTTCGATGATCTTCGCCCTCAGCAGGTCGCGCTTGGCCTAGAGCTTCGCATTGCTCTCATTTAGTTGCCGAATGATGCCAGCAAAAGAGGCTTTCATGTCGTCCTAAAACCTCACCCAGCTGGAGATCTGATCCATCTGGCTATGGACGATCGCATGCATGCGCCTGTAAGAGTCCTTGCCTGCCCGCGAGACATTTTCCCAGGCTACCGCGGCGCGGGAGGACATCTCTGCTGCATTCACGGTGCAGCGAGACATCTCTTCTGCTTCCACGGCACGGCCGGACCAGTCTGCCACATCGACGGTGCGGCGGGACCTGCATGCTGCTTCGGCGGCGCGGCGGGACCTCTGTGCTGCTACGGCCGCGCGGCGGGACATGCCGGCTGCGTTCGCAGTGAGGCGGGACATCTCTCGTGCTTCCGCTTCCATGCTTGCATCTCCCTGGTGGCAATCTCTCGACCAAGAACTCATGCTGGCCATGGCAGACGCAAAGGGAACGATGATGAATGACTTTGTTTTTGTGGATGAGGAGTTGAGGAGGAATGTGCAGTCATCTTGGAGTAGTAGTATTTATAACCGAGTAGTAATATGCTCCTAAGTGGGAAACCATTTAGGTTTTGATCTGTGTGAACAGGTTTACAATTTGGAATATGATGGGACGCATGCTCAAAATTTACTGACGGTTATAAGTGCGGCACTATTCCCGGAAGGCGTAAGTTGGGCATGTATGCCCTCTCGGCCGCGTATGTGGCGTTTGCACCATAGGGTGCACCGCAATAGGCAATGTCAGCACAGGTCTTGTTCCAACAACCGTTCGCGCTCATTATTACCATCACGCAAGCTTCTTTTAATTAGAATGTGTGTGCCCGTCTAGCGCACACACGTTGATCTATCTAACTGTTTCAGTTTGTTGTGGCTAATCCCAAACAGTTCATCCATGTGAAGTGTATGCCATCCATTGCAGACACTTTGATCTGGCTGACCCATTTCTGTTATGTTGCCTAATTGCAAACAGTTAATCCTTCTGAAGCATATGCCCTCAATCACACACACCTTGATCTGGTTGGCCGTTTCTTTTGTGTTTCCTAATCACAAACAGTTCATCCGAGTGAACCGTATGCTGTATATCGCACACGCCTTCATCAGGCTGCCCATTTCTTTTGTTCCGCCTCATCGCAAACAGTTCATTGGACTGAATCATATGCCCTGCATCGCACACGCAATTAAAATCTGAACCGTGTTTGATGGTTCCGCCTTCGCAAACATTTTGCACCTTTTTGACAGTTTTTTACACCACCGTTTGCGATCATTTCATCGCACACATTTTCGTCGAAGGGTCTCTGACCGTAGTGTCGTGTTAGCAGCATCCTGCAGTAGTGATCTATGGTTATCCTTTTGTGTTTGAGTAGATCCGTTTTGTCCTGTGGGTTAATCATGATCTTGGTTGGTATGATTGTATATTTTATTTATGGTGTCATCCTATCATGCCCTTTGTTCTCGCACAAACGTGAGGGCCCCCCGCTATAGGGTGTTGCAATATGTTCATGGTTCACTTATGGTGGGTTGCGAGAGTGATAGAAGCTTAAACCTGAGTAGGTGGGCTATGGCGTATGGGATAAAGAGGACTTGATACTTAATGCTATGGCTAGGTTTCACGACCTTAATGATCTTTAGTAGTTGTGGATGCTTGCTAGAGTTCCAATCATAAGTGCATATGATCCAAGTAGAGAAGGTATGTTAGCTCATGCCTCTCCCTCATATAAAATTACAAGAATGATTATCGGTACTTGTTATCAATTGTCTAGGGACAAATAACTTTCTTGTTGACACAAACCCTTTTACTAAACACCTAACTTCTATTATCTTGCAAAGTATTTCTAGTTTTATTCTTGCAAAGTAGTTCTAGCATCACACCTACAAAATAGTTTCATACTTGTTTCCGACAGGGCAAACGTCAAGTGTGTGTAGAGTTGTATCGGTGGTCGATAGAACTTGAGGGAATATTTGTTCTACCTTTAGCTCCTCGTTGGGTTCTACACTCTTATTTATCAAAGAAGGCTACAAACCGATCCCCTATAATTGTGGTTTATCAAGCGGTACAACCGTTGGATAGCCTTATGACACATTCTGAGGAAAACAAAAGGGTACTCCAAAGACGTGGGAAGGAAAGTGGGTTCAAAGGGAAACATGTATGTGCACTACAAAATTTCGTACATTTAGTGAAAAAAAACCCTGGCAACGAAATAGGAAACATCGCCTAAAATCATTTTTTGTGATGGTCCATCATCACGAGGTGTTTTCCTCGTGGGGCAGCACCCTAGCCAACTTCGGCGACGTTCTAGCCTGCAATTGTGCGATGCTTTTGGGCGTCACTTGGCATGTCCATTTTCCTGGATGATTTGTAGTGTCACAGACAATGTTAGGCGGGCTAGAACAAATGATTAAAAATGGTGTGTTGGCGTTCAGAACATAGTACCTTATAAATTCTGCTATGATAGAGTTTATAACAAATTACATTCTAATTTTCAGGGTTTAGGGTTCGAATGCTCTCATAAAAGTCCATTGTTTATTTCTCAGTGTGTGTTCTCATTGTAGTGAACTATGAGAGCATGAACAGGAAAATATGATCACATAGAAATATCTTCCATTATGTACGAGTTAATTTAAAATTTCATCAAACCGAAAGGTGGACAACAAGATAGTTCATTTTGTACAAACTACCAACTTTGCCTTTTCGATCATCTCAATCCCATGTCATGCGGATGCCGTCCACTTGCATCCATACTCGGGCAGTACTCTATAAATTGCAGCAGTAAATTTCAAAGAAAAAAGAAGAAAATTCCATTTCAAACATTGTATCACAAATACTAGAAATATTACAACGTTCAAATTCCAGTACGACAAGGCCCAAACTCAAAGATTACAAGGTTCAAACTGAAATTACAGATCAAATTCATCTTCTTCAGAATCTTTGGCTTGCACTATTTCTACGAATGGATCAGCCACCGAGAAGTCATATATCATCTTGATAGAATGACTTCCGAATAATCTGTCATTTGAATTTCCAAAATGAAATTCAACTTGTACAGAGCTTTTTCCATTCAGCTGAAGACGCCTGCACTGATCAGCAAACCATTCATTTTTGCACACTAAATGTAGGGCAAACCTCATTACCTTCAGCACACTTGCTTTCTGAACTAAGAACCTGGAAAATTTCATCTCTTGTGTGGTGCCTCGGTACTCAATGAAAGTAATTTCTGCTAGATGGAGATCAAGGCATTCGATGGGATTGTTATATTGTGCCACATTTTCCACTTTCGGGCATGCTTGTATCTGCAAACAAAGACAACACATTAGTATCTAGATGCAGTGTTGATCACTATGGGCCTCTTTGATTTGCTAGATTTCTAGAATACACAAATAGAGTGACATTCCATCTTTAGTTGTTCATGATTAACATCTAAAATATTGTATTGAAATCCTCCTAAATTCCTTTAGAAATCATAGTACATTTGTCATTGTAATCATGGGTAAAAGTACCAAAAGTTTGAAATCTGTTGTGGTTATCAATTACTAGTAATAGGAAAGGAGCATCACCTCGAAGTATAGCTTCTCCATGCACGGAAAGCATCTGGGAAATCTAACAACTTGACCCACATCGGGGTCGATAGATTGTAGTGCCAAGATCTTCATTGTGCGCAGAAACAGGGTCATGCTTGTGGGAATCATTGTCTGAATGACAGCCGAACATAGATCAACAAAATTAGATACAATGTGATGTATAATAAGAGGGAGAAGAAGAAGAATGATGTACCTGAATGGATATTGATCCAGTTATGAGTTCAGAGAATTCAACACATGAATAGCCCAACACTGTCAATTTTGGTGTGTGAATGACCATGATTCTTGTTGGACCTTCTTTATCAACCACAATCTCTCGAGGAAAGGCACATTTTCAATGACCATATCATGAAACACCTCAACTAACCGCATTTAGCGGCACCAATGATGCACATAAATCGGACAGACATTCGTCGAGGCGATGTGAACGCTACTGAACCCATCCATCACCTGAAGACGAAGGAACTCGAGTGTTGTACAACTGAGGAGCAAGCACTCCATATCCTCCTTCGAGATACTGACGGCCAAGAGCTTGAGGTGCTTCAGTTTAGCAAGATGAAGAGCGGGCTCGACATTAATCCGGGGGAAAACACACTTCATGAACCTAGCACGACGCAGCGTGGGCGCAAGTCGGAGTGCGAACGGCGGCAACGAGCGCAGATGCCCATCTTGAAAGCTCAGATCCTCCAGACAATCTAGGGCTAGGGACTGGAACCACTTGTGAAACTTGGGTTCGACCTTGTAGTTGGAACGGAATATGCCGATAGCAAGGGTTCTGGCTGGCCCAGGGTGCGTGGCGAGGATGTGGGAGCTTGCGATCTCCGCGGCACAGCTCGTTGTCGTCGATGTGGTCCAGAGGGTGGAGTGAGAGAGGGGCACCACCGCCAGGAGAGGATGGTGGTCCGCACGCCAGCTCTGATGGGGAGGAGGGATAAGATGGTTACCCACATCTCGTCGGGGATATTGCTGATGAAGTCCAGGCTTGCCGGAGGCTAGTGCAGTTCTGGCTCGACCCGGCCTTGCTTGTTGGATGGCTCATCCTCCATCGCACCAGGTGGCGATCCTCTGCAGTGGCGCTTATAAATAAGAATGGAGTAGTAGGAGGAGCATCAGAAACTATTCTACGTACCTTCCCAAGGAGGCCGAAGCTTATGTGACAAGCCAAAGGAGAAGGCAGGTAAATCAGGAGCTGTCCATCCTCCATCTCGCGGTTCATAGTGCTTCAAAGAAGACGAGTAGGCGGCGACACAGAGGCCGCACATCATGAATCCAATGGCCAAGAATCTTACAACGTTGTTGACTAAATATACCTATCCAAATATTAGCATGTTTTGCTTACATCCATTCGTAGGCTTTTTTGCCTCACTGATACGACCATGGTGTGGTGCGTAGGTACATGATACGTCCATTTTGCATCATGCTTTTATATCGATATTTATTTCTTTATGGGATTTTATTACACACTATGTCACAATACTTATGCCTATTCTCTCTTATTTTACAAGGTTTACATAAAGAGGGAGAATGCTGGCAGCTGGGATTCTAGGCTGGAAAAGGAGCAAATATTAGAGACCTATTCTGCAAAGCTCCAAAAGTCCTGAAACTTCACAGAAGACGTTTTTAGAATATATAAAAAATACTAAGTGTAAGAAGTTCACCAGGGGGGGCACACCCTGCCCACGAGGGTGGGGGTGCACCCCTACCTCGTGGGCCCCCTGGTGGCCCTCCGGTGGCCATATTCTGCTATATGAAGTCTTTAGATGAGAAAAAAATCATAAGCCATCTTCTCGGACGAAGCTCCGCCGCCACGAGGCGGAACCTTGGCGGAACCAATCTAGGACTCCGGCAGAGTAGTTCTGCCGGGGAAACTTCTCTTCGGCAGGGGGAAATCATCGCCATCGTCATCACCAACGCTCCTCTCATCGGGAGAGGGCAATCTCCATCAACATCTTCATCAGCACCATCTCCTCTCAAAACCCTAGTTCATCTCTTGTATCCAATTCTTGTCTCCAAGTCCGGGATTGGTACTAGTAGGTTGTTGGTAGTGTTAATTACTCCTTGTAGTTGATGCTAGTTGGGTTATTTGGTGGAAGATCATATGTTCAGATCCTATAAGCATATTAATACCCCTCTGATTATGAACATGAATATGCTTTGTGAGTAGTTACGTTTGTTCCTGAGGACATGTGAGAAGTCTTGCTATTAGTAGTCATGTGAATTTGGTATTCGTTCGATATTTTGATGAGATGTATGTTGTCTCTCCTCTAGTGGTGTTATGTGAATGTCGACTACATGACACTTCACCATTATTTGGGCCTAGAGGAAGACATTGGGAAGTAATAAGTAGATGATGGGTTGCTAGAGTGATAGAAGCTTAAACCCTAGTTTATGCGTTGCTTTGTAAGGGGCTGATTTGGATCCATATGTTTCATGCTATGGTTGGGTTTACCTTAATACTTTTGTCGTAGTTGTAGATGCTTGCAATAGAGGTTAATCATAAGTGGGATGCTTGTCCAAGTAAGGGCAGCACCCAAGCACCGGTCCACCCACATACCAAATTATCAAAGTCCGAACGTGAATCACATGAGCGTGATGAAAACTAGCTTGATGGTATTCCCATGTGTCCTCGAGAGCGCTTTTCTCTATATAAGAGTTTGTCCAGGCTTGTCCTTTGCTACAAAAAGGATTGGGCCACCTTGCTGTACTTTATTTACTTTTGTTACTTGTTGCTTGTTACAAACTATCCTATCGCAAAACTATCCGTTACCACTTATTTCAGTACTTGCAGAGAATACCTTGCTGGAAACCGCTTATCATTTCCTTCTGCTCCTTGTTGGGTTCGGCACTCTTCCTTATCGAAAGGACTATGATAGATCCCCTATACTTGTGGGTCATCAAGACTCTTTTCTGGCGCCGTTGCCGGGGAGTGAAGCGCCTTTGGTAGGTGGAATTTGGTAAGGAAAAATTTATATAGTTTGCTGAAATTTACTGTCACTTGTTACTATGGAAAGTAATCCTCTGAGGGGCTTGTTCAGGGTATCTTCGCCCCAACTAGTAGAGCAAAGAGTTGCTCCTCAACCTACTGAACCTACTGAAAATGAAAATGTCTGCTTCGAAATTCCTTCGGTTATGATAGAAAAACTGCTAGCTAATCCTTTTGTAGGAGATGGAACAAAGCATCCCGATGAGCACTTAATATATGTGGATGAAGTTTGTGGATTATTTAAGCTTACAGGTGTACCCAGAGATGTTGTTAAGAAGAAGGTCTTCCCTCCATCTTTGAAGGGAGATGCATCGACATGGTATGGGCTATGTGATGATACGGGGTCATGGAATTACAAACGATTGAAATTGGAATTTCATCAGAAGTTTTATCCTATGCATCTTGTTCATCGTGATCACAATTATATATATAATTTTTGGCCTCGTGAAGGAGAAATTATCACTCAAGCTTGGGGGAGGCTTAAATCAATGTTATATTCATGCCCCAATCATGAGCTCTCAAGAGAGATGATTATTCGAAATTTATATGCTCGGCTTTCTGATAACAATCGCACCATGCTCGATACTTCTTGTGCTGGCTCTTTTATGACGAAGACTATTGAATTCAAATGGGATTTATTTGAAATAATTAAATGCAACTCTGAAGATTGGGACCTCAACAAAGGTAAGGAGTCAGGTATGACACCTAGGTTTGATTGTGTTAAGTCTTTTATGGATACCGATGTTTTCCGTAAATTTAGCACTAAATATGGACTTGACTCTGAGATAGTAGCTTCTTTCTGTGAATCTTTTGCTACTCATGTTGATCTCCCCAAGCAGAAGTGGTTTAAATATCATCCTCCCATAGAAGTAAAAGTAGCTACACCTATTAAAGTTGAAGAAAATACTGTCACTTACAACGATCCTATTGTTCCTACTACTTATGTTGAGAAACCACCTTTTCCTGTTAGGATAAAGGATCATGCTAAAGCTTCAACTGTGGTTCGTAAAAGCAATATTAGAACTTATACACCTTTTGAGCAAATTAAAGTTGAACCTGATATTGCTATTGTTAAAGATCTCTTGGCTGATAATATTGATGGGCATGTTATTTATTTCTATGATGAAACTGCTAGAATTGCTAAACCTTGTGCTAAAGATAAACCTAGACCTGTGGTAGGCATGCATGTTATTTCTGTTAAAATAGGAGATCATTGTTATCATGGTTTATGTGATATGGGTGCCAGTGCTAGTGCAATACCTATTAGCCTATATAGAGAAATTATGCGTGATATTGCACCTGTTGAGTTAGAAGATATTGATGTCACAATTAAACTTGCCAATAGAGATACTATTTCACCAATGGGAATTGTTAGAGATGTTGAAGTCTTGTGTGGGAAAACTAAATATCCTGCTGATTTTCTTGTTCTTGGTTCCCCACAAGATAGCTTTTGTCCCATTATATTTGGTAGACCCTTCTTGAACACTGTTAATGCTAAGATAGATTGCAAAAAGGATGTTGTTACTATCGGTTTAGATGATATGTCTCATGAATTTAATTTCTCTAAATTTAGTAGACAACACCATGAAGAAGAATTACCTAGTAAGGATGAAATTATTGGCCTTGCTTCTATTGCCATACCTCCTAGTGATCCTTTAGAACAATATCTGCTAGACCACGAAAATGATATGTTTATGAATGAAAGAAGGGAAATAGATGAAGTATTCTTTAAATAGGAACCTATTCTAAAACACAATTTTCCTATTGAAATCCTAGGGGATCCTCCTCCACCCAAGGGTGATCCCGTGTTTGAGCTTAAACCGTTGCCAGATACTATTAAATATGCTTATCTTGATGAGAATAAGATATATCATGTTATTATTAGTGCTAACCCTTCAGAGCATGAGGAAGAGAGATTATTGAAAACTCTGAAGAAGCACAGTGCTGCTATTGGGTATACTCTTGATGATCTTAAGGGCATTAGTCCCACTCTATGTCAACATAAAATAAATTTGGAAGAAGACGCTAAACCAGTTCATGATCATCAATGATGGCTGAATCCTAAAACGAAAGAAGTGGTAAGAAAGGAAATACTAAAGCTCCTTGAGGCAGGTATAATCTATCTCGTTGTTGATAGTCAGTGGGTAAGTCTTGTCCATTGTGTCCCTAAGAAGGGAGGTATTACTGTCATTCCTAATGATAAAGATGAATTGATTCCTCAAAGAATTATTACAGGTTATAGGATGGTAATTGATTTCCGCAAATTAAATAAGGCCACTAAAAAGGACCATTACCCCTTACCTTTTATCGATCAAATGCTAGAAAGATTATCCAAACATACACATTATCCAAAGATCAATCAAAGACTACTTTTACTTGCCCTTTTGGTACTTTTGCTTATAGACGTATGCCTTTTGGTTTATGTAATGCACATGCTACCTTTCAAAGATGCATGATGGCTATATTCTCTGACTTTTGCGAAAAGATTTGTGAGGTTTTCATGGACGATTTCTCCGTCTATGGATCTTCTTTTGATGATTGCTTGAGCAACCTTGATCGAGTTTTGCAGAGATGTGAAGAAACTAATCTTGTCTTGAATTGGGAAAAGTGCCACTTTATGGTTAATGAAGGTATTGTCTTGGGGCATAAAGTTTCTGAAAGAGGTATTGAAGTTGATAAAGCCAAGGTTAATGCTATTGAGAAGATGCCATGTCCCAAGGACATCAAAGGTATAAGAAGTTTCCTTGGTCATGCCGGATTTTATAGGAGGTTCATTAAGGACTTCTCAAAAATTTCTCGGCCTTTGACTAATTTATTACAAAAAGATATACCATTTGTCTTTGATGATGATTGTGTAGAAGCATTTGAAATACTTAAGAAAGCATTGATCTCTGCACCTATTGTTCAGCCACCTGATTGGAATTTACCCTTTGAAATTATGTGTGATGCTAGTGATTATGTTGTAGGTGTTGTTCTAGGGCAAAGAGTTGATAAGAAATTAAACGTTATTCAATATGCTAGTAAAACCCTAGACAATGCTCAAAGAAATTATGCTACCACTGAAAAAGAATTCTTAGCAGTTGTATTTGCTTGTGATAAGTTCAGACCTTATATTGTTGATTCTAAAGTAACTATTCACACTGATCATGCTACTATTAAGTATCTTATGGAAAAGAAAGATGCTAAACCTAGACTTATTAGATGGGTTCTCTTGCTACAAGAATTTGACTTACATATTGTTGATAGAAAGGGAGCTGAGAACCCCGTTGCAGACAACTTGTCTAGGTTAGAAAATGTGCTTGATGACCCACTACCTATTGATGATAGCTTTCCTGATGAGCAATTAAATGTCATAAATGCTTCTCATACTGCTCCATGGTATGCTCATTATGCTAATTACATTGTTGCCAAATTCATACCACCTAGTTTCACATACCAGCAAAAGAAAAAGTTCTTTTATAATTTGAGACATTACTTTTGGGATGACCCACATCTTTATAAAGAAGGAGTAGATGGTGTTATTAGACGTTGTGTACCTGAGCATGAACAGGAACAGATCCTACGCAAGTGTCACTCCGAAGCTTATGGAGGACACCATGCTGGAGATAGAACTGCACATAAGGTATTGCAATCTGGTTTTTATTGGCCTGCTCTCTTCAAAGATGCCCGTAAGTTTGTCTTATCTTGTGATGAATGTCAATGAATTGGTAATATTAGTAGACGTCAAGAAATGCCTATGAACTATTCACTCATTATTGAACCATTTGCTGTTTGGGGCTTTGACTATATGGGGCCTTTTTGTAGCGACCCGACCTCAAACGGTCAAGTCTCTGTGCTTCATTGTCATCCCTGGATCGGTAATGCTGACACACACAGTACTCGAGGATTTATAACAGAGTAGCAATCACACACTTACTACATCAAATGTCCCCAAAGAGAACTTATTACAATAAATATGGCTTAAGGCCATCTAATACGATAACAGCGAAAGGCTTGGAAGATAAAGTGAGTCCATCAACTCCAATGGCATAGCTGAGCTGCACGGCAACGACCTAACGAACCTTACTCCTCGTCTGAAAAGTCTGCAACATAATACGTTGCAGCCCGAAGATGGGTCAGCACATGGAGTATGCTAGAAAAGTAACACAGTAGAGCAAGAACAGAATAATGCTCTCACTACATGCATATTTGGCTGGTGGAAAATCTCTATGGTTACAGTTTTGCGAAAAGCCAATTTTTCCCTACAACAAAGGAATAGTTTTTATTTAACTATCATGGTAGTTGAAACATCATTGAGAAGGTTCCTCCAACTCAATCCCAATTAAAGTAATTATCAACCCAACAATATTAATTTAAGAGTGATGAGATACTTAAGATACTCCAAGTACTAGATACTCAAGATGTCCATAACCGGGACACGGCTAACCATGATTAGTTTGTATACTCTGCAGAGGTTTGCGCACTTTTCCCGACAAGACTCGATCACCTCTGTTGAATTTTCTCGCACTACATGGTGTTTGAGAAACGGATGACCGAGACACAGTCTTTCAGAAACATTAACTCTCTACTCTGGGCAGACCATACCAAACCTACAACCCACTACCTGCTGATCCACCTCTTCAAGAGCTTCACGTAACTTACTCAACTATGCTAGAGCCCATAATAGCTTGTGGCTGCACACGGAAGTTTCTAGCATGAATCATCTCAGTTCCCTTTGAGCCTGGGTGGCGGTCCATAGGAAGATCACACGGGTACTCCGGGATTTCCAAAAATACAGGCAACACTGGGTACTCCAGGTGCCTCAATCCACCCAAATGTGTATTTAAGTTTCCACCTTAAGTTGAACCATTAATTAACAATCTCACATCTGTCATGGATTTCACTCACCCAAACCACGTCTACGAGCATAGCATAGCAATATAAGCAACATGTAGAAGTAACTCCCAAGGGTTTGAATGTAATAGGGCAATAGGTTCTACCTCATCAACTACTTCCCAATCCACATGTTAATGCCATCCTAACCATGCAATGTTTGAGGATTGTAACTAATGCATAAAAACTGGGTGATAAAGGGGTATGATCAAAGTGTTACTTGCCTTGCTGACGATCCGCGAAACCTAGAGACTCCAAATAACACGCTTCGCACTCCGGGAATTCTATCGCAACAAACAATAGCATACATAAGCACTCAAGCAAAGAAACACGGGTAAAACTCAAATAAGAAGATCTAACTAGAAAGTTCAACTTAAGAACTCCGGTTTGCAAAAAGAATCAAATCGAGCAGAGCAACGAAACTCAAACGGCGAAAGAAATAAGATCTGTTTACTAATCTGGACCTAGGTCAAATTTTACAGTAGAAAAAGCTTGTTCAAGTTGGTTAAACAGAAAGAGGGTATCGAGACGAAGATCTAGGCGCTTGAATCGCCAAATTCTGACAAACGAGCGAAAAGATAAACTAGAACGAAAATCGGATCAGAAATAGCAATCAGAAATAATCGCGGAAAAATCCGATTAAAGAAAACTAACGAACAGGCTAACGAACGAGAGTTCGCTGTCTGCGGCTAAACGGTGAAACCGTTTGTACAAATTAACGTACGGATGAACGTCCGCTAAATAACTAAACCGAAAAAAATAAACCAATCTTCTAAAATAAAGCCGCGGGTTCTAAAGAAACACCGATTGGTTTTTCCGTAGAAAACCGGCGGCGGCGGCGGCGGTTACCGGCGGCGGCGGCGGCGGGGTCGGGCGGCTGCGGCGGCGGACGGCTCCGGCGGGGCGCGGCTCCGGCAGGCGAGCGGCTGCGGCGGCGGCGCACGCGGGTGGCGGCGGCTCGGGTGGCTAGGGTTTCGGGCGGGGGTGCGGGGTGGGCTGAGGGCGGCTCCCCCAGCTTATAAGGCCGGCTGGGCCGAGAGTCCTAGGCGGACACGGCCGGTTAGGTCGGCTCGCATTTTTTAAACAATTCGGACGTGCAGAAAAAGAAAGAACACAAATACTAAACAGACTCCAAAAATCCCGAACTAAATTTTCGCCGTCCTCTAAAAACAAGCCGGACAAGGTGAACATTTATTTGGGCCTAAAATGCAATTTTGAAAAACGCATATTTTTCCTAATTCAAATAAAATAGCAATAAAACTCTGAATAAAAACTTATTTGATTTTAATATTAAATCTCTGGTATTTCTTTATTTTGAGGAAGTCATTTTATCCTCTCTCTTTTATGTTTTTATAAAAGAAATATTTCAGAGAAATAAAATTAAAATCAAGCGATCCTCTTTTCATAATTCGAGAAAATCTCAAATATGAAAATAACGAAATCCCCAACTCTCTCCGTGGGTCCTTGAGTTGCTTAGAAATTCTAGGATCAGCCAAAATGTAGTAAAATATGATACGCAATGATGATCTAATGCATAACATACCAAATTGAAAATTTGGGATGTTACAAACCTACCCCCCTTAAGATGAATCTCGCCCTTGAGATTCGGGTTGGCTAGAAAATAGGTGTGGGTGGTCCTTGCGAAGGTCATCCTCTCGTTCCCAGGTGGCTTCATCCTTGGTATGGTGGCTCCATTGAACTTTGCAAAACTTAATAACCTTGCTACGGGTGACTCGACTGGCAAACTCCAAAATCTTGACTGGCCTCTCCTCATAAGTCAAATCATTGTCCAACTGAATCGCCTCCAAGGGTACGGTATCTCTTAGCAGTATATCGGCCATCTCAGCATGGCACTTCTTCAACTGGGAAACATGAAACACATCATGAACTCCTGACAGCCCTTCAGGTAACTCCAACTTGTAGGCAACTTCTCACATCCGTTCCAAAACATGATACGGTCCTACAAATCTCGGGGCTAACTTTCCCTTAACTCCAAAACGTTTCACTCCTCGCAAAGGTGATACTCACAGATATGCTCTATCTCCAATTTCATAGGTTACCTCCTTGCGTTTCGAATCTGCATAACTCTTTTGTCTGGACTGAGCTATCTATAGTCTATCTCAAATCAGTTTAACTTTCTCCTTAGACTCTTTGATCAAGTCTAGTCCAAACAACTATCGGTCTCCAACTTCATCCCACATTAACGGTGTTCTGCACCTTCATCCATACAGGGCTTCGAACGGTGCCATCTTCAAACTGGCTTGGTAACTATTGTTGTATGAGAACTCTGCGTAAGGCAAATTGTCATCCCAACTAGATCCATAATCTAGCGCACAGGCTCTCAACATGTCCTCCAGAATATGATTGACTCTCTCGGTCTGTCCATCAGTCTGCGGCTGAAATGGTGTACTGAATTCCAATCTCGTTCCCAAAGTCTGGTGCAGTTGGTGCCAAAACTTTGAGGTAAATTGTGTCCCTCTATCCGATACGATGGTCCTCGGAACTCCATGCAGACATACGATCTAGGTCATATATATCTTGGCCAACTTTGCAATGGTATAAGTTGTTTTCACTAGGATAAAGTGTGCCACTTTGGTCAAGCGATCAACTACTACCCATATAGAATCATAACCTGATTTGGTCTTGGGCAATTCGGTGATAAAATCCATGCCAAGTTTATCCCACTTCCATTCGGGTATCGGCATAGGCTGTAGCAATCCTGCTGGCTTTTGATGCTCTGCCTTCACTCTCTGACATACATCACATATGGCTACATACTCGGCGATATCCTTCTTCATCCCTGTCCACCAGAAACGTTCCTTCAAATCCAAATACATCTTGGTGTTTCCGGGATGTATCGAGTATGGTGAGTCATGAGCCTCATGTAGTATTAATTTCCTGATCTCTGTGTTATTGGGCACATAAACACGGTCCTCAAACCATAAGGTTTCGTGCTCATCCTCATGAAAACCTTTGGCCTTTCCTTCGCTCATTTTCTCTTTTATCTCGGCAATATCTTTGTCATCCTTCTGAGCTTCTCGAATCTTTCCCAACAATGTAGACTGTACCTCCATTGTTGCAACAAAACCTCTAGGAACAATCTCCAATCGAAGTTCCCGGAGATCCTCTGCTAACTCCTTCGGCAATCCCGTGCTCTCTAGGGTATTAGCATAACTCTTCCGGCTCAAAGCGTCTTCTACGACATTGGCCTTTCCTGGATGATAGTGCAGCTTCATGTCATAATCCTTTATAAGCTCCAACCATCTTCTCTGCCTAAGCTTCAGTTCCTTCTGGGTGAAGATGTACTTCAAACTCTTATGATTCATTTACACATCACAATGGTTTCCAATAAGGTAATGCCTCCACGTCTTCAATGCATGCACTACTGCTGCTAACTCCAAATCATGCGTGGCATAATTCAGCTTGTGCGGTTTCAGTTGTCGCGAGGCATACGAAACAACTCTTCCATCATGCATAAGCACACTTCCAAGTCCTAAGTGAGAGGCGTCGCAATACACTTGGAAATCCTTACGTACATCTGGCAGTGTCAGCACTGGGGCTGTAGTCAAACATTTCTTCAGCTCCTGGAAACTTGCCTCACAATCTTCCGTCCATTTAAACTTGGTATCCTTCTTCAACAATTCTATCATTGGCTTCGCGATCTTGGAAAAATTCTCAATGAATCTCCGATAGTATCCTGTGAGTCCAAGAAAACTGCGGATCTCGCTAACTGAAGTGGGTGCCAACCATTCAGTGACTGACTGAACCTTGGTGGGATCTACTGCTATACCTTCTCCTGATATAACGTGTCCAAGGAATCCGACTTCCTTCAACCAAAACTCGCATTTGCTGAACCTGGCGTACAACTTATGGCCCCTGAGTTTCTCGAGAACTAAACGCAAATGCTCCTTGTGTTCCTCTTCATTCTTCGAATATACCATTATATCATCAATGAACACCACAACAAACTTATCCAAATATTCCATGAACACCTTGTTCATCATGCTCATGAAATAGGCAGGGGCGTTAGTCAGTACAAACGACATGACCATATATTCGTATAGCTCGTACCGTGTGGTGAATGCTGTCTTTGGTATATCCTGCTCCCGTATCTTCAGCTGGTGATATCCTGATCATAGATCGATCTTCGAAAACACCTTAGCTCCTTGAAGCTGGTCAAACAGATCATTGATCATCGGCAATGGGTACTTGTTCTTGATCGTCACTTCATTCAAGGCTCGATAATCAACAACCATCCTTAGGGATTTATCCTTCTTCTCAACCAAAAGCACTGGGGCTTCCCATGGTGATGAACTTCATCGAATGTAATATTTTTCCAATAACTCCTTGATTTGTTTCTTAATCTCCTCCAGATCATTCGCGAGCATTCGATAGGGTCTCTTGATATTGGCCATGTGCCTGGCAATAGCTCTATCAAAAACTCGATATCTCGATCCGGTGGCATGCCTGGTAACTCCTCTGGAAAAACATCCGGGTAATCCTTTACTATAGGCATTTCCTCCTGAACAACTCCCGTGAGGGTATTTACTTGACTACTTCTGGGTGCATGCCTAGATATATACTTGGTCCTTTTCCTTCCGGGGTGGTGAGACAAATTGACTTACTAACACAGTCAATGCTTCCTCCATACTTTGATACCCAGTCCATTCCTAATATCACATCCAATCCTTGTGACTCCAAGATAATTAGGTCGGACGGAAAAACATGGTTGCCAATGGTTAGGGGTATCTGGCCGCACCATCGACTAGCCATATACTCTGCTGTAGGTGAACTTACTAACAAAGGGGTCCTAAGGGTTTGGGTCGGTAATTTAAACTTATCCATGAATTCCCTTGATATGTATGAATGCGATGCGCCAGTATCAAAAAGAACAAGAGCGGTAAATGAATTAACCAAAAACTTACCAATAACCGCGTCTGGCTACTCTTCAACCTCCTCCACATTAACGTGGTTCACTTGTCCTTTGTTGAATGGATTGGGCTTCTTCCCAGCGCTCCCATTTCCGTTTCCATTCTTCCCTTCAGGGAACTCCATGGCATAGTGTCCAGTCTTCCCGCACTTGTAACAAGTAACGTGGCTTAGGTCTCTCTTGGTGGGTGTGGCTGGATTGGGGCGGTTCTGATTATTGCTTGCTCCATTCCCATTCCCATTCCTTGGGACAGTATGATTATGGTTACTTCCTCCATTATGGGTGTGGCCTCCATGGTTATGAACAAGTCCTCCCGAGTTCGGGGTTAGGCGAGGCTTTTGCTGTGCTCCTGAGTTATACCTCCCTTGTCCATACTTCCTCTTACGGCTCTCAATCTGCTGCTGCTGCTTCCCTTCAATCATAAGAGCCTTATCTGCCAACTCCTGGTAGTTGGTGAATGTTTCCACCATCAACTGCATGCTCATCTCATCATTCAGCCCTTCCATAAACTTCTCCTGCTTTGCGGCATCTGTGGCCACATCATTAGGGGCATAGTGAGATAACTTGCTAAAATCATCCGCGTACTGTGCCACAGTACGGTTCCCCTAGCGTAAGTTGTGAAACTCACGCTTCTTCATACTCATTGCTCCAGTTGAGACATGGGCTGTGCGGAAAGCTTGCTGAAACTGGTCCCATGTCACCGTGGCTATAGGGTAGGTGACAGTGTAATTCTCCCACCATGAGGCTGCTGGTCCATCCAACTGATGTGTGGCAAAACACACCTTCTCAGCATCAGTACATCCTGCAGTGGTTAACTCTCTTCCAATCCTGCGGAGCCAATCATCTGCTACTATAGGCTCGGTGCTACTGGAAAACACCGGCGGCTGCAACCTCAGAAAACGGGCTAAGTTGTCAACTGGTGGTGATGATGGTGGATTGTTGTTGTTGTTGCCTTGGTTCTGAACTAACAACTGCATTAGGGTATTCTGTTGCTAGATCAACTGAGTGAGCTCCGGTGGGAAAGCAAATCCGGGGTCACGTCTCGGAGGCATCTGATGGGTTTAGAGGGGAGAGATTAGAATAGAATGAGGTCTAATGAGAAAGCACTACCCATATGCACATGAGACAAACACAATCATTTCACTCAATCAATCAAGCAAGGCATACAATCGGTCTAGAACTATCGGAAAAGTGCTCGGACTACACTATTTACATGGTGGAGTACTACTACTGATGTGTTCATCTACTAAAAATATTCCTCAGTTGAAGACTCCATGATATCTGCTCCCGCTTCATCTTCAAAGTCACCATCGCTAAGATCGGAGTCGGTGTCGTCGATGATGATGTAGTCCTCCGGGTGAATCTCCTTGGGTTCTTCGTCTTCTCATCCTGGTGCGGGGTCTCCCAGGAATACTCCTAGCTTCCTTTCCAGATTGTCATTCTTCTCCACTAGTATGACGATTTCCTCCTTATAATCTTCACGTGTAGCCTTGAGTTCTTCCTCCAGTTCCGTGATCCTTGTCATCGCATTCTTCAGATCTATCATTCCTGCGCACATCTGATTCTCCTGGCGTCGAATGTGCTGGTTTAGTTCCTGGATGAAAGCTGCAATTGATCTATCCTTCCTGGTGTTGATCATCTCCCATTGTTCATCTCGATGCCCACAAATCTGGTAGATAGTATCCTTAAGCTCCTTTTGGTAAACTTCTCCAATGCGTCCCATGGTGATGTGAGCTGCCATACTCTTTCCTAGACTCCAGGTTGGTGCATCAAATGAAAACTCTATGGGTTTAGTGACTGGCATGAATTTCCTTCCTGGAACTTGAACTTGAATCATCCATCACTCCTCTTTTGGTAAAGTGGCGTTGTAGGTCCCGGTGAAGCTTGGTATTCCTATATTCAGGTACCTAGTGACTTCCTTCAAGTGTCGTCCAAAAGGTGCTTCTTCATCCGGTTGTGCAAACTTGGTCCTTGCATCCGCCATCCTAAAGAGTAGAAAATGGAGAGGAGTCAGAAATGAGAAGAGCATAGTGATCTATGGCTTTTAGCTTAGTGGTCGTGTCCTACACTCAGCGTGTGCTCTGATACCTCTTGTAGCAACCCGACCTCAAACGGTCAAGTCTCTGTGCTTCAGTGTCATCCCTGGATCGGTAATGCTGACACACACAGTACTCGAGGATTTATAACAGAGTAGCAATCACACACTTACTACATCAAATGTCCCCAAAGAGAACTTATTACAATAAATATGGCTTAAGGCCATCTAATACGATAACAGCGGAAGGCTTGGAAGATAAAGTGAGTCCATCAACTCCAATGGCATAGCTGAGCTGCACGGCAACGACCTAACAAACCTTACTCCTCGTCTGAAAAGTCTGCAACATAATACGTTGCAGCCCGAAGACGGGTCAGCACATGGAGTATGCTAGAAAAGTAACACAGTAGAGCAAGAGCAGAATAATGCTCTCACTACATGCATATTTGGCTGGTGGAAAATCTCTATGGTTACAGTTTTGCGAAAAGCCAATTTTTCCCTACAACAAAGGAATAGTTTTTATTTAACTATCATGGTAGTTGAAACATCATTGAGAAGGTTCCTCCAACTCAATCCCAATTAAAGTAATTATCAACCCAACAATATTAATTTAAGAGTGATGAGATACTTCAGATACTCCAAGTACTAGATACTCAAGATGTCCATAACCGGGACACGGCTAACCATGATTAGTTTGTATACTCTACAGAGGTTTGCGCACTTTTCCCGACAAGACTCGATCGCCTCCGTTGAATTTTCTCGCACTACATGGTGTTTGAGAAACGGATGACCGAGACACAGTCTTTCAGAAACATTAACTCTCTACTCCGGGCAGACCATACCAAACCTACAACCCACTACCTGCTGATCCACCTCTTCAAGAGCTTCACGTAACTTACTCAACTATGCTAGAGCCCATAATAGCTTGTGGCTGCACACGGAAGTTTCTAGCATGAATCATCTCAGTTCCCTTTGAGCCTGGGTGGCGGTCCATAGGAAGATCACACGGGTACTCTGGGATTTCCAAAAATACAGGCAACACTGGGTACTCCAGGTGCCTCAATCCACCCAGATGTGTATTTAAGTTGCCACCTTAAGTTGAACCATTAATTAACAATCTCACATCTGTCATGGATTTCACTCACCCAAACCATGTCTACGAGCATAGCATAGCAATATAAGCAACGTGTAGAAGTAACTCCCAAGGGTTTGAATGTAATAGGGCAATAGGTTCTACCTCATCAACTACTTCCCAATCCACATGTTAATGCCATCCTAACCATGCAATGTTTGAGGATTGTAACTAATGCATAAAAACTGGGTGATAAAGGGGTATGATCAAAGTGTTACTTGCCTTGCTGACGATCCACGAAACCTAGAGACTCCAAATAACATGCTTCGCACTCCGGGAATTCTATCGCAACAAACAATAGCATACATAAGCACTCAAGCAAAGAAACACGGGTAAAACTCAAATAAGAAGATCTAACCAGAAAGTTCAACTTAAGAACTCCGGTTTGCAAAAAGAATCAAATCGAGCGGAGCAACGAAACTCAAACGGCGAAAGAAATAAGATCTGTTTACTAATATGGACCTAGGTCAAATTTTACAGTAGAAAAAGCTTGTTCAAGTTGGTTAATCGGAAAGAGGGTATCGAGACGAAGATCTAGGCGCTTGAATCGCCTGATTCCGACAAACGAGCGAAAAGATAAACTAGAATGAAAATCGGATTAGGAATCGCGATCAGAAATAATCGCGGAAAAATCCGATTAAAGAAAACGGACGAACAGGCTAAGGAACGAGCGTTCGCTATCTGCGGCTAAACAGTGAAAACCGTTCGTAAAAATGAACATACGAACGAATGTCCGCTAAATAACTAAACCGAAAAAAATAAACCAATCTACTAAAATAAAATCGTGGGTTCTAAAGAAAAACCGATTGGTTTTTCCGTAGAAAACCGACGGTGGCGGCGGCGGTTACCGGCGGCGACGGCGGCGGGGTCGGGCGGCTGCGGCCGCGGGGCGCGGCTCCGGCGGGCGGGCGGCTGCGGCGGGGTGGCGGCGGCGTGCGGCTCCGGCAGGGCGCGGCTCCGGCGGGCGGGCGGCTGCGAAGGCGGTGGTGGCTCGGGCGGCTAGGGTTTTGGGTGGGGGTGCGGGGTGGGCTGAGGGCGGCTCCCCAGCTTATAAAGCCGACCGGGATGAGAGTCCTAGACGGACATGGCCCGATTAGGTCGGTTTGCATTTTTTTAAACAATTCGGACATGCAGAAAAAGAAAGAAAGGAAACACTAAACGGACTCCAAAAATCCTGAAACAAATTTTCCCCGTCCTCTAAAAATAAGTCGGACAAGGTGAACATATATTTGGGCCTAAAATGCAATTTTCAAAAACGCATATTTTTCCTAATTCAAATAAAATAGCAATAAAACTCCGAATAAAAACTTATTTGATTTTAATATTAAGTCTCTGGTATTTCTTTATTTTGAGGAAGTCATTTTGTCCTCTCTCTTTTATGTTTCTATAAAAGAAATATTTCAGAGAAATAAAATTAAAATCAAGCGATCCTCTTTTCATAATTCGAGAAAAGCTCAAATATGAAAATAACGAAATCCCCAACTCTCTCCGTGGGTCCTTGAGTTGCTTAGAATTTCTAGGATCATCCAAAATGCAGTAAAATATGATACGCAATGATGATCTAATGCATAACATACCAAATTGAAAATTTGGGATGTTACACTTTTCCTTCCTCTAATGGTTATACACATATTTTAGTTGTTGTTGATTACGTTACTAAGTGGGTAGAAGCTATTCCAACTAGTAGTGCTGAGCATAACACTTCTATTAAAATGCTTAAAGAAGTTATTTTTCCTAGATTTGGAGTCCCAAGATATTTAATGACTGATGGTGGTTCACATTTTATTCATGGTGCTTTCTGTAAAATGCTTGCTAAATATGATGTTAATCATAGAATTGCATCCCCTTATCACCCACAGTCTAGTGGTCATGTAGAATTGAGTAATAGAGAACTCAAATTAATTTTGCAAAAGACTGTCAATAGGTCTAGAAAGAATTGGTCCAAGAAACTTGATGATGCATTATGGGCCTATAGAACTGCATATAAAAATCCTATGGGTATGTCTCCGTATAAAATGGTTTATGGAAAAGCATGTCACTTACCTCTCGAACTAGAACACAAGACATATTGGGCTATTAAAGAGCTCAATTATGATTTTAAACTTGCCGGTGAAAAGAGGTTATTTGATATTAGCTCACTCGATGAATGTAGAACCCAAGCCTACGAAAATGCCAAGTTGTTTAAAGAAAAAGTTAAAAGATGGCATGATAAAAGTATGTAAAAACGTGAGTTTAATGTAGGTGATTATGTATTGCTATACAACTCTCATTTAAGATTTTTTGCAGGAAAACTTGTCTCTAAATGGGAAGGTCCTTACGTTATCGAGGAGGTCTATCATTTCGGTGCCATAAAAATCAACAACTTCGAAGGCACAAATCCGAAGGTGGTGAGCGGTCAAAGAATCAAACATTATATCAGGTAACCCCATAAATGTTGAAACCAATGTTAATGAAACTGTAACCCCGGAGGAATACATAAGGGACACTTTCCGAAACGTTTCAGACTCCGAAAAGGAATAAGTATGTGGTACGGTAAGTAAACCGACTCCAAAACAGTTTTTAAGGCAATATTTCTCCGCTTTGGAATAATTAGAAAAATAGAAAAATAAGAAGCAGTCCGGGAAGGACACGAGGCCTCCACGAGGGTGGAGGGCGTGCCCTACCGTCCTGGGCGCGCCCCCTACCTTGTGGGCACCTCGTGCGCTCTCCGGACTCCGTTTCCGTACATGACACGTATTTTGGTCGGTAAAAATTCATTATATAATCTCCCGAAGGTTTTGACCACCGTATCACGCAAAAATCTCTTGTTCTTGTTTCAAGCTGTTTTCTGCCAGGGTTGTCGAAGCTAAGCATCATGTCATCTCCATCCTCCTCCAAAAAAAGGGCAATGATGATTGGCTAATGAAGATAGAGCTGAAGAGAGAAGAACCCATGGAGACCAACAAGGATGAAGGGATCAAGAAGGCCATGGAGGACCAAGCTCCGGCAATAGAAGACATTCTTCAACTTGATCACAATCTTCTTACCCCAACTGAGATCGAAGCTTTCAAGATGATTGAGTTAGCTCGTATACAAAATAAGTATCTCACACGTGAAAATATTTTGTTGAAGGAGCATATCATCGCACTCAAAGGCATTATCCGCAAGTTAGAAGACCTCCTACGCTCGATGTGCGACTATCCATCATCAACAACTCCACCTTCTTCACCAACAAAGGAGACATAATCACATGGGTATGGGCACTCCCCTTGGCAACTGCCAAGCTTGGGGGAGTGCCCCGGTATCGTATCACCACCACTTTTATCTTTACTGTTTTTCTTAGTTTGATCCTTTTGATAATATCTTGATCTAGTAGAATAAAGTTTTAGTATGATCTAGTTGTGAGTTTTGCTTTATAATCCTTCTATGTAATCGAGTCCGTGAGCTATATATAATAAAGATATTGTTGAGTCAAGGGCTTGATTATTTTGCCATGATCTTAAGTGAATAAAAGAAAAGAGAAAGAAACAAAGAGATCATATGGATCTTATAGAGAGTAATGAGCGCACATAGAAAAAGTATGATGAATAAAAGTTGTTGAGAGTTGACAAACATAGTTTCGGTCATTGTTGCAATTAATAGAAAATAATAAAGAAAGAGAGGTCTTCATGTATAAATATACTATCTTGGACATCTTCTATGATTGTGAGCACTCATTAAAATATGACATGCTAAAGAGTTGACGTTGGACAAGGAAGACAACGTAATGGGTTATGATTTCATACATCTGAGATAAATTGTATTGTCATGGATCATCCAACATGGTTGAGCTTGCCTTTCCCCCTCATGCTAGCCAAATTCATCGCACCAAGTAGAGATACTACTTGTGCTTCCAAATACCCTTAAAACCAGTTTTGCCATGAGAGTCCACCATACCTACCTATGGATTGAGTAAGATCCTCCAAGTAAGTTGTCATCCGTGCAAGAAATAAAAATTGCTCTCTAGATATGTATGACTTATTAGTGTGGGAGAAATAAGCTTTATACGATCGTGTGATATGGAAGAAATAAAAGCGACATAATGCATAATAAAGGTCCATATCACAAGTGGCAATATAAAGTGACGTTCTTTCGCATTAAGATTTTGTGCATTCAACCATAAAGTGCATGACAACCTCTGCTTCCCTCTGCGAAGGGCCTATCTTTTACTTTTATCTCCTACCCTACATAAGAGTCATGATGATCTTCACCCTTCCTTTTTACATTTTATCCTTTGGAAAGCACAGTATGTTGGAAAGATCCTGATATATATGGCTAATTGGATGTGAGTTTTCATGAACTATTATTGTTGACATTACCCTTGAGGTAAAAACGTTGGGAGGCAAAACTATAAGCCCCTATCTTTCTCTATGTCCGATTAAAATTCCATACCCATAAGTATTGTGTGAGTTTCAGCAATTGTGAAAGACTATATGATAGTTGAGTATGTGGACTTGCTGAAAAGCTCTTACATATTGACTCTTTCCTATGTTATGATAAATTGCAATTGCTCCAATGACTGATATTATAGTTTGTTAGTTTTCAATGAAATTTACGATTCATACTTGAAATTGTGATTGAATTATTACTCTAGCATAAGAGATCATATGACAAGAATTATATAAGTTGATGTTCTAAGAATGATCATGATGCCCTCATGTCCGTATTTTATTTTTATCGACACCTCTATCTCTAAACATGTGGACATATTTTTCGATTTTGGCTTTCGCTTGAGGACAAGCGAGGTCTAAGCTTGGGGGAGTTGATACGTCCATTTTGCATCATGCTTTTATATCGATATTTATTGCATTATGGGATGTTATTACACATTATGTCACAATACTTATGCCTATTTTCTCTTATTTTACAAGGTTTACATAAAGAGGGAGAATGTCGGCAGCTGGGATTCTGGGCTGGAAAAGAGAAAATATTATAGACCTATTCTGCACAGCTCCAAAAGTCCTGCAACTTCACGGAAGACGTTTTCAGAATATATAAAAAATACTGAGCGCAAGAAGTTCACCAGGGGGGCCACACTCTGCCCACGAGGGTGGGGGCGCGCCCTACCCCCCTGGACACGTCCCTACCTCGTGGGCCCCTGGTGGCCCTCCGGTGGCCATCTTCTGCTATATGAAGTCAGTCGACGAGAAAAAAATCATAAGCCATCTTCTCGGACAAAACTCCGCTGCCACGAGGCGGAACCTTGGCGGAACCAATCTAGGGCTCCGGCGGAGCTGTTCTATCGGGGAAACTTCTCTCTGGGAAGGGCAAATCATCGCCATCATCATCACCAACGCTCCTCTCATCGGGAGAGGGCAATCTCCATCAACATCTTCATCAGCACCATCTCCTCTCAAAACCCTAGTTCATCTCTTGTATCCAATTCTTGTCTCCAAGTCCGGGATTGGTACTAGTAGGTTGCTGATAGTGTTAATTACTCCTTGTAGTTGATGCTAGTTGGTTTATTTGGTGGAAGATCATATGTTCAGATCCTATATGCATATTAATACCCCTCTGATTATGAACATGAATATGCTTTGTGAGTAGTTACGTTCGTTCCTGAGGACATGGGAGAAGTCTTGCTATTAGTAGTCATGTGAATTTGGTATTCGTTCGATATTTTGATGAGATGTATGTTGTCTCTCCTCTAGTGGTGTTATGTGAACATCGACTACATGACACTTCACCATTATTTGGGCCTAGAGGAAGGCATTGGGAAGTAATAAGTAGATGATGGGTTGCTAGAGTGACAGAAGCTTAAACCCTAGTTTATGCGTTGCTTCGTAAGGGGTTGATTTGGATCCATATGTTGCATGCTATGGTTAGGTTTACCTTAATACTTTTGTTGGAGTTGCGGATGCTTGCAATAGAGGTTAATCATAAGTGGGATGCTTGTCCAAGTAAGGGCAGCACCCAAGCAGTGGTCCACCCACATACCAAATTATCAAAGTAACGAACGCGAATCACATGAGCGTGATGAAAACTAGCTTGACGATATTCCCATGTGTCCTCGGGAGCGCTTTTCTCTATATAAGAGTTTGTCCAGGCTTGTCCTTTGCTACAAAAAGGATTGGGCCACCTTGCTGCACTTTATTTACTTTTGTTACTTGTTGCTCGTTACAAATTATCCTATCACAAAGCTATCTGTTACCATTTATTTTAGTACTTGCAGAGAATACCTTGCTGGAAACCGCTTATCATTTCCTTCTGATCCTCGTTGGGTTCGACACTCTTACTTATCGAAAGGACTACGATAGATCCCCTATACTTGTGGGTCATCAGTACAACAAGAACTTAATATAAGTTAAACTAAAATTTGATGAAAATTAATTATACATTACAATTTACCTAGTTTGCATTGGTTACACATGCCATATTTGAACACCACGGTTCAAATAAAAAATACTTCAAATTATAGTAAAACTGGAAGGATGACGCAACCAAATCCAGCAGTAGAGCCTTTGAAGTCGCCACTCAGCCTAATTGTCATTGTCTGATAGCACGAGGACTACATCGTTGACGGAGGTAGACCGTGAGCCCTCTACATCCTAGGTTGCAGGAGGCAAGGTCGCCGACGACCGTAGCATCCCAAGGGTCAAGGCTCTAGCGGATGCTCCACCGTCGCCTCCTGCAACATTGTGTCTTGGGATGCAGGATGCGGCAACGGAGTCAAAGCCAGAGGCCTCTGCTTCTCCTGGCCGTCGTTGGAAGGACTGGAAGTGAAGAAAGAGGCAACCTCCCTTGTGTCTCTTGCAGCCGATGCTACTTCTCCATGTACACCACCCTCGCCTCCTTGTCTGTACAGAGGGACTCGAAGGAGTAGTCCATGGCAAGCTGCATGTTAGCAAAAACTGGATCCGCGTGCTATAGGGCTAGGAGGTCAGAGATGGCGAGCCACGCCTCAATCTGCGCTCCGTCGCGAGATGCATCTACATCGCCATATCGCCTACCATGTTGATTTCCCATGGCAGCAATGGAGGCGGCATCCGCATTGGGGATGGCGATGAAGAACATCTAGAATCTGTGGTATGGGACGGATCCAGGGAGGCGGCCATCGAGAGGATGACGAGGGTGCCGACCGGTGGGAGAGGGTAGTGGGAGAAGAAATGGGGGCGGTGGTGCGTTTATTCGAGGGGAGTCAATAAGCACAATTCACGCTTGGATGGAGGAGTTATAGTACCGCCAGCCTTGATTCTTTTCTTTTTACCAATTCGGTAAGATATATGTAAATGTCATTTGTACAAATTGAAACATGACAACCATCAACATGATGTACCATACATAGTTATACATTTCACATGATTCTCATAAGAGTACGGAGGATGCCAAGATATGACATGAGAACTGGCAACACTACTTTGCATTTCAAATAAAACACCCTGATGACACCATCACACTTAACATGATATCTTCACCGATGAAGGTGCATGCACAATTGCTAATATATTATTGTGCATCACGAACCTCTAAGATTCACCTAGAAATGACCCAAAAAGTGTCGTAGGGGATGTACTAACGACATTGAATAATCCAATGCACAATGTGCCCGCATCATCTGGACTAAAAAGGACGGAGTACACTGGGACTTATGTTGTCGCAAGATGTTCATGACGCGTTCATAGACGAGGGCTATCGCGTAAGAGTACACATGATGCCAAGATAAGACGTGAGTACCGGCAACACTACTTTGCGTTTGAAATAAAACACCTCCATGACACACCATCACACTTTACATGATCATGTTCATTGATAAAGTTACATGCACAATTACAAATATATTATCGTGCATCACGATTCTCTAACACCTCCATGAATCTCAGATGTGAAACATGAATGTTAGAGAATATATATATATAGGACTGAGCTATTCTGTTTCGCGTAATAGAATATTATTCTGTTTCGCTACTTGAACTGATGGTTTTAGGTGACTGTACTGACGATTTTCATCACGTCGAACTGATCGTCCTCGATTTTTTTCGTCCGAACGGGGAGTGTAATATATCGTTGGAAAGCTCTTGACATCTAGATTACAATAATATAGAACTTTTTTGCAAAATCATCATGGTTTAAGAGCAGTTTTGAAAGAGCCATTTTTTCAAAACTACTCTTAAACCATGATGATTTTGCCAAAATTTTCTATATTATTGTAATCAAGATGTCAAGAGCTTTCCAATTATATATTACACGCCCTGTTCTAACGAAAAATCGAGGAGCACAAGTTCGACGCCTCGATTTTCATCTGTACAGCCGCGTGAAACCGTCAGTTCTAGTAGCGAAACAGAATAATATTCTGTTACGCGAAACAGAATAGCCTGGATGTGTGTGTGTGTATGACACCGTGCATTAGTCCAAATAATTGCATAGACCGGTAGGTGTGTTTTTAAGTATTTTGTAATGAACAATGACTACAAAATGCATAGAAATGACTCAAAAGTGCCATAGGGGAGGTACATAAACGACATAATCCAATGCAAAATGTGGCATGCATCATCTTGACAAAAAAGGACAAAGTATGATTGGATCTATGTTGTCCCAGGATGTTCATGATGCATTGAAGACAAGGGCTATCACGTGAGAGTACGCACGTAGGATGCCAATATATGACTTGAGAACCATCGACACTACTTTGCATTTCAAATAAAACACCCCCATGACACCATCACACTTGACATGATCATGTTCATTGATGAAGTTACATGCACAATTACAAATATATTATGCATCGCAATCCTCTAAGAATCGCCTTCAACATATCAGATTCAAGCTTGTACATCACACACCTCATAAATGCGTTGAAAGACGAGGGCTGTTGCCCAAGAGCACATTGATACGACCATTTTGCATCAGGTTCTGCTACTATTATTTATTGAGTTTTGGACTATTATTTCACTTTATGATGCAATTCTTATGCCTTTTCTCTCTTTTTTTGCAAGTTTCACATGAAGAGGGAGATTGCCAGCAGCTGGAATTCTGGACCAGAAAGGGCTACAATAGAGATATCTATTCTGCACAACTCTAAATAACCTAAAAATTTATGCAGAATTATTTTGGAATATATAAAAAGATTGGTGAAAGAATTACCAGAGGGGGGTCCACCAGGAAGCCAAAAAGCATTGGGGACGCGCCCTACCCCCCCCCCCCAAGGCCCCTGGTAGGCGTTCAAGGCCCATCTTCTCCTATATGATTCCATTTGCCCTAGAAAAATGAGAAGAAGACTTTCGGGACGAAGCACCGCCATCTCGAGGCAGAACCTGTGCAGGAGCACTTTAGCTCTCTGGAGGAGCGATTCCGCTGGGAACACTTCCCTCCGGGAGGGGGAAATCGAAGCCAATGACATCACAAATGATCCTGTCATCATGGAGGACCAATCTTCATCAACATCTTCACCAACACCATCTCATCTAAAACCCTAGTTCATCTCTTGTATTCAATCTTTGTCCCAAAACCTCAGATTGGTACATGTGAGTTGCTAGTAGTGTTGATTACATCTCGTAGTTGATGCTAGTTGGTTTATTTGGTGGTAGATTATATGTGCATATCCTTAATGATATTCAATACCCCTCTGATCTTGAATATGATTTGTGAGTAGTTACTTTTGTTCTTGAGGACATGGGAGAAGTCTGGTTATAAGTAATCGTGTAAATTTGGTATTCGTTTGATATTTTGATGATATGTATGTTGTAGCTTCCTTTAGTGGTGTCATGTGAATGTCGACTACATGACACTTCACCATACTTTGTCCTAAGGGAAAGCATTATGGAGTAATAAGTAGATGATGGGTTGCTAGAGTGACAGAAGATTAAACCCTAGTTTATGCGTTATTCCATAAGGGGCTGATTTGGATCCATATGTTTCATGCTATGATTAGATTTATCCTAATTCTTCTTTCGTAGTTGCGGATGCTTGCGAGAGGGGGTAATCGTAAGTGGGAGGCTTGTTAAAGTAAGAACAACATCAAAGCACCAGTCACCCACATATCAAATTATCAAAGTAGCGAATGCGAATCCAACAAACATGATGAAAGTGACTAGATGATAATTCCCATGTGTCCACAAGAACTCTTTGCTTGTTATACGAGAATGTTCTAGCCTGTCCTTTGCTACAAAAAGGATTGGGCTACCTTTCTACACTCTTGCTACTATTGTTACTTGTTACCTTTTATGAATTATCTCGCTAGAAAACTATTTATAACTGTTACTTACAACACTTGCAGAGATTACCTTGCCGAACACTGTTGTCATTTCCTTCTACTCCTTGTTGAGTTTGACACTCTTACTTATCGAAAGGACTATGGTTGATCCCCTATACTTGTGGGTCATCACAAGTAGGATGCCAATATCTGACGTGGCAAATGGTAACATGACTTTGGATTTGAAATTAAACACTCATGACACCATCACACTTCACATGATCATGTTCATTGCTAAATTTATGTGTACAATTACAAATATATTGTGTGTCGTGATCCTCCATAGCATGGTCCAACTTATAACACACTTAGGTGCGATCCTTCCATCCCATTGACTCGCCCTCAAAATAGTGTTCCCCCCAACTATTCTTTTCTTGGAAATAAATTATTCCCTCCAAAATATCTTTACCTCCAACTGGCCTCCCTCAAAAAAATTCCTTCCCTCCAGAACGTTTGAATGGCCCGATCGATTAACCCCCCTCCTTCGTAAATACAACCTATACTTCATTATAAGTGTGACCACATCTCCATCCAACAAACAAAGAGCCTCCTCGTCTTTCTCTTCTAACCTACTTCCTCTCCCCCGCTCCGGTGACTCTAGCTCCACTGCAACTAATCATTCGGTCCAATCGTAGTGCACGACATGATTGACGGAATTACGATGGACCCCATCGGCTCTGAAGGTAAAAGCACACCCCTGATAACCCACAAGTATAGGGGATCACAACAGTTTTCGAGGGTAGAGTATTCAACCCAAATTTATTGATTCGACACAAGGGAAGCCAAGGAATACAACATCAACTTGTTTGTTCCCTTGGTGGACTGAACGTGCCGAAGGACAAGGTCGCCATCCTCAAGGCTTCATGCATGAACCTTGCGGCTATGATAGAGACGCAAGGCTTAACGATAGCATGCAGCTCACACAGCCGCCCAAAGACGATCTTCCTCAAGGATCACGACATCGTCATGCTGGAGCTGCTCTTGCTCTACTTCGTTGTAGTCAAGTACTCGAGGTGACCCATATGTGAGTTCACTTCTGCACCATAGACTAGGGAGAAGGGTGTTTGGCCAGTAGCTTGACTTGGTGTCTTCTACTTCTTGTGCTTGCGTAGATTTTTCCTTTGAAGAGGAAAGGTTGATGCAGCAATGTAGAGATAAATATTTCCCTCAATTAAGAACCAAGGTACCAATCTAGTAGGAGGCACAAGCAAGTCTCCAATCTATGCACACGCACAAACTAACAAACACTTGCACACAACGCGAAAAAGGGTTGTCAATCCCTTCACGGTCACGAACAAGAGTGAGATCTAATAGAGATAGGTATAAAAGATAAATAAAAGAGCAAAATAAAGTAAATATCAATAAATTGTAGCAAGGTATTTTTCGGTTTTTTGGTTTGTAGATCTGAAAATATATGATGAAAAATAGACCCGGGGACAATAGGTTTCACTAGAGGCTTCTCTCTTGAAAGAAAGCATACGGTGGGTAAACAAATTACTGTCGAGCAATTGATAGAAACATGCAAAGTTATGAAGATATCTAAGGCAATGATCATGAATATAGGCATCACATCCGTGTCAAGTAGACCGACTCCTTCCTGCATCTACTACTATTACTCCGCACATCGACCGCTATCCAGCATGCATCTAGAGTATGAAGTTCATGAGAACGGAGTAACGCCTTAAGTAAGATGACATGATGTAGAGGGATAAACTCAAGCAATATGATGAAAACCCCATCTTTTTATCCTTGATGGCAACATTACAATACGTCCCTCGCTACCCCTACTTTGTCACTAGGTGAGGACACCGCAAGATTGAACCCAAAACTAAGCACCTCTCCCATTACAAGAAAAACCAGTCTAGTTGGCCAAACCAAACCGATAATTCAAAGAGAAATACAAAGATATTTAATCATGCTTAAAAGAGTTCAGAGAAGACTCAAATGATATTCATAGATAATCTGATCATAAATCCACAATTCACCGGATCTCGACAAACACACCTCAAAAGAATATCACATCGGATAGAACTCCAAGAACATTAAGGAGAACATTGTATTGAAGAACGAGGAGAGAAAAGAAGACATCTAGCTACTAGCTATGGACCCGCAGGTCTGTGGTAAACTAATCCCGCTTCATCAGAAGGGCAACAAGGTTGATGTACCCGTGATAGAATCCCCCTCCGGCAGGGTGTCAGAAAAGGCCCCAAGATGGGATCTCACGGGAACAGAGGCTTGCGGTGGCGGAAAGGTATTTTGGTGGATGCCTCTGATGTTTTGGGAATATTTGGGAATTTATGGTGCAAAGATTAGGGTTAGGGGACTCCTGAGGTGTCGACAAGCCAGGGGCGCCCCCCCCCCCCCTAGGGCGCGCCCTGAGGGCTTGTGGGCCCCTTGGGACTCTTCTGGTCCTCTCTCCAAGTTATGTGGGTGTCTTCTAGTCCAAGAAAAAATATCGTGAAAGTTTTATTCTGTTTGGACTCCGTTTGATATTCCTCTTCTGTAAAACTCAAAAGCAAGGGAAAACAGAAACTAGCACTGGGCTCTAGGTTAATATGTTAGTCCCAAAAATAATATAAATAGCATATTAATGCATATAAAACATCCAAAATAGATAATATAATAGCATGGAACAATAAAAAAATTATAGATACGTTGGAGACGTATCAAGCATCCCCAAGCTTAATTCCTACTCGTCCTTGAGTAGGTAGATGATAAAAACAGAATTTTTGATGTGGAATGCTACCTGACATATTTATCCATGTAATCTACTTTATTGTGGCATGAATATTCAGATCCATAAGATTCAAAACAAAAGTTTAATATTGACATAAAAACTAATACTTCAAGCATACTAATATAGCAATTATATCTTCTCAAAATAACATGGCAAAAGAAAGTTATCCCTACAAAATCATATAGTCTGGCTATGCTCCATCTTCATCACACATAGTATTTTATCATGCATAACCCCGATGACAAGCCAAGAAATTGATCCATACTTTTCATGTTCTCAAAAATTTTCAACTTTCACGCAATACATGAGGGTGAGCCATGGATATAGCACTATATGTGGAATAGAATATGGTGGTTGTGGAGAAGACAAAAAGAAGGAAAAGTCTCACATCAACTAGGCGTATTAACGGGCTATGGAGATGCCCATCAATATATATCAATGTGAGTGGGTAGGGATTGCCATGCAACAGATACACTAGAGCTATAAGTGTGTGAAAGCTCAAAAAGAAACTAAGTGGGTGTGCATCCAACTTGCATGCTCACGGAGACCTAGGGCAATTTGAGGAAGCCCATCATTGGAATATACAAGCCAAGTTCTTATAATGAAAAATTCCCGCTAGTATATGAAAGTGACAAAATAGGAGACTCTCTATCATGAAGATCATGATGCTACTTTGAAGCACAAGTGTGGAAAAAGGATAGTAACATTGTCCCTTCTCCCTTTTCTCTCACTTTTTTTGTTTGGGCTTCTTTGGCCTCTTTTATTTTATTTGAGCTTCTTTGGCCTCTTTTATTTTTAATAAAGTCCGGAGACTCAACCCAACTTGTGAGGGAATCATAGCTTCCATCATCCTTTCCTCACATGGGACAATGCTCTAATAATGATGATCATCACACTTTTATTTACATACAACTCAAGAATTACAACTCGATATTACAACAAAATATGACTCTATATGAATGCCTCCGGCGGTGTACCGGGATGTGCAATTATCAAGAGTGACATGTATAAAAAATAAGAACGATGGCCTTGCCAAAAATACTATGCCGATTACATGATGCAAAGCAATATGACAATGATGGTATGTGTCATAACAAAACAGAATGGTGGAAGTTGCATGGCTATATATCTCGGGATGGCTATGGAAATGACATAATAGGTAGGTATGGTAGTTGTATTGACGAAGGGTATATGGTGGGTTTAATGCACTGGCGAAAGTTGCATGGTACTAGAGAGGCTAGCAATGGTGGAAGGGTGAGAGTGCTTATAATCCATGGACTCAACATTAGTCATAAAGAAGTCACATTGTCAGGGGGATGAACCCCGGGCAGGCAGCGGAACCCGGATCCTTTTCAAAAACATTGGGGCAAGCATCGCCCCTCAATCCGGCTTGCACTTGGTCGGGTTCGTCGACCCGGCCAAGTCCCCCAACCCGGTCGAACTCCTTAACCCGGCAAAGACGGCAGCCCGACCCAGGCGGCTGGCGCAAGCCGGCCGAACCCGGCAAACCAAGACTTCTCCAACAAGCCAGGCCCCTCATGGCGTCTTCCTCAACCCGGCCATGGGTCAGCTCCCGTCCCATCCAAGGCGTAGGACGGGACAAGTCCCCATAAAGGGGATGAGCGTGGCCATAGTGCCCCACCAACCCCTATGACTCGCAGAGGCATGGCAACAGTGGTCCACCTACTCCGCTGACTAAGGCCGGCGTGGCTACAGTGCGCCCCTCATCACTACCGACGCAAGCCGCCGACGACTAGGCAGTGCGCCACTGTAGCCGAGTTGACCCGGCCACTCTGTGATGATCGACAAGACTGCGAACTATGCCCCCTGGCGTATGGGGCCCGTGCCAGGAGAACCCTGCGAGCCCTGGCACCCGGTGGTCCCCATCATCGGCTTCTCAGACACTGACATACTGACCCCATGGCCTTGTAACTTTACCATTGTAACCCTGGGGGGTTGACCTATAAAATCCCCAGGAGCCCCCATGTACACGGGCACGCATGACACGATCATACGATCAGTAGAACACACACACAAGGAGAAGGAGAAGCCTATGCTTTGGCCCATCTTCCTTTGTGACGCCCTCGATTTAATCGTACACTAATCATACACGCAATGTGTATGATCAAGATCAGGGACTCACGGGAAGATATCACAACACAACTCTAGACACAAATTAAAGTCATACAAGCTTTATATTACAAGCCAGGGGCCTCGAGGGCTCGAATACATAAGCTCGAATACAAACAAGTCAGCGGAAGCAACAATATCTGAGTACAGACATAAGTTAAACAAGTTTGCCTTAAGAAGGCTAGCACAAAAGCAACATGATCGAAAAGGCAAGGCCTCCTGCCTGGGAGCCTCCTAACTACTCCTGGTCGTCGGCGGCCTCCACGTAGTAGTAAGCACCCTCGTGGTAGTAGTAGTCATCATAGACGGTGGCATCTGGTTCCTGGGCTCCACCATCTGGTTGCGACATCCAGAAAGAAAGGAAAAGGGGGAAAAGAGGGAGCAAAGCAACCGTGGGTACTCATCCAAAGTACTCGCAAGCAAGGATCTACACTATGTATGGATCGGTATCAATGAAAAGGGTAGTATCTGTGGATTGAGCCGCATAATGCCAGAAGAGAAGGGGAAAGCCTAGCCTATCGAAGACTAGCATCTTCAAGCAGATCCAAGCATCTTGCAGCATTAGAAGAGATAAGAGTGGCATATTATAATATTAATAAGTATGTTGTAACATCACCCAGAGATCACTTCCTCGACTCCCTGCGAGAAGGCAATCCCGGAGCCACGTATCCATAACATGCCTCAGTATTCAGTATCCAGTTCTAGTTGTATCGATCGGGGTACAACTCTGAGCGTCCGTTACCGTGGACCCAACTATTCGAATAGATAAATCTTCCCTGTAGGGGTACACAAACTTACCCTACATGCTCGATCAACTCCGGCCGGACACACCATCAGGTCATGACCGGCCTCGGAGATCAACACACCGTAGTCCTACCTAGGCTCAATAGAGAGGCCAACACGCCGGTCTACATCCTAAATGTGAAGGGGTCATGGACGGATGGGCCAATCATCCTTTGCAATACCGCATGTTGCGAATGCGGCCGGTGAGAAGACCTAGCCCCCTTATACAAATGCAGGCTTAACCAGTCCAACCCAGCGCGTGCCACTCAGTCGCTGACGTTAGTGAGCTTTTGGAGGAATCATATGACGCAGAGTGCCCATACTTATTCCTGCGTGGTGGTCAGTGCGGAAAAGGCCAGAGGCCTACTCGGATAAAATATCCAAATCGTTAGTGTCTTGGGGGTGCAGTAATGATCAATGATCCACGATATTTGGTCCCGTCGCCCCGTCTCACGGACTTGCGGCAAGGGCTAAGAATGCCCAGTCGCGCCGCATGGAAAACTTATGGGTATCCTCCAGATCAACCTGACTTAACATCACTCGCGGGTACCCCTCAGGGCCAACCCGATGTCATCATGGTTCTGTGGTAAATCAAAGTAACCGTGTGTCCAAAACAACAAGGGGGAAACCTGAGGAATCACCCTTGATGGATTCCCCTCGATGTATCCATCAAGGTGGACTTGGGATGAATCACCCTCGTTGGTCCACACTTGAGGGGTTCTACGACAGAGTCGTTATCAGGAGTGGTGATGGAGGAATCACCCTCGGTGACCATGACCAAATTGCTACACTACAGGGTTAACATCAGAAGTGCTGATGAGGTATCACCTTCGGTACTCGATAGTAATTCTACAGAGTGGTACAACTAAGGGGGGTGATGTGCGTTGTCGGGGCATGGACGTCGATCACATTGATCGAGTCATCAAACATAAAGCGGGGCAACTGGGACAAGGTGGGGTCACTGATGGATCTCTAACCAGCCTATACTAAGCAGTTTAGAATAAGAAGGTAAGGTATGAAAGCAGGTAGCAAAAACAGGCTATGCATCATAATAGGAGCAAACAATAACATTAGCAAAATCTAATGCAAGCATGAGAGAGAATGGAATGGGCGATATCAGAGGGA
>NC_041382.1:412393254-412394754 GCF_002162155.2 Triticum dicoccoides
GGGGGGGGATAAATATAAAGCGAACAAAGCATCATAAAGCATAACATGGTAATACGCAGTGTTAGGGGTGAACTAACGCAGTGCTAGACGTTGCAGACGAAGAGGGAAAACATCCAGAGGGGTTTTTCGGCGTTTGACGTTTTTCGAACAGATGAAAAGAGAGGGACGGTTCCATGTTCAGCATGCTAGGGGGCATGTGACAGATGAACGAACTACGTATTCGGATTCATTGGGTTTTTCTGAGCAACTTTCATATATATAACTTTCTCGTCCGAGTTACGGATTAATGTATATGATTTTCTGAAGTTTAAAGCAATTTATGGATTTACTGAAATTTGGCTAAGTCAAAGGATATAGCTAGTGTTCTACTCATCCTATAGAGTAGTGTATTTCATCAATCCTGATCAATTTTCTGTGATCTACATGAAAGTATCAAGTGCAGCTATGTTAGCATCCATTTGCTTGTTCAGATCTTTGTTTGAAAAGTGCTACTGGAGCATTTGTGTTTTTCTGTCTTTCTGTAACAGAACATAGCAATTTGTGACTTTCTTTGCATTTAATCCATACATCAAATGGATTTGGTCTAGTGGGATAAAATGAAGTTTGTAAAGCGTAATTTCTGCCCATATAATTTTTACTCATGTTAACTGTCGTTTAGTCGCTGTTTAGGGACTGCTCAGAGGGTTAATCAATGTAGCAGCAACAAAGCTAGCTACTGCTACAGTAACATTCAGTTACTGTAGCAGCTCAGCAGAGGAGTAGCAGCAGAGGTGGGCATGGCCACACTCTACACACACACACTACACGCACACATCACACACACAGAGCATGCGCGCACACAGGCGCACTGACGGCCATGGCGCTGGCCAGGGGCACAGCGCTTGAGTAGCAGCGGCAACGGTGGTGGCGGCGCTAGGCAGCAGCGGCAACATGGGCAGCAGCAGCAAAGAGCAGGCATAGGGGCTTGCATGGGCAGTTGTAGGGCAGCCGACGCAAGCAGCAATGGCGGGTGGAGGTGCGGATGAGCCCGACACAACGGCGGGGCATGCGCGCATGCCGGATATGGCCTAAGCGCGGGGCAGCAGCATGCGGGGAGGGGAACGGCGGACTTGGGTGGGCAAGCACGCGTTGCAGAGCAGCAGCAGTGCAGCAGGCAGTGGTGGCAGCGCTGAGCGGGCTGGAGGCAGGCACGGGGCTGAGCGTGGGCGCAACCAGGGAGTGCCCTGTCGCGACCAGCACGCGGCGGGAGCATGGCAGGAGCAGGCATCGCTGGCCATGGCGGACGGCAGCGGTGGCTGCGTGTTAGTTCGATTCGAGCGGGCGAGCATGGATTCGGCTACGCATACGACACACGCTCCTCCTGGGAGCACTAAATGCACTGCAGCGACCCTGGCTTTCTTCGGGGCGGACCCATCAACGACAACGTGCTCGGCAGTGGTGCCATGGCCACGGTGGTGCACGGGCCCATGGGGAAGGCGATGGGAGGGGAGCTCACATCGG
>NC_041382.1:412395077-412416702 GCF_002162155.2 Triticum dicoccoides
TGAAGGGGAACGGCTCGATCCACACGACATAGGGGCGTTGAGCTCGATCCTGTGGTCGTAGATGACATAGCGGAGGCCGGTGCAGCTCTTGAACAAGTGTGCAGGCGCCAGGGATGAAGGTGGGTGCGTGGACGAGGTCGACCATGGCGACGGTGCTTTGGTTGTGAGATGGGGGGAGGAGGGCGAGCGAGGGAGGAAGGGAGAGAGGGGGTGTTCTAGGGTTTGCCAAGGGACGAGAGGGGAACCTTATATGCGCGGGGAGGCAAAAGATGTCCGCCACGATGGCATGGCACAGCCATGGCCGGGGGATCTCTGCCACGACCCCCATGAACAGGAAGAGGGCAAAAGGGGGCCTAGATAAGTTGGGCCGGCTTCTATAGCTAGCTGGGCTAAAGTGCATAGTAGCTTCTAGCCTTTTGGCTTTTCTTTTTCTATTTTTTCAGTAGTTTTTGCATTTTCTTTTAGCCACAAATGACTTTGCAAAAATATGCCACTTGCCAAAACAAATTCAAAGAAATATTGTGCACTGCAATGAAAAGTTTGGAATCTAATCGAAGCTGTTAGAATTTTGCATAAATGGAAAAGCAATTAACTTGCTGATTTAGCACTATTTTCAATTGCTATAGTCCATCTTGGCTTGGAGGTGATGTTGTATTCCTTAACAATTAAATGTTATGGAATTTTGGGAAAAAGATGACTATTTTGCAGCAACTTTTATACAACTTCATATTTCACTTGCAAATTAAATTTGACTTGAAAGTGGAAATTTCAAAGGACATTTGAATCAAAGGTGATCAAGCACTATTTAGTAAAATGGTTAGCTTAATCACATAGTGTTACTGTAGCATGACACTAGGGGTATTACATCCTTCCTCCCCAAAACAGCTCTAGGAGAATGCTTGTAACATCCACATATAAACCACACTCGGCAGGACTAGGGGTGTTATCTCTCAGGAGTGTCCCAAACCTGGGTATGTCTTGCGTCCCTCGCTCGCTCATGCTGACCTCCCCTCTGGAGCCCACCGGTGCCCTCGAGCCTCCTCCTCTCTTTAGCCATCCTTTGGCATCTGTCGTGTGCCCACCATGACAGTTGGCGCCCACCGTGGGGCAGCTCGAGGTCCCGGTTGGAGACATGTTCTAGACGGGGCTCCTCTCCGACTCTGACGAGCTCGTCGCACTAGCGGACGACGTCATCAATGCACTCGCCGCCTTCTTCACCACGCTGCGCATCTCCGATCCGCCCGCAGCCGACGAGTACCCTAGCGGGGTGCTTGACATCTCCGACTCTCATGTTTCCCTCGGCGACAATGTTTCCGCCGGGGCAATGGACCTCTGCGTCCGAGTAGAGGTGCTTGCCACCGACACTGGCTCCTCCTCGTCCAGCACCGCGAGGAAGGCCGCAGTGGATCACGGCAGCACGCCACAATGCAGAGCCTCTGCGTTCCCACCGCCACCGACGTTGACGCCACTAATGCCACCGAGACCCGGGCTCGGCTCGAGGAAGATCGCCAGCGCCTACTAGACCTGTCCGAGATGCTCGCTGCCACGCAACGCCATCTGGATTCTGCTCAGTCGGAGCACGACACCGCGTACGGCACCACGCCTACCGCCGCCGAGCCAAGCCAGGTCCCCGATGTGCGGACCCGGGGCGGCGCCACCGGCCGCGCCCTCGGCGCAATCCCGCCCATCTATGACACCCCTGTGAAGAATATGCGCGCCGCGTAGGCGGCCTGGAGTAGCTGCAGGGCGAGGAGTTGAAAGACCGCCTGCAGCGTGTGAATGAGCTTCTCGGCACCACCAATACACAGCAGGACCGCCTCAACCGCCTCAACAAGCCACTGGGATCCTTCTCGCACCACACCAATGACCCTAAGCAGCAGAACACGTCATCTTCTTTACCTAGCGAAGCTCATTCCGGCTGCACCCGGACCCGGCGCAACCAAGCTCCAGCAATCGCTGGTGGCTTGGGCAATGAGCCAGCCCCAAAAGACCGGCATCAGCAGGATCCTCCCCTGCAACCCGACCGTCTTGTTTGTCCGGCTTTAGCCGACCTGGCTCCCCACGGACCGGTCGTAAGCCGGCTGGGCCTGCGCGCCATTGATGACACCGACGCTCGTCACTGCCTCGACCAACTTGCCCTATCCTTGGAGCTAGAGAAGGACAATGCTGTTGGGCTGGCTTGCTTCGGTCCATGGATCCGGGATGAGCCCTTCAACAAAGAGTTCACGCTCCCCCGCGACACCCTCAAGTACAACGACACCGTCAAGCCGGAGGACTGGCGCATCGACTACACCACCGCCATCAACATTGCGGGCGGCAATCGCCACCTCGCCGTACGCTACACCCCACTCATGCTCTAGGGTTCGACCCGCACATGGTTGAATAGCCTGTCGGCTGGCAGCATCAACGCGTGGGTCGACTTCGAGAAGGACTTCGTGCGCAACTTCACCGGCACCTACAAGCGTCCCGGCCGCCCCAGCCAGCTCGCAATGTGCATGCAGCGGCCGATGGAGGCCGGCCGTGAATACCTCGCACGTTGGACCGAGGTCCGGAATAGCTGTGAGCGCATCCACGAGGTCCAGGCCATCCAGTATTTTGTCAGCGGTTGCCGGGATGGCACCCTCCTCACGCACAAGCTCTTGCGCTCCGAGCCAGCCAACATGGCTGAGCTCATGGTGACCACGGATAAGTATGCCAACACTGATTCCGCCATGAAGATCCAGGTGGCGCTGGATGAAGCCGACAAGGCAAAGCCGGTACCACCCCCAAGCCGGCCGATAAAAGCAGCCACCAGCAGAACAACCAACTGAACAACAAATGCAGGGCCGACAACCCAGCCCAGCGCTACGACAACTACCTTGTTGTGGCCGCCGAGCAGGCACCCGCGGCCGAGCCGGCCGCCAAACACCAGCAAACCGGCAAGATGGCATGGCAACCCGCCATGAGCTTCGAGGAGATGCTCGACGCTCCCTACAAGCACCATAGTGGCACGAGGCTGTCCACGCATACGCTCCGGCAGTGCGCCATCACCAAGTGCATCATGAGGGGGAACATCCTGCCTCCTCCGGCTCCGGTTCCAGGGGCGGGCCCACCGGCTCCGCCTCCTCCGCCCCCACCCCTGGCCAACGGCGCGTTGCGCGATGACGTCTACCCCAACCAGAACATGACCTACATCATCTTCACCAGCCTCGGTGACGACAAGCGTAGCGAGCACCTCCTCCGACAGGAGGTGAACACCATCATCCCGGCCAAGCTGGAATACATGCATTGGTCAGAGCGCCCGATCACCTGGACCCAGGAGGAGCACCCGGCTATCATGCTGAACTCAGGTGGCTACGCCCTTGTCCTTGACCCCACCATTGTCGCGCCCTGGCGCACCTACAAGTTCTCGCAAGTCCTCATTGATGGCAGTAGCAGCATCAACATCCTCTACCACGACACCATGACCAAGCTTGGCCTCGAGGCCAAGGACTTGGAGCCATCCCGGACGGTCTTCCACGGCATCGTGCCCGGCCTCTCCTGCTCCCCCATCGGCCGGATCCGGTTTGACGTCCTGTTCGGCACAAGCGACCATTTCTGGCGCGAGCCGATCTGGTTCGAGGTGGTGGACCTATCCAGCGTGTACCACGCGCTGCTGGGCCGACCTACACTCTCCAAGTCCATGGCGGTCCCCCACTACGCCTACCTGAAGATGAAGCTTTCGGGTCCAAAGGGCCTCATCACTGTCATTGATGACTAGTCAAGTCCTTGGAATGCGCCTAAGCCGGTGCCAAACTGGTCGAGTCGCTGGTCATAGTCGAGGAGCAGCGCCAGCTCGACCGGATCGTCGCGCTGGCCAACGAGACGTTGGTCGTGCCGGTGCCGGCTTCGGCTAAGGAGTCGGTTGGCGAGGCCTCGTTCCAGCCCTCCAAGGAGACCAAGAAGGTCAAGCTTAACCCGGAGGACCCCAGCTGTAGCAAGTATGTCGCCGTGGGCACCCGCCTCAACAACAAATAGGAAGGCGAGCTCGTCGACTTCCTCCATGAGAATCGAGATATCTTTGCATGGACCCCAAAGGACATGTCGGGTATTCCGAGGAAGTACGCCGATCACAAACTCCACGTCCGCATGGACGCCAAGCCTGTCCGTCAACCCCTATGTTGCTTTTCAGAAGAGAAGAAAGAACTATCGGTGAAGAGGTCGCCAAGCTCCTCGCGGCCGACTTCATCATGGAAGTTCCACCCCGATTGGTTGGCCAACCTAGTACTCATCAAGAAGAAGAACAACACCTGGCGCATGTGCATAGACTACACTAGCCTAAACAAGGCTTGCCCCAAGGATCCTTTCGCCCTCCTGCGGACCGATCAAGTCATCGACTCCACCGCCGGCTGCAAGCTCCTATCCTTCCTGGATGCTTACTCCGGCTATCATCAGATCAAGATGGACCCGGCTGATGCCCTGAAGACGTCCTTCATCATGCCCTTCGGGGCGTATTGCTACATCACCTTGTCGTTCGGCTTGAGGTATGCCGGCGCCACCTTCCACCGCTGCATGCAGAAATGCTTCCTGATGCAACTCGACCGCAACATCCACGTCTACATGGATGACATCGTGGTGAAGACCAAGTAGCACCTCACGCTCCTCGACGACCTGAAGGAAACCTTTGTCAATCCGTGCGAGTACCAGATCAAGCTCAACTCGGAGAAGTGTGTTTTCCATGTGCCGGCCGGAAAGCTACTCGGCTTCCTCATCTCGGAGCGCGGCATTGAGGTGAACCCGGAGAAGATAAAGGCCATCGAGCGCATGCGCAAGCCAACCCGGCTGCGCGATGTCCAGAAATTCACCGGCTACTTGGCCTCGGTCAGCCGGTTTTTTCATCCGGTTGGGCAAGTGGGCCTTGCCCCTGTATCAGCTGATGAAGAAGATGACACCGTTCGAGTGGAACGACCAGGCGGACGAAGCCTTCCGGGATCTCAAACGCATGCTCTCCACCGCACCCGTCCTGGCCGCACCGGCCGACAAGGAGCCGCTATTGCTATACATTGTCGCCACCTCACGGTTAGTCAGCACAGTGCTGGTGGTCAAGCAACCAAAGAAGGGCAAGATCCAGTTTGTCCAGCGCCCGGTCTATTAACTGAGCGAGGTGCTTTCCGCCTCAAAGAAGAACTACCCGCACTACCGGAAGATGTGTTACGACGTGTACTTTACCGCCAAGAAGTTGAAGCAGTTCTTCCAAGAGCATGTTGTCACCGTGGTCAGCACGGCCCCCATCGGCGAGATCATGGGTTGCCGGGATGCCTCTGGTCGGGTCGCCAAGTGGGCTAGCCGGCCACACCATCTGTTATGACCGACATATTAGGGGCTTAGCCCAGTTAGTTCTGGCCCAGTTTATCTTATCGACTTAGCCCAATTATCTTATTAGGAGGACTATATAAACTTGTGTAAGGACCCATTTTGGGATTAAGCAAGAAGCAATCATATTTGCTCGGCTTCCTTAGGGAGCCAGGAGACCTAACCCTATCCGCCGCCCCTGCTCTCTCTCTCTCTTGTGCGTGCACGTAACGACAACGCCCCAGCGCCGGTGACCATGCCTTCCTCCACACTATCCCTCATTCCACCCCTACAACCTGAGACCACGCCCTGGTAGGGATCCGGTTCCTACCAATCTGGTATTAGATAGCTTCGGTGTGATCATGTCCTCGTCGCCGCCCAGCCCGACCCTTCCGGTGCCGCTCGCGACGACCGCCCCGATGGCCACCACGGCCAGCGCCCCACTCTTGTCGGTGCCGGTTACCTCCGCCGCGCCCGTCCCCATCGTCTTCACCCTGGAGGAGATGACAGCTGCCATCCGGGATCTCACCCAGGTTGTCACGGGCATCTACACATTCCTCGCAAGATCCTACGGGCTGCAGCCGCCTGTGCCCTTCGCCACCGCCCCGCCGCCGCAGCAGCCGCCGTGGCAGCCACCATCCTCGGCGACCCCCGTCGCCGCCGCCATGCAGCAGCTGCCGTGGCAGCTGCCACCAGCGACGAACCCCGGTGCCTCCACCATGCAGCAGGGGCAACAACTGCAGCCGCCGCCACCGGTGACTGCGGCCCTGCGCATCCCGACGACGGGCTCGGGGGTGCCCATCCACCAGGTCATGTTTCCCTCATCGTCATCTCCGTTCCCGGCCTGGCTCCTTGGATCCCTTGAGCCAGTCTACATGACGGCCTCGGTCGGGCTACATGTGCTGCCCCCGCCGGCGACACACTCGACCATGCAGTTTGGCGGGTCCTCGGGCTCCACTGAGCCCTTCGCCAGCGTCGACCGGCGCCTGTTCCAGGGTGGCATCCTGATGCCCGCCTACTCGGCCCCGTCATCCTCGCTGCTCCGTGCTGACGAGGCGCACCCACCCATCATCCATGTTCAGACGCCGGCTAGATTCTCCAAGATAGAGTTCGCGACTTACGATGGCACCGTCGACCCCTTGAATTGGCTCAACCAATGCGACCAATTTTTTAGGGGACCATGCACGCTCGCGTCCAACCACACCTGCATCGCCTCGTATCATCTCTGAGGAGCTGCCCAGACGTGGTACTACACCCTCGAACAGGACGAGGGCGACATGACACCATGGGAGAGCTTCCACGATTTGTGCCTCTTGCGCTTCGATCCGCCTATACGTGGGAGTCGTCTGGCGGAGCTTGGGCGTCTTCTGTTGCTCACCTCGGTGCAAGACTTCGCCGACCGCTTCCAGGCACTAGCGTGCCACGCCCCCGGTGTTTTGGCTTGTCAGCAGGCTAAGCTCTTCGTCGGCGGTCAACAGGACCACATCCGCGTGGACGTGGAGTTGTGCGGTCCACATGACCTCCAGACGGCCATGTACTATGCTCGCGCGTTCGAGCGTCGTGCGGTGGCCATCCAGCAGGCGCCACCGTACCGGGCCACTGGGCCGCCACCCTGGCCGGAGGTTCCCACGCAGGGTCGGCCTGCCCAGGCTTCCGTGGCGCCCCTCCACTACAAAAAAATACACTTCCGCGATGATACATGTTTGTCACAGTAGGTCGCATTTTTTTGTCATGTATGTACATCCATGACGATTTTATGAAAGAATTAAGATAGTCATACATGTGTTGTCATAGAAGTTTTCCATGACAATACCAAAATTATCATCACGGAAGTGTTCACTTCCATGACGATAAATGACGAATCATGGAAGTGATTTCGTCAAGGGTAACCGACACGTGACATCCACCATAACGGGTCGTTGTTAAGCTATCGGGTCCGGTTTTTGATCCAAAACTAGTACAATGAGGTGCTAAACAAACGGTTTTTAATCCCTTTTCGCGACGACATTTGGAACCGTTGCCAAGTGACTGTGGGCGATAGGGGGTTCCTTCCCACACGACCCAGAAACCGTCGGGGATATGCCCTCCTGGCACACACACTCGGCAAAATGAGGTCGTGTGCGACCTGTGAGCGCTCAAATACAGAAATACATACAGTAGAGGTAAAAATACAATTATACGGCGAGATTGTTTCCAGTCACAAGTATATCCCACACAGTCAGTCCCTGATAACCCACAAGTATAGGGGATCGCAACAGTTTTCGAGGGTAGAGTATTGAACCCAAATTTATAGATTCGACACAAGGGGAACCAAAGAATATTCGAAGGTATTAGCAGCTGAGTTGTCAATTCAACCACACCTAGAGATTAATTATCTACGGCAAAGTGATCAGTAGCAAAGTAGTTTGATAGTTTTGATAGTAGTGACAGCATCAAAAGTAACACTAATAGTGATAGCAGTAATTTTGTAGCAAGTGTAACAATGATGATAGCAATAGTAACATAGCAAGATCAATAAGGATAAATTCGTAGGCATTGGATCAGTGACTTGTTGGATGATATTCATCATGTGATAGTTATAACCTAGGGCGATACGACACTAGCTCCAGTTCATCGATATAATGTAGTCATGTATTCCGTAAATAGTCATATGTGCTTTATTAAAAGAACTTGCAAGGCATCTTTTGTCCTACCCTCCCGTGGCAGCGGGGTCCATATTGGAAACTAAGGGATATTAAGGCCTCCTTCTAATAGAGAACTGGAACAAGGCATTAACACATAGTGAATACATGAACTCCTCAAACTACGGTCATCACCGGGAGTGGGCCCGGTTGTTGTCACTCCGGGGTTGCCGGATCATAACACGTAGTAGGTGACTATAAGTCTATAACTTGTAAGATTGTAACATCCCAAATTTTCAATTTGGAATGTTATGCATTAGATCATCATTGCATATCATATTTTATTGCATTTTGGTTTGATCCTAGAAATTCTACGCAACTCAAGGACCCACAGAGAGAGTTGGGGATTTCGTTATTTTCATATTTGAGTTTTCTCAAATTTTGAAAAGTGGGTCGTTTGATTTTAATTATTTTCTCTTTGAATCTTTCTTTTATGAAAAATAAAAGGGAGGGGATAAAATGACTTTCCCAAAATAAAGAAATATTGGAGATTTAATATTAAAATCAAATAAGATTTTATTCGGAGTTTTTATCGCTATTTTATTTGAATTAGGAAAAATATGCGTTTTTCAAAATTGCATTAGAGGCCCAAGTAATTGTTCACCTTGTCCGTTAGATTTTTAGAGGAAGAGGAAAATTTATTTCAGGATTTTTGAAGTCCGTTTAGTATTTCTTTTCTTTGTTTTTCCGAGCGGAATTATTTTTTTTTAAAAGTCAACACACCTAACCGGGCCTTGTCCGACCTGGACACTAGCCCGGCCGGCCCTTTTATAGCCGTGGAGGCCGGAGCCAGCACCGCCCCACCCGAAACCCTAGTCGCCCGAAACCGCCACCGCCGCCGGAGCCTTGCCGCACCGCCCGCGCCGCCCCGCAGCGCCGTCGCCGCCCGTTCCGTGCCCCGCCGCCGCCGGTTCCCCTCGCCGTCTATGCCGTTAGCCATCGCCGACCCGCCGGACCTCGCCGAGGTAGTTCGCCGCCGCCACCGGTTTTCTTTGGAAAACCGATCGGTTTATTTTTTTGAAACCCTATTTTTTTTATTTTAGATCGGTTTTATTTTCCCGGTTTATTTATTTAACAAACGCCCGTTCGTACATTCGTTTTAATGAACGATTTGCACGTGCTAACCGCAGACAACGAACGTTCATTCGTTAGCCTGTTCGTCAGTTTTCTTTTACCAGGGTTTTTCCGCGATTATTTTCGATCGGGATTTCTGCCTTAAGCTTCGTTCTAGTATAATTTTTCGCTCATTTGTCAGAATCAGGCGATTCAAGCGCCTAGATCTTCGTCTCGAAGCCCTATTTCTGTTTAACCAACTTGAATAAGTTTTTGCTACTGTTAAATTTGACTTTAGTTCATATTAGTAAATGGATCTTGTTTCTTTCGCAGTTTGAGTTTCGTTGCTTCGTTAGATTTGATTCTTTTTGCAAACTGGAGTTCTTAAGTTGAACTTTCTAGTTAGATCTCTTATTTGAGTTTTACCCATGCTTCTAGTTGAGTGCTTATTGTATGCTTGTTTGTTTGCGATAGAGTACCCGGAGTGCGAAGCGTGCTACTATGATTCTCTAGGTTTCTCGGAACATCAGCAAGGCAAGTAACACTTTGATCATACCTCTTTACTACCCAGTTTTATTGCATTAGATCAATCCTCAAACAATTGCATGAGTAGGATCTAATTAAATTGTGGGTTTTGGGAAGTAGTTGAGGTAGTACCTATTCACCTGTTTATTTTCAAACCCTGGGAGTTACTTCTCGTTGCTTATCTTGCTATGCTATGCTTGTAGACGTGGATTGGGTTTGAGAGTATTCATTGCAGATGTGAGTTTGTTAATTAATGGTTCAACTTAAGGTGGCAACTTGAAAACACATTCGAGTGGATTGCTTGTGGGCACCTGGAGAACCCAGTGTTGTCCTAGGATATCCCGGAGGACCCGTGTGATCATCCTACGGCCCGCCACCCAGGCTCAAAGGGATCATAAGATTATTCATTCTAGAAACTTCCATGTGTAGCCACAAGCTATTATGGGCTCTAGCATAGTTGAGTAAGTTGCGTGAAGCTCTTGAAGAGGTAGACTAGCAGATGTAGTGGGTTGTAGGTGGTATAGTCTACCCAGAGTAGAGAGTTAATGCTTCAGAAAGACTGTGTCTCGAATCTCCGACCATGGATGTATTCGAGTCTTGTGGGGAAAAGTGTGCAAACCTCTGCAGAGTGTATAAACTAATCATGGTTAGCCGTGTCCCCAGTTATGGACATCTTGAGTATCTGGTTCTTGGATTATCATGATTGATCTCATCACTCTTAATTATAATTTGATTGGGTTTAATGATGATGTTTAATTGAGATTGAGTTGGAGGAACCTTCTCAATGTTTAACAACTACCATGATAGTTAAATAAATTTATTCCTTTGTTGTAGGGAAAAATTGGCTTTTCGCAAAAACATATTACCATACAGCCTCCACCAGCCAAATATGCAGGTAGTGATAGCATTTATTTTGTTCATTACTCTTGTGTTACTTTGCCAGCCTATTACATGTGCTGACCCGTTTTGGGCTGCAACGTTCATGTTGCAGACTTTTCAGACGACGAGTAAGGAGCCATAGGTCGTTGTCTTTCACTCAGTGATGCCGTTGGAGTTGATGGACTCACTTTATCTTCCAAGCCTGCCGCTGTTATCGATTTAGATGGCCTTAAGCCATATTTAATGTTTTCAGTTCTATTTTTGAGACATTCAATGTAATAAGTGTGTGATTTCTACTCTGTTATAAATCCTCAAGTACTGTGCGTGTCAGCATTACCGATCCACGGATGACACTGATGCACAGAGATCGGACTGTTTGAGGTCTGGTCGCTACAAGATGGTATCAGAGCACACGCTGACTGTAGGACACGACCACTAAGCTAAAACCCTAGATCACTACTCTCTTCTCATTTCTGACTCCTCTCCCTTTTTCTACTCTTTAGGATGGCGGACACGAGGAACAAGTTTGCACAACCGGATGAAGACACACCCTTTGGATGATACTTGAAGGAAGTCACTAAGTACCTGAACATCAGAATACCAAGCTTCACCGGGACCTACAATGCCACCTTACCAGAAGAGGAGCACCGGATGATCGAGGTTCAAGTTCCAGGAAGGACGTTCATGCCAGTCACTGAGCCCATAGAGTTTTCCTTTGATGCACCCACCTGGAGTCTAGGCAAGAGCATGGCATCCCACATCACCATGGGGCGCATTGGAGAAGTTTACCACAAGGATCTCAAGGATACTATCTACCAGATTTGTGGGCGCCGAGATGATCAATGGGAGATGATCTGCACCAGGAAGGATAGATCTATTGCAGCTTTCATCCAGGAGTTAAACCAGCAGATTCATCGCCAGGAGAACCAGATGTGCGCAGGCATGATAGATCTGAAGAAGGCAATGACCAGGATCACCGAGCTTGAAGAGGAACTCAAGGCCACACGCGACGATTACGAGGAGGAAATCATCGTGCTAGGGGATAAGAATGATGATCTGACAAGGAAACTGGGAGTATTCATGGGAGACCCCGTGCCAGGAGGAGAAGATGACGATTCCACTTGCCCGGAGAACTATATCATCATCGACGACATCGACTCGGACCCTGACGATAGTGATGATGATTTTGTTGATGAAGCTGGAGCAGATATTATGGAGTCTTCCACCGATCAATATTTCTAGTCGACCACCATATCAGTAGTAGAATTCCCCCATGTAAATAGTATAGTCCGAGCACTTTTGTAACGATAGTTAGACCGATTGTATGCCTTGTTTGAAATTGATTGAAGTGATATGATTGTGTTTGTCTCATGTGCATATGGGTAGTGTTTTCCCCCTAGACGCCATTCTACTCTATTTCCTCATCTTTTCTAAACCCATCAGATGCCTCCGAGACGCGACAATGGATTTGCTTTCCCACCGGAGCTCACCCAGTTGATCCAGCAGCAGAATGCATTGATGCAGATACTAGTCCAGAATCAGAATCAGGGGAACAACAACAATAACAACAACCCACCACCACCACCTGTTGATCACTTAGCCCGTTTTCTAAGGCTGAATTCGCCGGTGTTCTCTAGTAGCACCGAGTCGATAGTTGCAGATGATTGGCTCCGCAAGATTGGAAGGGAGTTGACCACTGCAGGATGCAGAGATGCGGAAAGAGTGTGTTTTGCCTCACATCAGCTTGATGGACCCGCAACTTACGCCAAGGAGGGCGCACCTTTGGCCAGTATGTGGATGACTTTAGTAAGCTACCACGTTATGCCCCAGATGACGTTGCTACGGATGCAGCTAAACAGGAGAAGTTTCTGGAAGGACTGAATGATGAGCTGAGCATGCAGTTGATGGTAGCAACTTTTAATAACTACCAACAGTTGGTAGACAGAGCTCTCATGATTGAAGGGAAGCAGCAGCAGATTGACAACCGCAAGAGGAAGTATGGACATGGGAAGTATAATTCTGGAGCTCAGCAGAGACCCCATTTTACCCCAAACTTGGGGGAGGGGGGGCCTTATACATAACCATGGAGGTCACAACCACAATGGAGGGATTTCGCACAACCATAGTGGCCCCAGGAATGGAAATGGTAATGGAGGAAGCAATGACCAAAACCGTACCAACCCAGCAACGCCCGCCAAGAAGGATCTAAGTCACATTACTTGTTTCAAGTGCGGGAAGAATGGACATTATGCCACAGAATGTTCTGAAGCAAACAATGGAAGCTCTGGGAAGAAGCCCAACCCTTTCAACAGGGGACAAGTGAACCACGTTAGCGTGGAGGAGATTGAAGCGCAATCCGATGCAGTAATAGGTAAGTTTATGATTAAGTCATTTACTGCAATCGTTCTTTTTGATACTGGTGCATCGCGTTCATACATATCAAGGGGATTTATGGATAAGTTTAAACTGCCAATCCAAACCCTTAGGACACCCATGCTAGTAACCTCGCCAGGAGCAGAGTATATGGCTAGCCTTTGGTGTGATCGGTTACCATTAAGGATTGGTAACTACCTGTTTCCCTCAGACCTAATAGTATTGGAGTCACAAGGACTGGATGTGATATTAGGCATGGATTGGTTATCAAAGTATGGAGGGAACATTGACTGTGCTAGTAAGTCGACTTTGCTTACCACCCCAGAAGGAAGAAGGATCAAGTATGTAACCAGGCATGTGCCGAATAGGACTCAAGTGAATTCCTTATTAGGAGTTGTACAGGAGGAAGTACCAGTGGTGAAGGATTTCCTGGATGTATTTCCAGAAGAGTTGCCAGGCATGCCACCGGATAGGGACATTGAGTTTTTGATCGAGCTTTTGCCAGGGACAGGGCCAATATCTAAGAGACTATATCGGATGCCCGCTAAGGATTTAGAGGAAATTAAGAAGCAGATTAAGGAGTTACTGGATAAAGGTTATATTCACCCAAGCTCGTCACCTAGGGGATCACCAGTACATCTAGTGGAGAAGAAGGATGGATCGTTGAGCATGGTTGTTGATTATCGAGGATTGAATGAGGTGACTGTCGTTGTCAAAACCGGCGGATCTCGGGTAGGGGGTCCCGAACTGTGCGTCAAGGCCGGATGGTAACAGGAGGCAAGGGACACGAAGTTTTACCCAGGTTCGGGCCCTCTTGATGGAGGTAAAACCCTACGTCCTGCTTGATTAATATTGATGATATGGGTAGTACAAGAGTAGATCTACCACGAGATCGGAGAGGTTAAACCCTAGAAGCTAGCCTATGGTATGATTGTTGTTGTCTATGTTGTCCTACGAACTAAAACCCTCTGGTTTATATAGACACCGGAGAGGGTTAGGGTTACACAAAGTCGGTTACAATGGTAGGAGATCTGCATATCCGTATCGCCAAGCTTGCCTTCCACGCCAAGGAAAGTCCCTTCCGGACACGGGACGAAGTCTTCAATCTTGTATCTTCATAGTCCAGGAGTCCGGCTGAAGGTATAGTCCGGCTATCCGAACACCCCCTAATCCAGGACTCCCTCAGTAGCCCCTAAACCAGGCTTCAATGACGACGAGCCCGGCGCGCAGATTGTCTTCGGCATTGCAAGGCGGGTTGCTCCTCCAAGTACTTCATAGAAGATTTTGAGCACAAAGATAGTGTCCAGCTCTGCAAAATAAGTTTCCACATATTGCCATAGAGAGAATAATATTTACACAAATCTAATTTGCTGACGTATTCTGTAGTGTGACACACCACGGCCAAGCCTTTATCCGAGTCGTTTCATTATCCCACCTCAGCGCGTCATGCGAGGCGGTTTCCTTGGCACGTCTTGTTAAAGCAGAGATCGTGTCCCCTTATTCCGGGATTCTCATCAATACGGGCATGGGTAACCCAACCGCGCCATTGATTACGGCGCTTGGAGATAGGCGAGTTTTACCAGGCTGGTGGGGACACATAGTTGCGTCCACCCATATAAGGGGATAAGGATCCACCTTTTCACCTATGCCTTCTTCCTCCCTTGCTTATCCATTCTCGTGCACTCGAGCTCCAGCACCCAAGTCCGCACTCCCCACCTCAACCTTCTCCAACCATGTCCAGAGCGGGAGGCAAGTGGATGGTCTCCTCCGTCACGGAGGGACACATCAAAAAACTGAGGAAGGCCAGATACTTGTCTAACGACATCACGTACCGTCTTCCCGAAAAGGGGCAGCTCCTCCCCACCCCAAGGACCCATGAGAGGGTAGTGTTCCTTCCCCACTTCCTCCGCGGACTGGGCTTTCCGATCCACCGATTCGTCCAGGGACTCATGTTCTACTATGGCCTGGATTTCCATGATCTGGCCCCAAACTTCATCCTCAACATCTCGGCGTTTATCGTCGTGTGCGAGGCTTTCCTCTGCATCCGCCCCCATTTCGGCCTATGGCTCAAGACTTTCAATGTCAAGCCAAAGGTGGTGCGCGGCAACCAGGCGGAGTGCGGAGGCGCCATGGTGGGCAAGATGCCCAACGTCTTATGGCTTGAGGGCTCCTTTGTGGAGACCCTGAAGGGGTGGCAATCGGGGTTGTTTTACATCACCAAGCCGTGCGACCCTGAGTGGGTCGCAACCCCCGAGTTCCGGTCCGGACCCCCAACGCGGCTCATGTCCTGGAAAGAGACGGGCCTGTCGTGGGGCAACAAAGGAGAGGTGACTGGACTGCAAACATGCATCCAAACCCTGGTGGACAAGCAGCTCAAGCTCGTCAACGTAGTCCAGGTTATGCTCATCCGCCTGATCCTCCCGTGTCAACAATGGGCCTTCAATCTGTGGGAGTTGAACCCGGCGCAGCACCGAACTCTGAGCAGGCTCTTCGACACTACGTACGAAGATGCCTGGAAGGTGCTTTTCAAGGGCGCCGAGGCTCCCGCATCCGCCACCAAGGGTCGTGGGTTCAGCGCGCAGCGTCACGCTAGCGCGGTAAGTTGTTTGTACCTTTCTACAGGGTATTAGTTTTCCATAGTTTAACTCAATGTGGGATCTAAGCTCCCTTACCTTTGACGGAGTTGGAAGGCGAAGTCCGGACAGATCGACTGTCCGGCTCCCTTGCCCGAAGACCCAGCTGATGCCCGCTTAGCGAAGCTGCTGGTTCCGACACCCTATGTGGTGCCGGAGAAGAAGGCCACGAAGAAGGCCACGGGGACTCGAAAGAGTGCCCGGCGCCAGGAGGTGTCGGGTTCATCACCCGATGGCTCCGAGGCGCATTCCTCCCGTGAAGATGAGGAGGAAGAAGAAGAGACCTCTCCCCCTCCAGCGGGAGGAGAGAAGAAAAGGAAGGCCGCCCTCTCTGGGGAGGCCAGAGGGTCCAAGAAGGGGAGAACCCTTCCCCCAGACTACTCCACCGACGCCGACGGTGGCGGAGAAGAGTGGCCGCTCAGGGCCAAGCCCCTGGCGAAATCGTAAGTATCCAGATACTAGAGTAATTCATAGTATTCCTTTATTGCACAACTTTCCCTTATGTCAAATATGATTATGCAGCCCACCCAAAGACCGGCTCGACGCATCGTCGAGCGGTTCACTGGACTCGTCGGATGTGAATTCGCTTCCGACGGCTTCCTCCCCCTGCCCTACGGACGACGCTGAAGTGCTGTCTCAACAGGTTCCAAGCCGGGAGGAGGTGGTCCTGGAGGCGCCGCAAGGCGACCTCCCGGACTCCAGGAGTAAAGGGGATGAAACCCCCCAGGGCTCCAAGTCCGGCTCTAGGCCGAACACCGCTCCGGAACCTTCAAAGGTTCCAGAGTCCGATGGGGGACCTCCTTCCAAGAGGAGCAAGCCCACCGTGCCGGTGACCCCCGTCCAACCGGAGGCGCCGGACAATCTGTTGGAGGCGCTCCAAGGCGCCTCCATCGACAAGAAGCACTGCACCATTATGAGTGCGGTGGTCCAGAAGGTTCAGTCCGCCAAGAGCGGACTGACTGAAGCTTGTACTAGCCTTTTAACAGGCTTTGAGGTAAGTAAAGAATGTGTAAATAATATTAACGCATAGACAGTAGCCCCTGATGCTCTGTTTGGCGTTCGGGAAGAAAAGCCGAATAGAGGATCAAATAAAATTCGCAGGAGTCTAACAAAAAGGAGTCAATATGCGCATGCAGGCTTCTCTGCTTGCGTCCGCCGCACTGACTGCGGAAATGGACACGCTAAAGCAGAACCTCGAGCGGTCCGAGCAAGAGCTCGGGTGTGCCAAGAAGCAGCTCAAGGACAATGAAGGTAAGAAATACCTTGTTTAAATATATATAAAAAGGTGCAATTGCAAAAAATGACATGATTATCGTGGCTATTGTAGGGGCCACGTCTGAGGTGGCGACCGTTAAGCAAGCGCTGGTCGAGGCCGAGGAGAGGGCGGCCACGGAGTGCACCGAGTGGGAGAAGTACGAGGCCCAGGTTGGCAAGGTGCATCAAGAGCTCCAGGTTCTCATGAAAAAACATGAGAGTTTGGAGCTTGACTCAAAGACGCGAGCGTCCTAGCTCGAGGCGGCTATTGAAAATGCCAAGTCTGCCGAATCCCAGAAGACCCTCCAGGAGTTGGATGAGGTGAAGAAGATAGCGGCGGGTAAGGCATTATTTATGCAAAGCAAACACATAAACGTGAGATACTTGTTACTTACCCGAATCCGGAGCTCTCCAGGAGCATTCGTAGATCTTCCCCGGAGTGTGTCCGATGCCGCCGCATTCTATCGAGCCGAGGAGGGCAGCTCGACAGAGAAGGTGTTCTGGTCTCAGTATGCTGAGGCCGAACACCCCGTGCCCCTGAGCGACCAGCTGAAGGAACTGGTCGAGCTCCACAAGGCAGTCGAACAGGCCATGAAGGGCCTCATAGTTCGGCTGTGGCCTGGAGAGGCTCTGCCTAGGAGCTATTTCGGGCTGGTGCGGCGGCTGGTGGAGGCCTGTCCAAGGCTCGAAGTCATCAAGTGCTCCGTCTGCATTGAAGGTGCCCGTAGGGCCCTTGCCCGTGCTAAGGTGCACTGGGGCAAGCTGGATGCTGAGAAGCTTGTGAAGGACGGGTCACCGCCGGGGAAAGAGCATCGCAAGCCCGAGAATTATTATAAGGATGTTCTAAAGGGTGCCTGCCTTGTGGCGGATGAATGTTCTAGGGATGTAATTTTTGAGTGAAACTTGCTCGTTTTGTCCTGTGCGCTGAAAACTTGTTCATACGCGCTAAGCAATGCTGTTGGAATTTAAAATATTACCTTCTGTGTGGCTGTTTATCAATTCTGAGAGATGGTGAGTCGTCGGCTTCTGCCCCCGTGCCGCTAGTGCTGGGGTGTTCGGGGATAATCCTAAGCGCTCTTTTTCCCATGTTTGGGTCCTTCGAGGGAGGCGCCCAGCCCAACGAACAAGGCAATCGGACTATAATGCGTGAACACTCTCACTTAGCCATAGAATTCAATAATTTGAAATTTCGGCAAAGCCCCTGGTATTCGGAAGACCGAGTTCGGGGCGCTATCCACGCCTTGGCCAGACAGAGCCGACTCCTCGCTCTAAGCGGCATAAGTCTTTAGGGACTCGAAAAACCTCTCGAACAGCGACCAGCTCTCGCTTCATCATGACAGTCAGTTTTAGCTTTCTCCACTGAGGTGCTCGACCCAGCTCAACTGGGGCACAATCGCAGTGGTTCTCCTAGTGCTACCTTTGCCGATATAGCGGAACGTAAGGCACCAAAACATAGGAGCCGGGCAAACCCAACTATTGACCCAAGACATGATTCGGAGCCGATACATATAATGCTATAAGTTCGGGGTGCCGCACCTGTTAAAGTGTTTGGACTTCTCACACCATGTTGAGGGGTACTAAAGCCCCTGGCGTATCTTGGCCGTACCGAAGTGCACGGGTGCAACATGTCGTTAAGGAACATATATTTGTAAAAAAAGAGTAATTGAAAAATAGACAGAAAGCTATGCTTTGTTTATTAAAAAGGGCTGCGATCAAAGCAGAACGATACAAATAATGTGATAAGAAAAAGGTTGGACTATTTTAACATGTCCGTTCCAGGGGCAGGCTGCGGAATGGTATGCGAAATAGGTATACTGCTCGTGATAGAGACCACCTGGGAGTTCCGTAATGCGGCATGGCTTGTCTGCTTCCTTGGTTCTTGCATCGTTTGTGAGGCAATTGAGCTACCGAACAGGCCTTCCCAAGAGTGGAGTCCTGAAAGTAAGAGAAAATTAAAAAATCGGCAGCCCCTGGTGTGGTTTAAGCCGTGTTTTGGGCGTGCCGCGATGGTGCCCCTCCCCCTGTACCCATGGTATTTCTAGAGCGTAGTTATGTACGCGAAGTACTGGTGCCGCATTTTTGCGAGGGCTGGGGTTGGGTCCGCATTCCTACGCCTGCTCGAAACGTGCCAGGCGGTCTTGTTGTAGGTTACTCCGGGCGCGCTTGATGGTGTCCGGACGTTTAATGGCCGGACTGGAGAACTGCCTGGAGAGGCTGCTTTGTACTTCCGCTGCAAGGGCCGCCGTGTGCTCCTCCGTTCGGAGGGAGCGTTCGGTGTTTCCATTGACCGTAATTACTCCTCGAGGGCCTGGCATCTTGAGCTTAAGGTATGCGTAGTGTTGTACCGCATTGAACTTGGCGAATGCGGTTCGTCCGAGCAGTGCATGATAGCCACTGCGGAATGGGACTATGTCGAAGATTAACTCCTCGCTTCGGAAATTATCCGGAGATCCGAAGACCACTTCAAGTGTGACTGAGCCTGTACAGTTGGCCTCTACACCTGGTATTACACCTTTAAAGGTCGTTTTGGTGGGCCTAATCCTCGAGGGATCTATGCCCATTTTCCGCACTGTATCCTGGTAAAGCAGGTTCAGGCTACTGCCGCCGTCCATAAGGACTCTAGTGAGGTGAAATCCGTCAATAATTGGGTCTAGAACCAATGCGGCGAATCCACCATGATGGGTGCTAGTGGGATGGTCCCTTTGATCAAAGGTGATCGGGCAGGAGGACCATGGGTTGAACTTTGGGGCGACTGGCTCTATCGCGTATACGTCCCTTAACGCGCGCTTCCGCTCCCTCTTGGGGATGTGGGTTGCGTATATCATGTTCACCATCCGCACATGTGGGGAAAAATCCTTTTGTCCACTGTTGTTCGGTGGCCGGGGCTCTTCGTCGTCATCGCTATGCAGCCCCTTGTCTATATTTTCGGCATTTAACTTACCTGCCTGCTTGAACACCCAACAATCCCTGTTGGTGTGATTGGCCGGCTTTTCGGGGGTACCATGTATCTGGCACAAGCGGTCGAGTATTCGGTCCAAACTGGAGGGGCCCCTAGGATTTCTTTTGAATGGCTTTTTCCGCTGACCGGATTTATATCCTCTGAATCTGGCATTAACTGTCATATCCTCAGCGTTGTCGCCGTTAATGCAGCGCTTCTGCTTGTTGCGACGCGACCTGCCACTACTGTCCCTGGTATTCGAATTACCAGGGTTCTTTGTCATGTTGTTGCTACAAGCAAGCCAGCTGTCTTCTCCCGTGCAAAAGCGGGTCATGAGTGTCGTGAGTGCTGCCATAGATTTCGGCTTTTCCTGTCCAAGGTGCCGGGCAAGCCACTCGTCACTGATATTGTGCTTGAAGGCTGCTAGGGCCTCAGCGTTCATACAGTCGACTATTTGATTTTTCTTTGTTAGGAACCGTGTCCAGAATTGCCTGGCCGATTCCTCTGGCTGCTGAATTATGTGACTTAGGTCATCGGCGTCTGGGGGTCGCACATAAGTGCCCTGGAAATTGTCGAGGAATGCGGCTTCCAGGTCCTCCCAACAACTGATTGATCCTGTTGGCAAGCTGTTAAGCCAATGCCGAGCTGATCCTTTAAGCTTGAGCGGGAGGTATTTGATGGCGTGGAAATCATCGCCGCGGGCCATGTGGATATGAAGGAGATAATCCTCGATCCATACCGCAGGATCTGTTGTGCCATCGTATGATTCGATGTTTACGGGTTTGAAACCCTCGGGGATTTGATGATCCATTATTTCGTTTGTGAAGCATAGTGGGTGTGCGGCGCCTCTGTACTGGGCTATATCACGACGTAGCTCCAATGAGCCTTGTCTACTATGTTCGGCCCTGCCGAATTTGTGGCCGGCGTGACGGTTACCGTCTCGACTTGTCGGGCGCCCACACGATCCATAGATCGATCTTGTTTGCCTTGCCTTGTCCTCCAACATATCTTGCAGGTCCGGCGCATTTTCCTGTGCCTTGGTACGGGGTGCGGCTTGTGTGGAGGGCCGAGAGGCCTCTCTGTCGCGGCCACAAGGTGGCCGATCGGCCGTATCGAGTGCAGGTGATGTAGGTTTAAGTGCTTCCTCCTCTAGTCGGGGTAGCAACCTGCGCTTTGGGTAGCTCTTGGAGGGGCGTTCAAGTTTATGCTCTTCGGCCGCAAGGACTTCAGTCCATCTGTCGACTAGCAAATCTTGATCAGCTCTAAGCCGTTGCTGTTTTTTCTTGAGGCTTCTTGCCGTGGCCATAAGTGTCACATCCCTAGCTTCTGGTGCTGCCTAGTGTTTGCATCTTGCTTGCATCATGTTTAAATTTCTGAAACTTGAATTGAGGAATTTTGAAAGCCTCAGAATTTAAATAAAAGTAGGGCAAAAACCCTAAAATCTCATTCATTGTTTCCAAAATGCTCTTCATAGATGTTTAATATTTTGGCAAGGGTTTTGATCCAAACCAAAAATAATGAACATTTTAAAAGGATTTATTTTTGGGACTTTGAATTTAAATTAATAGCTATTTGAATTTGAATTATATTCATACCATTAGAATATAATTTCAAATACCCCTGATATGTTTTATGAGCTTTTGGAAAAGTCCATATAGCAAAATAAAAATATTCAGAGGAGTTTTTGACATTGTTTGAATTTATTTAAATTCAAAACAATGGCAAAAGATATTAATAAAAGAAAACAGAACAATAAAACAGAGCAGAGAAAACTTACCTGGCGCCAGCAACCGGCCCAGCTCCTGTGCTGGCAGCCCACCTGTGCGGCCCAACCCACCTGGCGCCTCCCCCTGTCGCCTTCCTCCTCGTGCCAGTAGGCAGAGGAGGGACACCGCGACGCCGCCGAGCTCGCCATGCCACCACCCTGCCTGGCTGCCTCCTCCTCTCCCTGGGCGTCTTCCGCAGCTCCACGCCACCCC
>NC_041382.1:412417134-412502744 GCF_002162155.2 Triticum dicoccoides
GGCCGAACGCCGCCGCCGCCGTTCGCCATAGCCGTAGCCGCAGCCATCCTCGAGCCTCTCCGACACGCCCACGAGCTCCGCCTCGTCCCTCTCTTCCTCCTCACCGAGCCGCCCGACGCCAGAAGCCCCTGGACGTCGCAAGCACCGTCGTTCCCCTCGTCGGCCACCGGAGATCGTCGCTGTCGATTTGCTGCCTCCGGTGCCTCCCCGAGCTCGCCGTCTGCTCCAATCGACTCCTCGTGAGCTCCTCTTCTCTTCCCCTTACTCCATGCACTTGATTTTGTCCCCTAGCTAGCTGCCCCGCCGAACCTGAGCTCCGGCCGCCGCCATGGACGGTGAGCTTCATGCTCCCGAGCTCCTCCACCTGCGCTCGTTGCCTCCGAGTGCTCCTGATGACCCCAGTAACCCGTAGAGCCCCTCAGCTGATCTCGCCGTGCCGTGTAACATCGAACCCGAGCACGCCCGAGCTCCGGCAGCCGCTGCCGAGCTCGAGGACATCGTCTCCGGCCGCCCTAGCTGCTGCTGCTTGCTGAAACGGGCGCGGGTGAGCTCCAGCTCTCCGTAGCCGCTCTCCTCCGTCCATTTGGACGCCGGAGGAGCGAGCCCGAGCCCTCCGCCGCTCCTGTTGCCACCGGCGACGAACCGCCGGCGGGTTAGGCCCTGTTGACCAGGGGTTTGACCTCCCCTGGGTCGATGACAGGTGGGGCCAGCCCCCTGTTAATTAGTTTAGTTTATTCTAACTTATTTAGCCACTGTTTCACTGCCATGTGGGCCCAGTGCCTGTTTAGTTTAAATTAATGTTATGTTTAGATTAGTTATTAACCCAGCTGGTCCCACACGTCAGTTTGACTTGCTGACGTGGCCTTTGACCGGCCCCACACGTCAGTGACTCATGCCAGCGGTGTGTCACTGACCAGTGGGCCCCCTGGTCAGGTTTGACCCGAGGCTGCCCTGTTGACTCTGCTGAGGTCAGCATGACGCCATGCTGACGCAATATTCCTTTTCTGGAATTTAGTTTATTTTATAAATAATCAGGAAATTCCAGAAAATAGCTAAAACTTCAATAAATCATAGAAATTCAACCGTAACTCAGAATGAAATAATTTATATATGAAAAATGATCAGAAAAATCCAATCTATCCATCTGTACTGGTTTCATGCATGTTAGAACAACTTATAGATGCTGTTTAGCACAAATCATATTAATGGCATTTAAATATCCACATATGGAGTTTGAGTTTGAATCTTGGATTCAAACCAACTTCCTTTAATCTGGTTTTAGTTGCATTAGCACAAACCAAAGCATATTGCCATGTCACATTCATGCATCATATTGTGCATTGCATTGATTGTGTTTTTCCTCAGTTGCCGGTGATTGCCCCCTCTCGATAGACGTGATACCGACGATGTGATCGATGACACCGATGAAGAGCTATATTATCTTCAAAAGTGCCAGGCAAGCAAAACCCCCTTGTTCATTCCGATACAATCCCACTCTCTCGCTCCTGCTCTCTTTTACTGCATTAGGACAACAACAGCATTCTTGTTACATGCTACGGTAGTTGAACCCCTTTCCTCTGCATGACCTGTCATTGCCACAGTAAATAGATGAAACCCACTAGCATGAGTAGGAGTTGTTTGAGCCCTGATGTGCCTACTCATTCATGCTTGTTTGTTATGCCTGCTACTGCTTAGGGTTGAGTCAGGTCTGATTCATCGGGGATGAATTGGAGGTGTGTAAACATGTCCTACTATGTGTGAGCTAAGTGTGTGAACACGATTTGGTAAAGGTAGCGGTGAGAGGCCATGTAGGAGTACATGGTGGGTTGTCTCATTGCAGCCGTCCTCAGGAACTGAGTTCTGTGTTTGTGATCCATGAACAGTTACTACCACACATTGGGCTCCGGGCGCTCCAAGCTCTCTCGACTTATTAATCAACTTGATCTCTATCCAGGAGTTGCAACTAGTTTCTGGTGTTTGTAGGTAGTGTTAGTAGTCTACCAAGTGGCACCCGGTACAGGTGGGCTTGGGACAGACTAGGCACAGTGGCACGGTGTACCAAGCGTAGATCCACCCGCCGAGGTGGGCTTGGGAACCCTGCACACATTGTTTGGGGCCGTGAGCGACACCCCGGCCGGATCTCCTTGCGGATGGAACCCGAATAGGCGATAAACCTGGACGAGAGACTTGTGTGGTTAGTCAGGTCGTGGCCGACACCCTCGCTGGGCTTCCGTTTGAAGGTTGCCGAGTACATGTCGTGTAAACGGCGGTAAGTGGTGAGAGCGTGTGTGAAGAAGTACACCCCTGCAGGGTTAATATGATCTATTCGAATAGCCGTGTCCACGGTAAAGGACTTCTGGGTTGCATGTACAGTTCATAGACAAGTGAAAGTGGATACTCTAAAATACGCAAGATAAGCGTCAGTGCTATGGATGGCGTTCTCGTAGGGAGACGGGAGCGGACCATAGTGGTGTATTGATATGGTGAATATGTGGACTCGTGTGCGCCACTTCAAAAGAGTTACTTGCAGTCGTAGTTCAGGTTAGCCACCGAGTCAAAGCTGGCTTGCTGCAGTCAAACTCCACCCCCCCCCCCTTGTTGATAATGATGCATATGTAGTTGATCTGATGTAAGTCTTGCTGGGTACATTTGTACTCACGTTGCTTAATTTATGTTTTTGCAGAGAGATTTCAGTCTCGCTAGTAGTTTCGCGTGGACTTCGACGTTTAGCTTGTTACCTCAGCTACGATCTTGTGCCCTCGGCAGGATCTGGTAGATAGTCAGGCTTCTCAGCCTTTTTCATTTGTAGATGTCTGTACCCAGACATGTTAAGCTTCCGCTTGTGCTTTGACTTGTATGCTCTGATTGTTGGGTCATGAGACCCATGTTTGTAATATCTCGCTCCTCGGAGCCTATTGAATAAAATACTTGAGTTGTAGAGTCATGTTGTGATGCCATGTCGTATTTGCACATATCGAGCATATTGTGTGTATGTTATTGAAATGCTTGGTATGTGTGGGATCTGACTATCTAGTTGTTTATCCTTAGTAGCCTCTCTTACCGGGAAATGTCTCCTAGTGCTTCCACTGAGCCATGGTAGCTTGCTACTGCTCCGGAACACTTAGGCTGGCCGGCATGTGTCCTTCTTCATTCCTGTGTCTGTCCCTTCGAGGAAATGTCACGCAATGAATACCGGAGTCTTGTTAGCCCGCTACAGCCCGGTTCACCGGAGTCCTGTTAGCCCAGTGCTACAGCCTGAATTCACTCGCTGATGACCGACACGTTCGATGCTGGGTCATGAATGCCTGTCCCTGTAAGTTTGTGCCACTTTGGGTTTATGACTAGCCATGTCAGCCCGGGCTCCTTATCATATGGATGCTAGCGACACTATCATATACGTGTGCCAAAAGGCGCAAACGGTCCTGGGCAAAGGTAAGGCGACACCCGTGGGGATACCGTGCGTGAGGCCGCAAAGTGATATGAGGTGTTACATGCTAGATCGATGTGGCATTGAGTCGGGGTCCTGACAGTAAGCCTGCATTGAAAACGCTCTTGCTCGACGGGATCCTCTGGCACGACAAATTCATCGTCGTCGAGGCTTGCCTTGTCTTCGGAGGGAGGCATATAATTATCGTCCTCGACCTCTCTGTCTGCCGCTCTCTCATGAGAGCTGGTTTCTCCATCCTCCTGTGCTAAATCTTGCTGGAGGGGGTTTTCTTCGGCACTCTCCGGAGTATTATTATCTCCCGTGCTGGAATCACCGTATTTGTTTTGGCAGGATTTTGATCGGCGCCGCTGACGTTGGCGCTTAGGCTGTTTCTTGTAGGGGTCATCCTCCATTGTTCCATCGCCATCTCCTTCTTTTGGGGTGTCCACCATGTATATGTCATATGACGAGGTGGCTTTCCAGGGCCTAATAGGCGCTGGTTCTTCATCGTCTCCTTCATCGGCGTCCATACCGTCAATGTCTTCGGAGTCGAAGTCGAGCATGTCAGTTAAATCATCGATAGTGGCTACAAAGTGGGTGGTGGGTGGGCTTTGAATTTCTTCATCGTCCGTACCCCAACCTTGCTGACCGTAGTCCGGCTAGGGCTCTCCTGATAAAGAGAGAGACTTCAGTGTCTTCAGAATATCGCCGAAAGGCGAGTGCTGAAAGATGTCCGCGGCAGTAAACTCCATGATCGGCGCCCAATCGGATTCCATCGGCAGGGGCGCGGAGGGTTCGGAGTCCGGCTTCTTGGAGTCACGAGTCTCGCGGAGTGCGGGGCTGGTGTTCGGCTTGATCGCCATTGGGATCGCAGCCCCCGAGGCGGTGTCCAACAGCCCATCCTCGATCGGCGCAGTTGGCTCCGAATTAAAGGTCGAAACCGATGCAGGTGCGGCCTCCAGGGCATTGTTTGGCGGCAGAGCTAGATCATGCTCGTCGTGGCAGTGCGGCACGCTCGGCAGTGGCTCGAATCCGTCGAAGATCAAGTCCCCGCGGATGTCAGCTGTGTAGTTTAAACTTCCAAATCTGACCTGACGGCCAGGGGCATAGCTTTCGATCTGCTCCAAATGGCCAAGTGAATTGGCCCGTAGTGCGAAGCCGCCGAAGACGAAGATCTGTCCGGGGAGGAAGGTCTCACCCTGGACTGCATCGCTATTGATGATCGTAGGAGCCATCGAGCCTGACGGCGACGACACAGAGGAACTCTCAATGAAAGCACCAATGTCGGTGTCAAAACCGGCGGATCTCGGGTAGGGGGTCCCGAACAATGTGTCTAGGCCAGATGGTGACAGGAGGCAAGGGACACGAAGTTTTACCCAGGTTCGGGCCCTCTTGATGGAGGTAAAACCCTACGTCCTGCTTGATTAATATTGATGATATGGGTAGTACAAGAGTAGAACTACCACGAGATCGGAGATGCTAAACCCTAGAAGCTAGCCTATGGTATGATTGTTGTTGTCTATGTTGTCCTACGGACTAAAACCCTCTGGTTTATATAGACACCGGAGAGGGTTAGGGTTACACAAAGTCGGTTACAATGGTAGGAGATCTGCATATCCGTATCGCCAAGCTTGCCTTCCACACCAAGGAAAGTCCCTTTCGGACACGGGACGAAGTCTTCAATCATGTATCTTCATAGTCCAGGAGTCCGGCTGAAGGTATAGTCCGGCTATCCGAACACCCCCTAATCCAGGACTCCCTCAGTGACGATCAAGAACTACCCACTGCCGATGATCAATGATTTGTTTGACCAGCTGCATGGAGCTAAGGTGTTTTCCAAGATCGATCTGTGATCAGGGTACCACCAGCTGAAGATTAGAGAGCAGGACATACCTAAGACAACTTTTACCACAAGGTATGGGCTATATGAGTATACTGTTATGTCATTTGGTTTGACTAACGCACCTGCCTCTTTTATGAACATGATGAACAAGGTGTTTATGGAGTTTTTGGATAAGTTCATCGTGGTGTTCATTGATGATATTTTGGTTTACTCTAAGAATGAAGAGGAGCATAAGGAACATTTGCGTTTGGTACTTGGGAAACTCAGAGAACATCATCTATATGCCAAGTTCAGCAAGTGTGAGTTTTGGTTGAAGGAAGTTGGATTCCTCGGACATGTTATATCCGAAGAAGGAATAGCCGTAGACCCTACCAAGGTCATCACTGTGACAAATTGGGAAGCACCCACATCAGTTGGAGAGATCCGGAGTTTTCTTGGACTCGCGGGATACTACCGGAGGTTCATTGAGAATTTCTCGAAGATTGCAAAGCCCATGACGGAGTTGTTGAAGAAGGACACCAAGTTCAAATGGACTAAGGAATGTGAGAACAGTTTTTAGGAGTTGAAGAGATGCTTGGTTACAGCTCTGGTGTTGATTCTTCCAGATCAACGCAAGGATTACCAGGTGTATTGCGACGCTTCTTGTCGAGGACTTGGAGTAGTGCTTATGCATGAAGGAAGAGTTGTATCTTATGCCTCACGACAGCCTCAACCCCATGAGTTGAATTATGCTACCCATGATTTGGAGTTAGTAGCCGTGGTGCATGCGTTGAAGACATGGAGACATTTTCTCATCGGAAACCATTGTGAGGTGTACACGGATCACAAGAGTTTGAAGTACATTTTCACGCAGAAGGAGTTGAATCTCAGGCAAAGGAGATGGTTGGAGCTCATCAAGGATTATGATATGAAGTTGCATTATCATCCCGGAAAGGCTAACGTAGTAGCCGATGCGTTGAGCCGCAAGAGTCATGTCAATACACTCATGACCGGAGAGTTACCCAAGGAGTTAGCAGAGTATCTTCGTGGGCTATGTTTGGAAATAGTTCCGAGGGGTTATGTAGCAGCATTGGAGATTCAGTCTACTTTGATGGATAAGATCAGAGAAGCTCAGAAGACGGACAAGGAGATTGCTGAGATAAAAGAGAGGATAAGCAAAGGAAAAGCTAAAGGATTTCATGAGGATGAGCATGATACCCTATGGTTTGAAGACCGCATATATGTGCCAAATGATCTGGAGGTCAGGAAGTTGATTCTGTAAGAGGCCCATGATTCGCCGTATTCGACTCACCCAGGAAATACCAAGATGTATCTGGATTTGAAGGATAGTTTCTGGTGGACTGGAACGAAGAAGGATATTGCGGAGTATGTAGCAATTTGTGATGTATGTCAGAGAGTGAAGGCAGAACATCAGAAGCCAGCGGGATTGTTACAGCCATTGGCGATACCCGAATGGAAGTGGGATAAACTAGGCATGGACCTTATCACGGGATTGCCCAGGACACGTTCAGGCTATGACTCGATATGGGTTGTAGTCGATCGTTTGACGAAGGTAGCTCATTTCATCCCAGTGAAGACCACTTACACCAGTGCTAAGTTGGCAAAGATATATATGACCAGGATCGTATGTCTGCATGGAGTTCCGAGGACCATTGTATCAGATAGAGGAACCCAGTTTACCTCAAAGTTTTGTAATCAGTTGCATGAGACTTTGGGAACCAGGCTAGAGTTCACTATAGCCTTTCACCCGCAGACAGATGGACAGACTGAGAGAGTCAATCAGATTATGGAGCACATGTTGAGAGATTGTGCGCTAGACTATGGATCTAGTTGGGACGACAATTTGCCTTACACAGAGTTCTGTTACAACAACAGCTATCAATCCAGTTTGAAGATGGCCCCCTTCGAAGCATTGTACGGAAGGAGGTGCAGGACACCATTGTTGTGGGATGAAGTTGGAGACCGTCAGTTGTTTGGACCAGATTTGATTAAAGAGTCTGAAGAGAAGGTTAAACAGATACACGATAGATTCAAGGTAGCCCAGTCCAGGCAGAAGAGCTATGCGGATTCGAAATGCAAGGAGATAGTTTACGAAGTCGGAGACAGAGTGTATCTTCAAGTATCACCACTTCGAGGAGTGAAGCGTTTTGGAGTTAAGAGAAAGTTAGCGCCACGTTTTGTGGGGCCATACAAAGTTTTGGAACGTATTGGAGAAGTTGCTTACAAGTTGGAATTGCCCAAAGGATTGTCAGGAGTTCACGATGTGTTCCACGTTTCTCAATTGAAGAAGTGCCACGCAGAGATGGCTGATATTCCTCTGAGAGATACAGTGCCACTGGAAGCGATTCAGTTGGATAGCAACTTGACCTACGAGGAGAAACTAGTCAAGATTCTTGATTTTCCCAGTCAAGTCACACGCAACAAGGTTATCAAGTTCTGTAAAGTTCAGTGGAGCCACCATACTGAGGATGAAGCCACCTGGGAATGAGAGGAAGACCTACGGAAGGATCGCCCTCACCTATTTTCTAGCCAACCTGAATCTCGAGGGCGAGATTAATCTTAAGGGGGGTAGGTTTGTAACATCCCAAATTTTCAATTTGGAATGTTATGCATTAGATCATCATTGCATATCATATTTTATTGCATTTTGGTTTGATCCTAGAAATTGTACGCAACTCAAGGACCCACGGAGAGAGTTGGGGATTTCGTTATTTTCATATTTGAGTTTTCTTAAATTTTGAAAAGAGGGTCGTTTGATTTTACTTATTTTCTCTTCGAATATTTCTTTTATGAAAAATAAAAGAGAGGGGATAAAATGACTTTCCAAAAATAAAGAAATATTGGAGATTTGATATTAAAATCAAATAAGATTTTATTCGCAGTTTTTATCGCTATTTTATTTGAATTAGGAAAAATATGCGTTTTTCAAAATTGCATTAGAGGCCCAAATAAATGTTCACCTTGTCCGCTAGATTTTTAGAGGACGGGGAAAATTTAATTCAGGATTTTTGGAGTCCGTTTAGTATTTCTTTTCTTTGTTTTTCCGAGCGGAAGTATTTTTTAAAGTCAACCGACCTAACCGGGCCGCGTCCGACCTCGACACTAGCCCGGCCGGCCCTTTTATAGCCGCGGAGGCCCAAGCCAGCGCCGCCCCACCCGAAACCCTAGCCGCCCGAAACCGCTGCCGCCGCCGGAGCCTCGCTGCACCGCTGCACCGCCCGCGCCGCCCCGCAGCGCCGCTGCCGATGCTGTTAGCCGCCGCCAACCCGCCAGACCTCGCCGAGGTAGTTCGCCGCCGCCGGTTTTCTTCGGAAAACCGATCGGTTTATTTTTTTTGAAACCCTAGTTTTTTATTTTAGATCGGTTTTATTTTCCCGATTTATTTATTTAACGAACGCCCGTTCGTACGTTCGTTTTAATGAACGGTTTGCACTCGTTAACTACAGACAATGAATGTTCGTTCGTTAGCTTGTTCATCAGTTTTCTTTTTCCAGGGTTTTTCCACGATTATTTTTTATCGCGATTTCTGCCTTAATCTTCGTTCTAGTATAACTTTACGCTCGTTTATCGGAATCAGGTGATTCAAGCGCCTAGATCTTCGTCTCAAAGCCCTCTTTCTGTTTAACCAACTTGGACAAGTTTTTGCTACTGTAAAATTTGACTTTAGTTCATATTAGTAAACGGATCTTGTTTCTTTCGCACTTTGAGTTTCGTTGCTTCGTTTGATTCGATTCTTTTTGCAAACCGGAGTTCTTAAGTTGAACTTTTTGGTTAGATCTCTTATTTGAGTTTTACCCGTGCCTCTAGTTGAGTGCTTATTATATCCTTGTTTGTTTGTCATAGAGTACCCGGAGTACGAAGCGTGCTACTACGAGTCTCTAGGTTTCAAGGAACATCAGCAAGGCAAGTAACACTTTGATCATACCTCTTTACTACCCAGTTTTATTGCATTAGATCAATCCTCAAACAATTTCATAATTAGGATCTGATTAAATTGTGGGTTTTTGGAAGTAGTTGAGGTAGTACCTATTCACCTGTTTATTTTCAAACCCTGGGAGTTACTTCTCGTTGCTTATCTTGCTATGCTATGCTTGTAGACGTGGATTGGGTTTGAGAGTATTCATGACAGATGTGAGTTTGTTAATTAATGGTTAAACTTAAGGTGGCAACTTGAATACACATCTAGGTGGATTGCTTGTGGGCACCTGGAGAACTCAGTGTTGTCCTAGGATGTCCCGAAGGACCCGTGTGATCATCCTACGGCCCACCACCCAGGCTCAAAGGGATCATAAGATTATTCATGCTAGAAACTTCCGTGTGCAGCCACAAGCTATTATTGGCTCTAGCATAGTTATGTAAGTTGCATGAAGCTCTTGAAGAGGTAGACTAGCAGATGTAGTGGGTTGTAGGTGGTATAGTCTACCCAGAGTAGAGAGTTAATGCTTCAGAAAGACTGTGCCTCGAATCTCCGACCATGGATATATTCGAGTCTTATGGGGAAAAGTGTGCAAACCTCTGCAGAGTGTATAAACTAATCATGGTTAGCCGTGTCCCCGGTTATGGACAACTTTAGTATCTGGTTCTTGGATTATCATGATTGATCCCATCACTCTTAATATAATTTGATTGGGTTTAATGATGATGCTTAATTGGGATTGAGTTGGAGGAACCTTCTCAATGTTTAACAACTACCATGATAGTTAAATAAATGTATTCTTTTCTTGTAGGGAAAAATTGGCTTTTTGCAAAAACATATAACCATATAGCCTCCACCAGCCAAATATGCATGTAGTGATAGCATTTATTTTGTTCATTACTCTTGTGTTACTTTGCCATCATATTCCATGTGTTGACCCATTTCGCGCTGCAACGTTCATGTTGCAGACTTTTCAGACGACGAGTAAGGAGACATAGTTCGTTGTCTTTCACTCAGTGATGCCGTTGGAGTTGATGGACTCACTTTATCTTCCAAGCCTTCCGCTGTTATCGATTTAGATGGCCTTAAGCCATATTTAATGTTTTAAGTTCTCTTTTTGAGACATTCGATGTAATAAGTGTGTGATTGCTACTCTGTTATAAATCTTCAAGTACTGTGCGTGTCAGCATTACCGATCTAGGGATGACACTAATGCACAGAGATCGTACTGTTTGAGGTTTGGTCACTACAAAGATCGGATCTAGAACATGGATATAATGATGATAACATAAATGGTTCAGATCTAAAATCATGGCACCCGGGCCCAAAGTGACAAGCATTAAGCATGGCAAAGTCATAGCAACATCAATCTAATAACATAGTGGATACTAGGGATCAAGCCCTAACAAAACTAACTCGATTACATGATTAATATCATCCAACTCCTCACCGACCAGCGAGCCTACGAAGGAATTACTCACTCCCGGTGGGGAGCACCATGGAATTAGCGATGGAGAAGGGTTGGTGATGACGAAGAACGAAGATCCCCCTCTCCGGAGCCCCAAACGGACTCCAGATCTGCCCTCCCAAGGAAGAACAGGGCCTGGGGCGGCTCCATCTCGTGGATCGCGATAATTCTTTCTCTCTAATTTTTTCTGGAAATATGTGAATTTATAGTATCAGGGGGGTCGTCAGCGTGGCCACCAGGTGGGTACAACCCACCTGGGCGCGCCAGGAGAGGGGGCGTGCCCTGGTGGGTTGTGCCCACCCAGGGGCCCCTCTCTGGTGGGTCTTGGCTCCAGAAATTATTATTCTTGATATAAAAAATCCTCACAAAGTTTCGTTCCATTGTGAGAACTTTTATTTCTGCACAAAAACAACACCATGGTAGTTCTGCTGAAAACAACGTCAGTCCGGGGTTAGTTTCAATCAAATCATGCAAATTAGAGTCCATAACAAGAGGAAAAGCGTGAGAATAAGTAGATACGTTGGAGACGTATCAACTCCCCCAAGCTTAAACCTTTGCTTGTCCTCAAGCAATTCAGTTGATAAACTGAAAGTGAGAAAGAAAAACTTTTACAAACTCTTTTGCTCTTGTTTGCATAAATAACCTTAAACAGCACCCAGGTTTTCAGCCAACATTATAACTAACCATGTCAACAATAACACTTAAAGATTATAATGATTCATATCAATGACAGAATAAGCTAGCGAGCAATAATAAGATATCTCAAATGGCAACACGTTGTCAAAACAACCATGATATAATATGACAATAGTGGTATCTCGCTAGCCCTTTCTGAGACGGCAAAACATAAATGCAGAGCACCTCCAAAGTTCAAGCAGCGACTAAACATTGTAATTCATGGTAGAAAAGAACCAGTCATGATGCACCCAACATTAGCTACACACAATGCATAAATCATGACAACGGTGCTCTACTCAGTTTCTGGCGCTTGTTTTTTAGAAGGTGATCACACAACATAAAAGTAAATAGAAAGTCCCTTCACAGAGGGAAGCAGTGATTTGCAGAGGTGCTAGAGCTCAATTTTTAAAATAGAGATAAATGATATTTTGAGACATGCACCCTTCTTATTCACTTCACGACCATCACTTATCGCATCTTCCATGCTAAGCACGCTATTGGCAGTTCCCAAGCGGTAAAAGTAAAGTTTTGACTCCATTGGGAGTTTTTGTTCGATTATTTAAGAGATGAACTCTTTTTGTATTTTGTAGTTTGGGACTGGGCATCCCTATTACCGCCCATTTTCTCGTGTGATGGCGAGTGAATAAACACTCGACCTGAGAATAACCTGCTTAGCACGGAAGATATCGACCACCTCCTATCATTCCGTGAACGATCCAGGCACACAAAACGGATAATTTTTAGAAGTTTTTAGAGGTGGCACATGAAAAGTTACTTAGGACGGCAGGGTGATACCGTATATAGGTAGGTATGGTGGACTCATCTGGAATAATTTTGGGTTCATGGTTTTTGATGTACAAGCAGAGTCCCCACTTAGTACAGGCGAAGGCTAGCAATTTAGATTGAGAAGCGGCCAGCTAGAGAGCAACAACGATCATAACCATGCGTTATGCGTATGTAACATTTGACACTAGCATGAGTAGGATATGAACACCATGAACATAAACATTATAGAGGCTATGTTGGTTTTGATTTAAATACATGCATGAACATGTACCAAGTCAAGCCACTTGAACATTCAGAGGAGGATACCATATCATCATACTACATCACAATCATTTTAATGCTATGTTGATATCCAAGATAAATCATTATCAACTCCCAGCTACTTATGCATGGCATGAGAAACTATAATCTCTAATTGTCATTGCAAACATGTTTAATCATAATGGGCTGAATCATGGGCACTAGGTTAAACATTACACAGACATGACAAGTCGAGTTCATACCAGTTTCTCTTTGCCACGGCCAGTTCATCGAATGTCATCATTATTGCCTTTCACTTGCATGACCGAATGATATGAAAATAATAATAGTGCAAGAGATCCATGGACTAAGCTGGAATCTACAACCATTTTATTCAACAGGAGAAGACAAGGTAAAATGGGCTCTTTATTAGTTCAACAATTATTCATATGAGAGCCACTCAACATTTTCATCGTGGTCTTCTCCTCGGTACAACTCGAATAAAAAGAAAATAAATTCAGAGAAACACACTGAAATATTTTTTGGAGTTTTTGGTTTTCTTAAGCAAGAAAATAAGAGAAAAGCAAAAACGAGAAAAACTATTTACACGGGAAAGCTCCCAACAAGCAAAAGAAGAACAAGGAAATATTTTTGGATTTTCTTTTTAATACTACTACTAAGCATGCATAGAAAGTAAATTAACTACAACTAATTTTTTTTGTTTTTTCTAAAGTTTTTCAAACACACAAGAAGAAAGCAAGAAAATAAATCTAAGCATGGATGATACAATGAAAAAGTATGAGCACCGACAAATAGAATAAGTGGACATGAATGTAAAGTTGGTGGAACACGTACTCCCCCAAGCTTAGGCTTTTGGCCTAAGTTAGTAATGAATCAGTAGCCTGAAGGGTAGTAGTCGGCGTGGTAGCTCACAGAGGCTCTTGGTGCGGATGCTTCAGCATGCCGTGTGGCCGCCACTACTGCGTTATGAGCTCGGGCCTCGCTCTCAAGAACAAAATATATTTCCTTGCTATGATAATCAAAGAGAGCAGGCGCGGACAAATATGTGTCCACAACATGTAATTGGTTAAACAACAAATTATAAGTGAAGTTATCAGCCCTTCCCTTGAGAATTTTATGATCTTTCAAGGCATCAAAATCTAAATACTGAGTGGGTAGGATAGGATCAAAGGGCAAAGGTGAGACACCTAGCCCTCGTGCTAGGTGTGCGGCATAAATTCCACCATAGAACTAGCCACTTTTAGCATTGTGCTGAAGTCTGCATGCAACAATTGCTCCAAACTTATAATTCCTTTCACCAGTGAGAGCAGTGTGAAGGAGGCTCAAGTCTGGCGCACAAAGTACGCTACAGTCTTGCTTGCCTACTATGCATTTCCCATTAAATAATGCAAAATACTGAATTGCGGGAAAATGAATGCTCTTTATTCTTCCTTGTCTGACTCCCCTATTTTCACCATAGCAAAGGCTAGTCAAAAAAGACTCATACTCAACCGTTGGTGGCTCATCAAGTGAACCCCAAAATGGCAGTTTGCAATGCTAAGCAAAATTCTCCAGTGGGATAGTATAAGGATTACCATAAAGCATAAACGACACCCTAGACTCACGTGGAAAATATTTAAATCCCTTGATAAACGATTCAGTGAGAAGTTGGTGTTGTACACACTTATCTGATAGGTAGGGACCGAGGCCGACATTGTGAACATATTGCTCAAATTCCTCCTTAATGCCCACGCGCACCATATATTCATCGGTAGGCCATAAACATGTCTTGGTGGCGGCATCTCGTGTGGAACTTTCACTTGGTTCAACATAAGACCGACGGGCGGAACTGTCACTAAAAGATGCCCCCGAGGATCGTCTCCCCGAAGAACTCCTCCCAAATAGGTTCATCATGTCCGCATACAATTTTCTGAAATAAAAATTTTGGAGTGACAAAAATTTGTCAACAAAACTTTGTAAGATTGATAGCAACTACTCATAGGGATACATAGAGGCCATAACAAGCATTCAAACAACTTAGAGCACTAAGAATTCAACATGCAAGCACATCTACAGCAACACCAAGAGTAGCTAATTGTTCAAAGTATAAGCCACTAAAACATAAACTAATTGGACAAATGATGGACTCACATACCAAGCAACAATCCCCCGAAACAGTTTCAGAAATGGAGCTTCGAGCAAAGAGGTCGAAATCCGTGGGTTTGAGCTCAAGAACACGGGAGAGAGAGCAAAGGGGATTTTTTCTAGAGGTAAGTGATGATGTGGTATGAAGAGATAAGTGAGAGGGCCCACGTGGGGACCACAACCCACCAGGGCGCGCCTGGAGGTGCTCGCGCGCCTAGGTGGGTTGTGCCCACCTGGTGTACCTCCCTCTGATGTTTATTGCACCAAAAATTCTCAAATATTCAGAAAGAAATCGTATTAAATTTTTAGGGCATTCTAAGAACTTTTATTTTTGGGTCATTTTTTTATTGCATGGGAAATTCAGAAAACAGACAACACATGACATTTTATTTTATTTAACTAATAAAAACAGAGAATAAAAAGTAGGGACAGAAAGTAGTGCTTACTAAATTCATTAACTTCATACCGTCCAAAAATGATCCATTAATAAGGTTGATCAAGTCTTATTAAAACCACTTCCTATTAGCATGAAACTGAAGAACTTTCATAAATCACTAAGTTACCTCAATGGGGATATGCATTTCCCCAACAATAAGTATTTCATATTTCTTTTCGATGGAAGGTAGAGGTATTTGAAAACTTCCAATAGTGATTGTCGGAGATTTTTCAATAACATTAATACCATTCACTTGGAATTGTTTCTTCGGAAAGTGCACCATATGCTCATTACCGTTGATATGAAAAGTGACCTTGCTTTTATTGCAATCAATAACAGCCCCTGCAGTATTCAAGAAGGGCCTACCAAGGATAATCGACATGTTGTCGTCCTCGGGCATCTCAAGTATAACAAAGTCAGTCAAAATAGTAACATTAGCAACAACAACGGGCACATCCTCACAGATACCGATAGGTATGGTAGTTGATTTGTCAGCCATTTGCAAAGATATTTCAGTAGGTGTGAGCTTATTCAAGTCAAGTATTTTATATAAATAGAAAGGCATAACACTAACACTAGCTCCTAAATCACACAAAGCAGTTTTCACATAATTCTTTTTGATAGAGCAAGGTATAGTTGGTATTCCCGGATCTCCAAGTTTTTTAGGTACTCCATCTTTAAAAGTATAATTAGCAAGCATAGTGGAGATTTCAGCTTCCGATATTTTCTCTTATTTGTGATGATGTCTTTCATGTACTTTGCATAAGGACACATTTTCAAGATATTAGTCAAGCGAGTACGCAAAAAGACTGGCCTCAGCATTTCAGCAAAGCGTTCAAATTCTTTATCGTCATTCTTTTTAGTTGACTTGGGTGGAAAAGGCATAGGTTTTTGAACCCATGGTTCTCTATCTTTACCGTGTTTTCTAGCAATGAAATCTCTTTTATCATATGTTTTACTTTTAGGTTGTGGGTTATCAAGATGAACAGGTGGTTCTATCTCAACATCATTATCTTATTCTTTATCATTATTTGGTTGAGAGTCTTCATGAACCTCATCATTATATTTTTTATTATCATTAGGTGAGTGTTCATTACCAGATAGAGTTTCAGCATCTGAGATAAAAACTTCATTTTCATTATCAGGAGGTTTTTCTATTTTAGGTTCACTAGAAGTGTGCAAAGTCCTATCATTTTTCCTCTTCGTTTTCTTTCTGGAAGGACTAGGTGCACTAGTGTTAGCTCTTTGTGAATCTTGTTCAATTATTTTAGGGTGTCCCTCAAGATAAAGTGGTTCCTGAGTGATTTTACCTCCTCTAGTTGCAACTCTAACAGCAAAGTCATGCATATTATGATTCATTTCATCAGGCAATCCCCTTTGAGATTTAGCAACTTGTTCTAACTGGGTTTGAACCATAGAAGCATGTTTTCAACACCTATAACATCATTTGATACTCTAAATAACAAGTCACTCAAGCGAGCAATCATATCAGAATTGTATTTCAATTGTTTCATAACATTTGCATTGAAGTGATCTTGTTTCCTAATGTAGTTCTCAAACTCATAAGGGCATTGACTAGGATGCATATTGTGAGGATTATCATTATCATTAAACTCCATAAGAGAATTTACCTCTACCACCTTAGGCATTGGTGGTGTATTAAGCCCATGTATTTCTTCAATAGGAGGTAAATTTTTAACATCCTCAGCTTTAATACCTTTTTCCTTCATAGATTTCTTTGTGTCCTCCATATCTTCAGGACTGAGATATAATATACCCCTCTTCTTTGGAGTGGGTTTGCAGTGGTTCAGGAATAGTCCAATCATCATAATTTTTCAATATGTTATTCAATAATTCTTCAGTATGAGCGATAGTTCGTTCCCTGAAAACACAACCATCACAACTATCTAGGAAGTCCCTAGAAGCATCGGTTAGTCCATTATAGAAGATATCAAGTATTTCATTTTTCTTAAGAGGATGATCAGGTAAAGCATTAAGTAACTGGCAAAGCCTCCCCCAAGCTCGTGGGAGACTCTCTTCTTTAATTTGCACAAAGTTAAATATTTCCTGTAAGGCAGCTTGTTTCATATGAGCAGGAAAATATTTTTCAGAGAAGTAATAAGCCATATCCTGGGGACTACGCACACAACCAGGAGCAAGAGTGTTGTACCAAGCTTTAGCATCACCATTTAATGAGAAAGGAAATAATTTGAGAATAAAGTAATAGCGAGTTTTCTCATCATGAGTAAAAAGGGTGGCTATATCATTCAACTTACTAAGATGTGCCACAATAGTTTCAGTTTCATAACCATGGAAAGGATCGGATTCAACCTGAGTAATTAGCTCTGGGTCGACAGAGAATTCATAATCCTTATCATCAATAAAGATAGGTGAAGAAGCAAACTTAGGGTCACATTTCATTCTAGCATTTAGAGATTTTTCTTCATACTTTTGTAGTAACTTCTCTAGATCATCTCTATCATTACAAGCAAGAATATATCTAGTTGTTTCTTCACTCATAACATAACCTTCTGGTACCTTAGGCAATTCATATCTAGGAAGGCTAGGTCTAGTGGGTGTTTTAGGAGATTCAGTTTCAATCTCATCATCAGATTCAACAACATCATGTTGTATAACTAGCAATTTGTTTATCAAGAAAGTCACGAGGTGGCACATCATCATTATCAAGCAAGGTACTAGCATCATCATAAGCATCATTCATAGTAGAAGTAGCATCACCAATAACTTGCAAAATATCAGAATTAATAGCATGTGGTGGTGTTGCAAGTTTACTTATAACAAAATGTGAATCTAAAGCAGAACTAGATGGCAGTTCCTTACCTCCCCTCGTCCTTGAGGGAAATATCTTAGTCTTAGCATCCTTCAGATTCTTCATAGTGATAATATGATAATAATCCCAAGTGACTCAACAAATATGGCTATGCTCCCCGGCAACGACGCCAGAAAAAGGTCTTGATAACCCACAAGTATAGGGGATCGCAACAGTTTTCGAGGGTAGAGTATTCAACCCAAATTTATAGATTTGATACAAGGGGAGCCAAAGAATATTTGAAGGTATTAGCAGCTGAGTTTTCAATTCAACCACACCTGGAGATAAATTATCTACAGCAAAGTGATCAGTAGAAAAGTACTTTGATAGTTAAGATAGTAGTGACAGCAAAAATAGTAATAGTAACATTGATAGCAGTAATTTTGTAGCAAGTGTAACAGTGATGATAGCAATAGTAACGCAGCAAGATCAATAAGGATAAATTCGTAGGCATTGGATCGGTGACTTGTTGGATGATATTCATCATGTGACAGTTATAACCTAGGGCGATACGACACTAGCTCCAGTTCATTGATATAATGTAGGCATGTATTCCGTAAATAGTCATACGTGCTTTATTAAAAGGACTTGCATGACAACTTTTGTCCTACCCTCCCATGGCAGCGGGGTCCATATTGGAAACTAAGGGATATTATGGCCTCCTTTTAATAGAGAATCGGAACAACGCATTAACACATAGTGAATACATGAACTCCTCAAACTACGGTCATCACTGGGAGTGGGAGCAGTTGTTGTCACTCCGGGGTTGCTGGATCATAACACGTAGTAGGTGACTATAACTTGCAAGATCGGATCTAGAACATGGATATAATGATGATAACATAAACGGTTCAGATTTGAAATCATGGCACCCAGGCCCAAAGTGACAAGCATTAAGCATGGCAAAGTCATAGCAACATTAATCTAAGAACATAATGGATACTATAAATCAAGCCCTAACAAAACTAACTAAAGATCTTCCCTAACATAATGGAATTGGCGATGGAGAAGGGTTGGTGATGACGAAGAACGAAGACCCCCCTCTTCGGAGCCCCAAACGAACTACGGATCTGCCCTCCCGAGGAAGAATAGGGCTTGGCGGCGGCTCCATCTCGTGGATTGCGATAATTCTTTTTCCCTGATTTTTTTGGTGGAAATATGTGAATTTATAGTATCAGGGGGTCATCGGCGGTGCTACCAGGTGGGTACAACCCACCTGGGCACGCCAAGAGAGGGGGCGTGCCCTGGTGGGTTGTGCCCACCCAGGCCCCCTCTCTGGTGGGTCTTGGCTCCAGAAATTCTTATTATTGATATAAAAAATCTTCGCAAAGTTTCGTTCCATTTCGAGAACTTTTATTTCTGCACAAAAACAACATCATGGTAGTTCTGCTGAAAACAGCGTCAGTCCGAGGTTAGTTTCATTCAAATCATGCAAATTAGAGTCCAAAACAAGAGGAAAAGCGTGAGAAAAGTAGATACATTGGAGACGTATCAGTCCCCACTAAACTTTTCCGTTCGTATGTACATCCCACACAGTCGCTCCAAGGAAAACGTTTCCATTCACAGGTACATCACACACAATTTTTCCTGTTAAATCATTTGTGTTATTGGATGTATCACACACGGTCCGTAGAGGAAACTGTGTGGCAAAGGCTGTCCATCGCACACGGTTTTTATGTGGTAAATGTTTGCATAAGGTGGCCTAACGCAAACAGTTTTCAAGAGAAAGTCGTGTGTGATTGTTCATTGATCCAGCACAGCGATTTGTCAAAATATGCAGCTAGAAATCACTAGCACTATCTAATTTTTGCAACTAAAATTCGGTAATTAAGCATAGTTTTCATTCCTAGATTAATTAGTCGTTCTTAATTTATACAAACAGTTCAACTCGACAGCTGAACCAACCAAACTTTTCCCCAATTTTTTCCAACCACGTACTGAAATAGCTAGTTCAACTATATATACTAGCTAATTTCAAGTATGTTGTACAGTTCGACCACACATCTATAGTCAGATGAACTAAACAAAATAGCCCCTAAATACTACTATTAGCATGGAGGGGCTTTGTGCTACTTCCGGCAGCCTCTCCTCTTCCAAGCACACTCAGTAAGAGGCGGAGGAGGAGGAGGAGCCTACTGACGAGCTGGAGAAATGCAATACGGTGCATGCCGCTGCTGCACGTTCAGTGACGCTCGCCAGCTCGAACGCCCACTGTCGCTCTAGACAATCCCTCTCGAAGTGGCCAGACTGCTCGTAGATCTCCTGATTCCTCGCCTCTGCGTCGGCGTGTGCTACGCCACGGCCGCGATGAGGCTCTTTGCATGCTCGATGAGGCGCTCCTCCTCCTCCTCCTGCAGGAACTCGATGTAGCACGCAAGGTTGCTGACGCATGTGCAGGCCTCCACCTCCGCCTCCCTCCTTTGGGCGGCGGTGGTGGAGCGGGTGATGATCCCGGCGGTCGATGGTGGGCTGCCGTCCACGGCAACCGACGATGGGGTGGCGGACACGACCACCACCTCCCGCCTTCGGGCCGCGGTGGCGGACCGGGTGATGGCCACGATGGCGGGCAGTGGGATGGTGATACGTCTCCAATGTATCTACTTTTCAAACACTTTTGCCCTTGTTTTGGACTCTAACTTTCATGATTTGAATGGAACTAACCCAGATTGACGCTGTTTTCAGCAGAATTGCCATGGTGTTATTGTTCTGCAGAAATAAAAGTTCTCGGAATGACCTGAAAAATCCACGGAGACACGTTTTGGAATTAATGAAAAATATTGGCGAAAGAATCAGCAATAGGGGGCCCACACCCTGTCCACGAGTGGTTGCTATCAATCTTGTTGAGTTTGCTTCACTTTTATTTTGAGTCACTAAAATTTCAGAAATTTTTTAGAGAAAGAAAAATGCATAGGAAAATGTACCAAGGTGGTTCCTCCAGGAAGCAAGGACCAAGGCCCGCCATACGTGAGTCGGACGATGAACCACCGAGGGAAGCTCAAGTGTGTCCTTGTGAATGGCCGTCAGAGGAGTTTATGGTCTAGGCAGGCATGAAGGATGAATTTGACGCGTATGTGCGTAATGCTGATCTTGAGGACTTCGTGTCAGATAAGTGCCTACAGTATCACTACCTAACTGATTCCTTTGTGAGGAGGTTTAAATCTACATCCTCGCGCAATTCTCACACTGTTTTATTTGATCTTTATGATAAATCATATACCATGGACTTAGAAGATTTTAATACTGCTTGTAAACTCCCGCAGTGGGGCAATGTTAGTGAACCTCACAAATCTGAATATAAAGAATTTCTTGCTAGTATCACTGTGGGGGAATCTAGGGAAATCACACAAGCTACCATAGGGAGCATTCATTTCCCTTCTATACATTATTTTGCTCTCTTCATAGGTAGAAGCATTAACGATAAATATGAGGCCTGTCACATGTGCATTCCAGATCTTAGTGTCCTCAAGAGTGTGATATTAGGTGACAAACAATATAACTTAGGGGCCATTGTTGCACGAAGGTTTCATCTTAACGATACAAGTGGAGATTTATTTGGTGGAATTTATGCAACTCGGGTAGCTAATTATCTTGGTGTACCCATACATGGAAATGATATGGAGTTGCCTCCTGCTTATCTAGATTATAGTGTTATGGTTCGCCATCAGTTTCTTGAGAGGAATGAACAATTCCTCCAGTAGCGACTAATCTTTGATAGACATCGCACTGTCCATGTTTCCCTCCCTGCTCCTACTTTCTTTAACTTTCAGGCAAAAAGGAGATATGTTGTAACCAGGGAGGAGGCGAACGAGTATGAGAGGAGGACGGAGGCAGCTCGCCTCCAAGCTGCAGCTCTTCGGGCAGTAGCTGCTGCATCTCAGTACAGCCCCAGCTACGACTTTGGATATCCGCCAGGCCAGCAGTGGCCATAGACCAACTTAGGCCAAAAGCCTAAGCTTAGGGGAGTACGTATTTCTCACCGATATTACATTCATGTTCACACACTCATGCCAATTGTCGGTGCTCATACTTTTTCATTGTACTATCCATGCTAGTTTATTTTCTTTTCTAAGCCTTCTTCTTCTGTGTTTGAAAAAACCTTAAGAAAAACAAAAAAATAGTTATAGCTTTTAGCTAGTTTACTTTCCGTGCTTGTAGTAGTGGTAATTAAAAGAAAATCCAAAAATATTTCTCGTTCTTCTTTTGCTTGTTGGGAGATTTCTCGTGTAAATAGTTTTATTTATTTTCTTATTCTTTGGGGGTCGAGAGGAGAAGACCATGATGAAAATGTTGAGTGGCTCTCATATGTATTATTGTTGATTTAACCAAGAGCCCATATTACCTTGTCTTCTCCCTTGTATTAAATGCTTGCAGATTCTAGCTTAGTCCAATGCACGTGCACTATTATTATTATCCACACCGTTCGGTCGTGCGAGTGAAAGGCAATAATGACGATATATGATGGACTGATTGAGATGAGAGAAGCTGGTATGAACTCGACCTATCTTGTTTTTATAAATATGATTAGTTAATCATTCCTGATTCAACCTATTATGAATGAAACATGTCTGCAATGACAATTAGAGATTATAGTTGCTCATGCCATGCTTAATTTGCTAGGAGTTTATAATGGTTTACCTTGCGTGCCAACATGCTATTAAAATGATTGTGATGTGGTATGTTAGGGTGGTATCCTCCTTTGAATGATTCGAGTGGCTTGACTTGGCACATGTTCACGCATGTAGTTGAAACAAAATCAACATAGCCTCCACGATATTTATGTTCATGGTGATTTATATCCTACTCATGCTTTCACTCATTGTTGATTAATCTTAATGCATGTTCATGATTGTTGTCGCTCTCTAGTTGGTCGCTTCCCAGTCTCTTTCTAGCCTTCACTTGTACTAAGAAGGAATACCGCTTGTGCATCCACTTCCATAAACCCCAAAATTATTCCGCATGAGTCCACCAGACCTTCCTATATGCGGTATTTACCTGCCGTTCCAAGTAAATTTGTATGTGCCAAACTCTAAACCTTCAAATGAAATTATGTTTTGTATGCTCGAATAGCTCATGTATCAACTAGGGTTGTCTATATCTTCCATGCTAGGTGGGTTATTCTCACGATGAGTGGACTCCGCTCATCACTCATGAGAAAATGGCCGGTAACCGAGATGCCCAGTCCCATGCTCAAATCAAAATAATTGCAAACAAAACTCCACAGGATTGTTGTTAGTTGGAGGCACCCGTTGTTTCGGACAGGCCATGGATTGATGTTTGTTGGTGGTGGGGGAATAGAAACTTTACCATTCTGTTTGGGAACCACCTATAATGTGTGTAGCATGGAAGATATCGAGATCTCTTGGTTGTTATGTTGACAATGAAAGTATGCCACTCAAAATATTATTTATATCTATTTCAAAACTCAAGCTCTGGCACCTCTGCAAATCCGTGCTTCCCTCTGCGAAGGGCCTATCTATTTAGTTTTATGTTGAGTCATCATCCTCTTATTAAAGAGCACGAGTTGGAGAGCACCGTTGTCATTCACATGCATTGCTATAAATTTACATTATGACCATGACTGGATCTCTTTTACCATGAATTAAAATGTCTATTCATTCCTTGATCTTTAGGGGTGCTCTGCATTTATGTTTTGTGGCCTCAGAAAGGGCTAGGGAGATACCATCTTGTTATATCATGTTATGATTGTTTTGAGAAAGTGTTGTCATCTAAGATTTATTATTATTGCTCGCTAGTTGATTATGCCATTGATATGAGTAAACATGAGACCTAATTGTTATTGTGAATATGGTTAGTTCATAATCTTTGCTGAAAACTTGAATGATGGCTTTACATATTTGCAACAAGAAGACCAAACAGAGTTTGTAAAAGTTTTTCTTTATCACTTTCAGTTTGTCAACTAAATTGCTTGAGGACGAGCAAAGGTTTAAGCTTGGGGGAGTTGATACGTCTCCAACGTATCTACTTTTCCAAACACTTTTGCCCTTGTTTTTGACTCTAACTTGCATGATTTGAATGGAACTAACCCGGACTGACGTTGTTTTCAGCAGAATTGTCATGGTGTTATTTTTGTGCAGAAATAACAGTTCTCAGAATGACCTGCAAATCCACGGAGACACGTTTTGGAATTAATGAAAAATATTGGTAAAAGAATCAGCATCAGGGGGCCCACACCCTGTCCATGAGGGTGCAGGGCGCCCCCTAGGGCACGCCCCTGCCTTGTGGGCCCCCTAGGACTCCACCTACCTCAACCTCAACTCCATATATTCACTTTCGGGGAGAAAAAAATCAAGGAGAAAGATTCATCGTGTTTTACGATACGGAGCCGCGCCAAGCCCTAATCTTCCCCGAGAGGGCTGATCTGGAGTCCGTTCGGGGCTCTGGAGAGGGGAATCTGTCTCCATAGTCATCATCAACCATCCTCCATCACCAATTTCATGATGCTCACCGCTGTGTGTGAGTAATCTCATCATAGGCTTGCTGGACGGTGATGGGTTGGGTGAGATTTACCATGTAATCGAGTTAGTTTTGTTAGGGTTTGATCCCTAGTATCCATTATGTTCTAAGATTGATGTTGCTATGACTTTGCTATGCTTAATGCTTATCACTAGGGCCCGAGTGCCATGATTTCAGATCTGAACCTATTATATTTTCATGAATATTTGTGAGTTCTTGATCCTATCTTGCAAGTCAATAGTCACCTACTATGTGTTATGATCCGGCAACCCCGAAGAGACAATAATCGGGACCACTCCCGATGATGACCGTTGTTTAAGGAGTTCATGTATTCACTAAGTGTTAATGCTTTGGTTCGGTACTCTATTAAAAGGAGGCCTTAATATCCCTTAGTTGCCAATAGGACCCCGCTGCCACGGGAGGGTAGGACAAAAGATGTCATGCAAGTTCTTTTCCATAAGCATGTATGACTACATTCGGAATACATGCCTACATAACATTGATGAACTGGAGCTAGTTCTGTGTCAACCTATGTTATAACTGTTGCGTGAGGAATCGCATCTGACATAATTATCCATCATTGATCCATTGCCTATGAGCTTTTCACATATTGATCTTTGCTTAGTTACTTTTCCGTTGCTACTGTTATGATTGCTACAAAAACTGCTACTGTTACTTTTGCCACCGTTACCGTTACTTTCATACTACTTTGCTACTAAATACTTTGCCGTAGATATTAAGTCTTTCAAATGTGGTTGAATTGACAACTCAACTGCTAATACTTGAGAATATTCTTTGACTCGCCTTGTGTCGAATCAATAAATTTGGGTTGAATACTCTACCCTCGAAAACTGTTGTGATCCCCTACACTTGTGGGTTATCAGGTGGCAGCCACGATGGCCACCTCCCGCCTTCGGGCCGCGGCAACGGAGTGGGAGATGGCCCTGGCTTTCGATGGTGGTGTGGCGGCAACATCTGCCGATGGGTAGCACTGGCGGAGCATGTGGTGGGTGTTCCACACACACCCAATGTAACATTCCAAAATTCTAAATTTTGGAATGTTATAATAAATAGATAGATTTGATTGATTGTTTGATTGATTGAGTGTAATTGAGTGAAATTCGGAACTTTTTGAAAGTTAAATGAGAGGGAATAAAAGGACTTTCCCAAACTTTCATTTTTGCATTTATGATCTCCGGGAATTCAAATTCTTTTCACCACAAAACCCTGGAGAGAAGATGACATGACTTCTTCCATTTATTTAAATGAAAAGGGGTGTTGAAAATATTAAATTTCATTTGAACATATTTCCAAAACTTTATGCAACTCAATGATTTTCATGTGATAAGATAAAATGACTTCTTCAAATTATATGAAATATGAGTTGGGAGTTTAAAAGGATCAAAATTTAAAATCCATTTGAAATTATTTTCAATTTGGAGTTATTTGGGTTTTATTCAAATAATTTTCCTCCAAAAATAAAATATATGGAAAATAGGGTAACATGATTCCCTACAATACAAAATTGGAGAAAAAATTAATTTGAAATCATCTTGGTGTTTTTAAAATGATTTTATTGAGTTTTTATTGCACCAATAGCACTGTTTAATTTATTCAACTTTTTGTGGATTTTATTTGACGTTAGAAAAATATTCATGTTGTAGAAAATCTTTTTCTGGAAATTTTATGCCTATATAAAATTTTTATTTTATTTTCGTTATTCACTTTCCCTTTCTGTTTCTATTTTTTTTAAAAAAATTGTACATGCAGCCATAATTATTTGTCGCCCACGTGCGCTGCATAGTGGCATCGAGCGCCCCATCATTTTAGTGTTTCTTCTATCCTACATGGGCCAGGCCCAACCAGCCTTTTCATTTTTAGGCCAAATTTTGTTAAAAAAAACTGCAGCCGCAACGTGCGCGCGGCCGGCCGAAGGCCTTTAGGCCCATGCGATGTGAGCCGTCTCTTTTCATCTGTGTTTCGTATATTTTCGTCTACGTTTAGTCCCACATTGCCTAGCCTTTTACTTCTAAGCCTCTTTTCCACCAATAAATATAGACCCATAGAGTCTCCAAAAATCATCCGATTCAGATTAAATCAATATTTTGGTTTGACTAGATTCATTTAAGAAAAATATATTTCTCCTCTCCGGCACGACTTCTGGAAATTGTCTCTTCTCTCCAAAGTTGTCTTTTCTCTGCCTTATAAAGGTATCTTTCTTTGTTTTTTTCTTCTTACACTTTCGTAGTTTATTATTTTTAGACTAATACGATAGAATAATTAGATTATCAATTAGTCTACGTATTTATACGTTAGACCTTAACCATAGCTATTTTTCTTTCGTAAAACAGCTTGGCCCTGATTTTTCAAATAACCATAACATTTCACTCGTTTATCAAAATTAGATGAAACCAATGTCTATAGCTTCGTTTTGTTTATACCTATCCAGTGAACATGTCACATCAACTTTTTGAAATTTTCAAATTTCGAATTTTGTTCGGATTCATATTCAAACTTCTTTTGAACATAACTTGAGTTTCGTAACTCCGATTTAGTTGATTCTTTTTGCAAATCGAAGCTCTTGACCTAAACTTTCTGATAAGGCCAAATTCACTTAATTTTGGTACTTTTATAAATTGTTTTATGTTGCAAGAGTTATTTTCTTGGTTTTGACGTTTTCCGAATTGTCTTCTTTGTTCTCTCCGATCTTTGAGTGATTGCTTATGTGTGGTTACTATTGCTTGCTTACGATAGATTGACCGGAGTGTGACGAGTAGAACTATCAAGAGTTTTGAGTGCGAATCATCTTCATCAACATTGCAGGCAAGTTCACACTTTGATCATACCCCTTTATCACCCAGTTTTTATGCATTAGTTCCAATCCTCAAACATTGCATGGTTAGGATGTGATTTTAACATGTGGGTTGGGAACTAGTTGATGAGGTAGAACCTATTGCTCTCTTACATTCAAACCCTTGGGAGTTACTTATCCGAATTGCTTATATTGCTATGTTATGCTCGTAGACGTGGTTTGGGTGAGTGAAATCCATGACAGATGTGAGATTGTTAATTAATGGTTCAACTTAAGGTGGTAACTTAAATACACATCTGGGTGGATTGAGGCACCTGGGTATTCCAGCAATTGCCTGTTTAGGCACCTGGGTATTCCAGCGATTGCCTGTTTTCTTTATGGACCGCCACCCAGGCTCAAAGGGATCATGAGATTATTCATACTAGAAACTTCCGTGTGCAGCCACAAGCTACTATGGGCTCTAGCATAGTTGATTAAGTCATGCGAACTCTTACAGTGGTAGACTAGCAGATGTAGGGGAAAGTAGGTGTAACGGTCTACCCGATCGTAAGGTGCTAGCGCTTCTGAAAGACTATGTCTCGGTCATCCGTTTCTCAAACACCATATAGTGCGAGAAACCCAACGGAGGAGATCGAGTCTTGTGGGGAAAAGTGCACAAACCTCTGCAGAGTGTATAAACTAATCATGATTAGCCGTGTCCCCGGTTATGGACATATTGAGTATCTAGTACTTGGATTATCATGTGAATCTCATCATGTTACTTTAAATTAATTTTGTCTGGTTGAATGATGTTACTTAATTGGGATTGAGAATGCTGTCAACCATTCTCAATGTTCAACAACCACCATGATAGTTAAATAAAAAAAATTACTCCTTTGAAGTAGGGAAAAATTGGCTTTTCGCAAAAACATTATAACCATAGAGCTTTTCCACCAGCCAAATATGCATGTAGTGATAGCCTTTATTAATCATTCTCTATGGTGTGAATTTGCCAGTACATTCAATGTACTGACCCTTTGTGGCTGCAATGTCTCATGTTGCAGGATTATCTTACGACAAGTAAGTGATACGTTAGGGTTATGATTTCTACACTCAACTTTGCTGTTGGTGTTGATGGGAATCCACAACCTTGTTACTTCCGCTATTTGGATTGAGGTAATAGTATTTTACGTTACTTTATACATGTGATTTACCTCTGTTATAAATCCTTGAGTACTGTGTGTGTCAGCATACCGATCCAGGGATGACACTAAAGCACAGAGACTTGACCGTCTGAGGTCAGGTCGCTACAAGATGGTATCAGAGCACATGTTGACTGTAGGACGTGACCCCTAGAAACTGGCAAGCCCATAGGAAAGATTTTTCTCTACAACTTTCTTTTCAAAAGGATCTTTTACCTCTCTTCTCTTCTAAGCTTATTCAAATATACCCTTTTAGTGAGACCATACCCCTTTTCATTTTTTAACCACTCGAAGATTCGGCTGATGAGACCACTCTAAGAAGTACAAGATATGGGACCACTAAGACCACATCAGAATGAAGAGGATTTTACCGTATATTATAATGATGGAAACTACAACGGTTGAAGACTCCGAAGACTAGGGGAATTTGAAGGTCCTGTAGAATTTTCCAGATTTGTATGACCTAGGAAGGCACCCCTTATGGAACTTGGTAGACTAAGGAAGCCGTCAATACCTGAGATCAAGGTGTATCGGAGAAAGACCGAGCATGGAGAGTTAAAAACCTCAAAGTTTTGTCAAGAAAACCCTAAGGCAGGAGATATCAACTATGGAAGATAGCTCATGGCAATGACAAGGGCAGAAACACGGTTATCCGTGATGTCGTCGCCACTGATACTATGGTCACCGAGCTAAGCTAAGCATGCATTTCTTCGGAAGGATTGGATGGTAGAAGGCTGATGGAGCATCTATCAGCAAAGGATGCAGTTTTAACCTTAGCTGGTGTATCACCAGGATCTGGAGAATTACATCAGGAATTTTAAGACGGACCCGCAGGAAGCCGTATTTTGACAAGGAAGCATTTCGTGAAGAACATAGGTCCAAGAAGCTGAAGTAGCCAAGCTGGAGGAGCAAAACCTTGAGATACCGGAGATTCGTCGGGAACTGAAGGACAGTAGGACCATGGTTCATGCGAAGGATGTTGAAACCAGAAGTTTGGAACGCAACTCCAGAATATTAAAGGACGTCACAAGAGACTTCGCGTCAACAGAGTTGATCTGGCAAAAGAACTTGAGAAAGACAAGCATGATCGGAAGAAGCCATTGGAGGCATGAACAAGGCTTGAAGAGTTTGGAGACGTTGAAGAATTATTGACCTTTAGAAGACCAAACCCCTGTTATATACCTACGTTAGATGCGACGTTTGTGAGCTATCATTTGTTTGATGTTTTTCCCGACAGCCACAAATAAAATCTGTCTTTTCAAAACTTTTGTTTGTATTGTGTGTATCCCTCTCTATCTTTCTTATCTCACCCAAACCCACATGGACCCAATAGAGGATGAATGGAGATGAGCTTGTATTTTCTGGACCAATGAGTCAGTTGGGACAGACCGATGGATTCAGAACATGGAGGATCACATGGAGAATAACCCTATAGTTGGAAATGATATGACCCAGCATGCTCTTCAGTGCTTCGAAAGAGGTGCTGCTACTTGGTGGAGGATGTACCAAACCATCAATGGATGGCTAGGTGTAACCACTTGGAAAGAATTTAAGTTGACTTTGCCAAAGTATCAGTTTGTGTCCCAGAAGTTGAAGCCTTATGGAAAGGATATGAAGAAACCTTGTGCATGCAAGATTTGTGGAGAAATAGGACACACCCATAAAGAACACAAGGATGAATTCCCTAATTGTGAAGGAAGTCACCCAGTTGAAGAATGCCCAACTAGGCATATTACTTGTTTCTTGTGTGAAGGGACTACCCACTATCCTGCTCAGTGTCACATTTACCCCATGGTACAACGAACCATCCAGCAGAAGAAAGAAGTAATGAAAGGAGCCCTCATGGAAATTTTAGAAGAAGCTGTGATGAAGGAAGAGATGGAGGACACACCTAAAGAAGACCCGAGTAAACCCTGCACTAAGTCTTGCTATTCATGTGGAGAAGAAGGACACATCTCCCAAAATTGTTTGAATGGGGATCTAGTAGAATTCCCGACAAAGGAAGTAGAATATGACCCACAGGAAATAGAAGCCCTGATTGGAATGGAAAAGTCCAGGAAGAGAAACAGATTGGAGCCCAGGAGGGACCTGAGTCATATCACCTATTACAGGTGCAAGGAGTCAGGGCACTACCTCAACAGTTGCCCAAAAAGGAAACCTTGATACTTGTCAGAAGTAATATGTTTTAGTTGTAATGGAGCAGGGCACTTTGCCAGAGAATGCCCCAAGGAGAAGGAAACTTGTGCTAGATAGTTGAGTTTGCAACAAAAGAAATGGAGTAGTAGAAGTGAGAACATTTTCTTTTATATTGAGGTGTTGAGTTGAGACATGTAATGCAAAAGCGAGAGATTGTAATCAATTGAGAGCGAATAAAGTTAGCATCGTTGGTACTGATATGGACTTTATGAGTTGTTACTCTATGAAGAAGGATTTTGACCATTTCTGAGGATATGAGAAATATGGTCTATGGAAGATTTGTGCATTTTAAGGGTGGTAGTACCCTGTAAGAACCCTTGACCCCTGGAAAAGATAAGGATACTCCACTGAGTGGATTTCGGACAAAATGAATATGAGTTTGGTCTCGATATGTGTGATACCCCAAGAGTATGTGGGATGAAGTTGGAGACCGTCAGTTGTTTGGACCAAATGTGATCAAGGAGTCATAAGAAAATGTTAAGTTGATTCGAGATAGACTGAAGGTAGCTCAGTCCAGGCAGAAGAGTTATGCAGACTAAAAAATGCAAGGAGGTAGTCTATGAAATTGGAGACAGAGCATGTCTTCGTGTGCCCCCTTTGCAAGGAGTTAAACGAATTGGAGTTAAGGGAAAGTTAGCCCCGAGATTTGTAGGGCCATACCGAGTTTTGGAGCGTATGGGAGAAGTGGCCAACAAGTTGGAGTCACCCGAAGGACTGTCAGGAGTTCATGATGTGTTTCACGTTTCCCAGTTGAAGAAGTGCCATACAGAGATGGCCAATATTCCCCTGTAAGGACGCTTGACCCTGGAAAGGATAATGATGTTCCACGAAGTGGAATATGGACTTCATAAGTATAAGTTTTTATCTCGGTATGAGGGATATCCCACGAGGATGAAGAGATAAATTACTATTGGATATAAAGGAGGTATGATGTCGGAAATATGGATCAATGGAAACTCCATGATGAGTCTGAGTAATCGTGTCCTAGTTTGGTGCCAATAGAAGGAAGGAAGATAGTACAATTGGATGGATTTAAGAATACTAGGAAGTTGGAAGTTGGAATAATGATCAGTTGCCCGATGATAAGTTCAAGGACTACAAGTGATGAGATGGGACATAACCCACAGGCCCCAGGACCTGCCAAGAAGCAAGCACATTCTTGCTGAAGGAAAAACCCTGGAGGAAGATACGACGTTTATCGGCAGACAATTTTATAGGAGTAACGCAAAACCTGAGAGTTGTGAAGGAATGATAGATGTTTGTTTGGCTTGCAGAATCAATGGATTATTCTGAATGTAGTTCATGGACAAGAGAAATTCTGCAATGCTTGTGAGGATGACCGAGAGTTAGAACGTGAGATTCGCTAAACTGTATACATGGTAATGATTTGGGTGTGGGGTGGATTGATCACCATACCGACTTACTCTTATTATTCGCCTTGCTATATGGGATGGTAAATCTGAGTGACTTACCCATAGTAGAGCGATGATGATCGAACCCCTGTTTAAACCTTAGAATGGTAAGAATGTTTCCCCTTGTACAAGGCAGCTTTTGCCAACCGTAGGTTATACGGTGAGGATCAACCCAGACCCATTCCATATAGGAGAAACCAAAATTGGATGACCACCATGAGATATCGATAGTTGTTTAGTATTGGCGCCAGACCCGTCAGCTAAGAAGACCCAGTCACGGAATAACCTTACCAGGATGAAAGTATAGAAGAATTGAGGAAAAGGTTATGCCGCTACCGGAAGAGCCAGAGAAGGAATTATCCCTATGATCTGAGAAGACCGGCCCTGTCAAGAATAAGGATGGAGTATATAAGTATTGATGGGACCGTAACGATGTTTTAAGGGTGGTAGCACCCCAGACCTCCGGAGACGATCGATGGACTTGAGAAGACCCCAAACCTAATCTATTTCTTTCTAGCCTCTCCGAATCTCGAGGACGAGATTCATTTTAAGGGTGGTAGGTTTGTAACATTCCAAAATTCTAAATTTTGGAATGTTATAATAAATAGATAGATTTGATTGATTGATTGAGTGTAATTGAGTGAAATTCGAAACTTTTTGAAAGTTAAATGAGAGGGAATAAAAGGACTTTCCTAAACTTTCATTTTTGCATTTATGATCTCCGGGAATTCAAATTCTTCTTACCACAAAACCCTGGAGAGAAGATGACATGACTTCTTCCATTTATTTAAATGAAAAGGGGTGTTGAAAATATTTAAATTTCATTTGAACATATTTCCAAAACTTTATGCAACTCAATGATTTTCATGTGAGAAGATAAAACGACTTCTTCAAATTATATGAAATATGAGTTGGGAGTTTAAAAGGATCAAAATTTAAAATCCATTTGAAATTATTTTCAATTTGGAGTTATTTGGGTTTTCAAATTATTTTTCTCCTAAAATAAAATATATGGAAAATAGGGTAACATGATTCCCTACAATACAAAATTGGAGAACAAATTAATTTGAAATCATTTTGGTGTTTTTAAAATGATTTTATTGAGTTTTTATTGCACCAATAGCACTGTTTAATTTATTCAAATTTTTGTGGATTTTATTTGTCATTAGAAAAAATTTCACGTCGTAGAAAACCTTTTTTGGAAATTTTGATATATAATATGCCTATATAAAATTTTTATTTTATTTTCGTTATTCAGTTTCCTTTCTGTTTCTATTTTTTTTAAAAAACTGTACGTGCAGCCATAATTGTTTGTCTTCCACGTGTGCTGCATAGTGGCATCGGGCACCCCATCATTTTAGTGTTTCTTCTCTCCTACATGGGCTAGGCCTAGCCAGCCTTTTCATTTTTTAGGCCGAATTTTGTTAAAAAAACTGCAGCCACAACGTGCGCTGGCCGGCCGAAGGCCTTTAGGCCCATGCGATGCGAGCCGTCTCTTTTCATCTGTGTTTCGTATATTTTCGTCTACGTTTAATCCCACATTGCCTAGCCTTTTACTTCCAAGCCTCTTTTCCACCAATAAATATAGACCCATAGAGCCTCAAAAATCATCTGATTTGGGTTAAATCAATATTTTGGTTTGACTAGATGTCAGGACCCCGACTCAATGCCACATCGATCCAGCATGTAACACCTCATATCACTTTGCGGCCTCACGCACGGTATCCCCACGGGTGTCGCCTTACCTTTGCCCGGGACCGTTTGCGCCTTTTGGCACACGTATATGATGGTGTCGCTAGCATCCATATGATAAAGAGCCCGGGCTGACATGGCTAGTCGTAAACCCAAAGTGGCACTAACTTACAGGGACAGGCATCCATGACCCAGCATCGAACGTGTCGGTCATCAGCGAGTGAATCCAGGCTGTAGCACTGGGCTAACAGGACTCTGGTGAACCGGGCTGTAGCAGGCTAACAGGACTCCGGTATTCATCGCGTGACATTTCCCCGAAGGGACAGACACAGGATCGAAGAAGGACACATGCCGGCCAGCCTAAGTGTTCCGGAGCAGTAGCAAGCTACCAGGGCTCAGTGGAAGCACTAGGAGACATTTCCCGGTAAGAGAGGCTACTAAGGATAAACAACTAGATAGTCAGATCCCACACATAGCAATACACATTACACGTACGCATAACATGCAAGTATGTGCTGTACAACATGGCATCACAGCATAACTCAACAACTCATATAGATAAGGCTCAAAGAGCCATCATAGCATTTATTACAAACAGGGGTCACATGACCCAACATTCAGAGCAATCAAGCATCAAGCGGAAGCCTTACATGTCTGAGTACAGACATTTATAAATGAAAAAGGCTGAAAGCCTGACTATCTACAACGTCCGATCAAGATCGTAGCTGAGGTACAAGCTACTCGTCGAAGTCCACGAGAACACTAATAAGACCGAAGTCTCCGCTGCAAAAACATAAATAAAGCAACATGAGTACAAGGGTACTCAGCAAGACTTACATCAGATCCTATCATACATGCATTGGTATCAAGAGGGTAATGTGGGGTTTAGTTGCAGCAAGCCAGCTTTGACTCTGTGGCTATCCTGTTCTACGACTACCAGAAACTTTTGAGGTGAGACAACGTACACGAGTCCACTAATCACCACACAATACACTACTATGGATTCATTCCCGTCTCCCTACGAGAAGGCCATCCATAGCACTCACACTTGTCTTGAGCATTTTAGAGTATCCACTTCAAGTTGTCTATGTACCATGTAGGCATCCAAGAAGTCCATAACCGCGGACCCGGCTATTCGAATAGATCATGTTAACCCTGTAGGGGTGTACTTCTTCACACACGCTCTCGCCACTTACCGCCATGTACAAGTCATGTATCTCGGCAACCTTCAAGCGGAAGCCTGGCGAGGGTGTCGGCCACGACCTGACTAACCACACAAGACTCCAATCCAGGTTTATCGCCTATTCGGGTTCCATCCACAAGGAGATCCGGCCGGGGTTTCACTCACGGCCCCAAACGATGTGTGCAGGGTTCCCAAGCCCACCTCGCCGGATGGATCTACGCTTGGTACACCGTGCCACTGGTGCCTAGTCTGTCCCAAGCCCACCTGGCCGGGTGCCACTTGGTAGACTACTAACACTACCTACAAACACCAGAAACTAGTTGCGACTCCTGGACAGAGATCAAGTTGGTTAATAAGTCGAGAGGGGTCGAGTTACCGGAACCCAATGTGTGGTAGTATCGAGTCATTGGACAACATACATAGAACTCAGTGCTTAAGGGCGGTTCCAGTGAGACAACCCACCATGTACTCCTACATGGCCTCTCACCGCTACCTTTACCAAATCGTGTTCACACACTTAACTCTCAGCACCAGAACATATCGTAACACTCCAATTCATTCCCAATGAATCAGACCTGACACAACTCTAAGCAATAGCAGGCATAGAAGGTAGGAACACAACAATGGCTTCAATTAACTCCTACACGTGCTAGTGGGTTTCAACTATTTACTGTGACAATGACAGGTCATGCAGAGGAATGGGTTCAACTACCGCAGCACAAAGTAGCAGATGAATCGTTGTTATTCTAATGCAATAACTGAGAGCAGGAGCGAGAGAGTAGGATTTTATCGGAATGAACAAGGGGTTTTGCTTGCCTGGTAGATCAACAAGGAAGGCACTGCTTCATAGACAGGCACTCTGGAACGGACTCCGGAGCAGGACCTATCAAGAAGGAACGGTGTCGGCAATCAATAAACAAACATATGCAACAATATGATGCATGAACATGGCATGAAGATGTGATGTTGTTTGAGCTAATGCAACTAGAAATCATTTGGTTTGAAGTCCATTTGAACCAAAGGTTCAAATGCATCTCCAAGATAAGCTCCTATATATGCCATAATGTGTTTTCTCATATTCAGCATGTATAAGTTGGTTTGTCATGCATGAAACTACTACAGATGGATAGATTACATTTTTCTGATAATTTTTCATATATAAATCATTTCAATCTGAGCTACGGTTGAATTTTTATGAATTTTTGAAGTTTAAAACAATTTCTGGAATTTCCTGATTTAATTTAAATCCAGAAATCATATTATTGCGCCAGCATGACATCACCACTACATCAGCGGGTCAACGCGGCTGTCCAGGGTCAAACCTGACGTGTGGGGTCCACACGTCAGTGACACTGGGGTTAACCCTGAGTCAAACCTGGGCTGATTAGCTTTGACTAAGCCCTAGGGCCCACTGGTCAGCGTCAGTAGGTGGGGATTAGTGCCTAATTAACAAAGCCACGTCAGCTGCCGGCGTTTAACCGCCGGCGACCTCAGATCGCGGCGGCGTCCGCGTCGGGATTGCGCTACAGGCCATGGTTTGGGGCGCGGGGAGCATCTACGGGGAGCTGGCGGAGTGGCGCTTCCAGTGGTGGAGGCGGCTGGAGTGGAGGTGACCGGGGTTGAGCACGGCGTCGACCTCGATGGCGGCCGGAGCTCGGGCGAGCTCGGGGTCGGTGTTAGAGAGCACGGCAGGAGGAGCTGGGGCGTGCTACGGACTCCTGAGATCGCGGTGAGCACGACGGTGGGCTCGGAAACGAGCTGCGGTGGCTGTGGCCACGGCCACGCCATGGCCGGCGGCGAGAAGCTCTCGGCCGCGGTCGAGAAGAAGCTAGGGGATGAGCGCGAGCTTGAGAGAAGGGGGAAGAGGAAGAGGGGCTCACAGTGGATCGAACGGAGGAGTCGGCGAGCTCGGGGAAGCTTCTGCGACGGCGAATTTACGGCGGCGATCTCCGGGCACCGGGGATGAGGGAGACGGCGTGGGCGGCGATGCAGGGCTCCCGCAGTCGAACGGGCTGGCGTAGATGATGCAGGAGACGATGGCGGTTCTTCTGGGCATATCGACTGGGCGAGGGGTGGCCGGTGGCCACGGTGGTTGCGAGCGACGTCGGCGGCGGCTCTCGGTCATGGGGGGGGGAAGCAGAGGAGCGAGGGGGAGGAAGGTCCAGAGAGCGAGGGAGAAGTGAGAGGGGGTCGGGGAGGCGCGTGGCGTCACCGGGGCGTCGAGGAGGAGCCAGGCAGGCTGGGAGGGAGGAGGTGGCCGGGGCGCGTGGCCTGGGCGCGCCACCGAGCAGCTTCGGGGCGACGGGGAGGAAGACGACAGGGGGAGAAGCGGCGGTGGGCTGGGCCGCTTGCTGGGCCAGAGACACCAGGTAAGAAGCCCAGGTAAGGTTTTTTTTCCTGGTTTGTTTTTCTTTTTCTATTCTTCTGACATTTGTTCTGATTTAGTAATAATACTAAATCAATTTATTTACTTATGCCATTTTTTATGGAAGCTAGTTATATTATTCCAGAGCTCCTTTATAAATGGCATAATTTTTGGACAATATTTTATATATATAACAATATATATCCAAAGCAAATAATTACTGCATTAATTCCAAATGCCCAAAATAAATACCTATGAGCTCTTAAAAATATTGGTTTGATTTTTATCTCTGTCCAATATTTTCAGAGAGCAACATGAGCATTTTCTTGGACCCTTTTGGAGAAATTTTTATTTGGGTCATTTTCAAAAATGATTCTGAGGGTTCCACCAATCCTCATTTCAAATTTAAATGGAATATAAACATGATGCACAAATGACTAGCTAGTCTAGGTCATACCAGAACTAGGGATGTGACAACTCGCCCCCACTTGAAAGAATCTCGTCCCGAGATTCAGGGGTTGACGGAAAGAAAGCGGGATACTCCAGTCGAAGACGATCTTCTCGCTCCCAAGTAGCTTCTCTCTCGGAATGATGAGACCACTGAACTTTGAGAAACTTGATGTTCTGACGTCGGGTAACACGCTCTGCTTGATCAAGAATGCGAACCGGGTACTCTCGGTAGGTGAGGTTATCTTGGAGATCAAGCGTTTCGTGGTCCACTCCGCAGATAGGATCCGAGAAGCAACGCTTGAGTTGAGAGACGTGGAAGACATCATGAACTCGAGAAAGATGTGAGGGTAGTTCCAATTGGTAGGCAACCTCTCCTCGTTTAGCGAGAATACGAAAAGGACCAATGTAACGAGGAGCCAACTTGCCCTTGATACCGAAGCGATGGGTACCCTTCAAAGGAGTAACCCGAAGGTAAGCTTTGTCGCCAATTTCATAAGTCATATCCTTATGATGACGATCGTACTGGCTCTTTTGACGAGATTGGGCTGTTTTCAAATTCTCACGAATGATGCGAACTTGCTCTTCTGCCTCCTGGATCACGTCCGGTCCAAAGAATTGTCTTTCACCGGTTTCTGACCAGTTCAAAGGTGTTCGACATCTTCGTCCATAGAGAACCTCAAAAGGAGCTTTCTTGAGGCTGGATTGATAGCTATTGTTATAAGCAAACTCGGCAAAAGGAAGACATTTCTCCCAATCCATACCGAATGAGATAACGCAAGCTCTAAGCATGTCTTCGAGAATTTGATTGACCCGTTCCACCTGACCACTCGACTGAGGGTGGAAAGCGGTACTGAAGGAAAGATGGGTTCCCATGGCAGTTTGGAAACTCTCCCAGAAATGAGAAGTGAAAAGACTGCCACGGTCTGAATTGATCTCTAGTGGAACACCATGGAGTGATACTATTCAAGAAATGTATAAGTCAGCAAGCTGACTAGCAGTGATACTCTCTCGAACAGGAAGAAAGTGAGCCACTTTGGAAAGACGATCAACGACTACGAAGATAGCGTTATTCCCTCTCTTGGTCCTGGGAAAACCGGTGATGAAGTCCATACCAACTTTATCCCATTTCCATTCAGGAATAGCTAAAGGCTGAAGGGTGCCAGCAGGTCTTTGATGCTCTGCCTTAACGCGACGACAAACGTCACATTTAGCAATGAACTCAGCGATTTCTCTCTTCATCCTAGTCCACCAGAACCTCTGGCGTAGGTCCTGATACATCTTAGTACTACCGGGATGAATCGTGAGAGGAGATTCATGCGCCTCCTTGAGAATCAATTGTCGAAGATGTTGCTTCTTGGGGACCACCAGGCGGTTCCCAAAGAAAACAACACCTCGATCATCTATAGAGAAACTACCAGCAATACCCTTGGCAATGTTTCTCTTGATCCGGGTAATCCCCGTATCATGCTTCTGGGCTTCTATGATAAGATCCACAAGGGTAGGTTTCGCCACCAAGGTAGAAAGAAATCCGTGAGGAGCTATGTGAAGATTAAGCTTACAGAATTCCTCATGGAGAAGTGGTTGGCCTTGCTGCAACATGAGATTGTTGCAATAGGATTTACGGCTTAGAGCATCAGCCATGACATTGGCTTTGCCTGGGGTGTAGGTAATCCCTAGATCATAATCTGTGATTAACTCCAACCAATGTCTTTGCCTAAGGTTCAGATCCGGTTGGGTGAAGATATACTTGAGGCTCTGGTGATCAGTGTAGATCTCGCAACGTTTACCAAGGAGGTAATGTCGCCAGGTCTTGAGTGCATAGACTATGGCTGCAAGCTCTAGATCATGCGTAGGATAATTCTCCTCATGTGGATGCAACTGTCGAGATGCATAGGTAATCACATGACGATCCTGCATAAGAATGCAACCTAGTCCCTGTCGTGAGGCGTCACAATAGATAACAAAGTCCTTTGTGAAATCCGGTGGCACAAGTATGGGGGCAGAAGTCAGGCGCCTTTTCAGTTCCTGAAAACTGTACTCACACTGTGGGGACCACTCAAACTTTTTATCTTTCTTGAGAAGTTCCGTGAGGGGTTGGCTACTTTGGAGAAGTTTTCAACAAAGCGGCGACAATAGCTGGCTAGACCAAGGAAACTCCTAACTTGTTTAACGGTCTCAGGTGGAGTCCAATCGAGAACAGCCTGAACTCTCTCGGGATTGACAGCAATGCCCTTACCAGAGATTACGTGGCCTAGGTAGGTCACTTCTGGCAACCAAAATTCACACTTGGAGAACTTGGCATAAAGGCGGTGCTCTCTGAGTTTTTCTAACACAAGTCTAAGATGTTCGGCATGCTCTTCCTCGTTCTTCGAGTAGATAAGAATATCATCGAGGTAAACCACGACGAACTTATCTAAGTAATCCATGAAGATCGAGTTCATCAAGTGGGAGAATGTGGCTGGGGCGTTGGTTAGGCCAAAGGACATGACGGTGTACTCGTACTGGCCATAACGAGTGACAAAAGCTGTCTTGGGAATGTCCCCGTTTCTGATCTTAATTTGGTGGTATCCTAACCTCAAATCCATCTTGGAGAAGACTGAGGATCCGGCGAGCTGATCATACAGATCGTTGATCCTGGGGAGCGGATACTTGTTCTTTATTGTGACCAAATTAACGGGACGATAATCTACAACCATCCGGTCCGTACCGTCTTTCTTCTTGACAAAGAGGACGGGGCAAGCCCAAGGAGAAGAACTGGGACGGATGAAACCCTTTTGCAAGGACTCATCAAGTTGTTTCTTAAGCTCGGCTAGTTCTAAGGGTGCCATCTTGTAGGGTCTCCTAGAGATTGGAGCAGTTCCTGGGATAAGATCTATGACGAACTCTACATCTCTGTCAGGCGGAACACCTAGCAGTTCCTCTGGAAAGACATCCGGAAAGTCACGGACTACCGGGATATCTTCAAGGTCTGGAAGAGGGCTGGCATTAAGGGAATAGAGCTGACGCTTTGCAACTCTAGTGGAGACAGTGACTATCTTGCCAGATGGGTGTGTGAGCTGAACAGCCCTGGTGAAACAATCAATCTTGGCATGATGAGCTGTCATCCAGTCCATACCCAAGATGATTTTAATATCCGAAGACTTGAGAGATATCAAGGAAGCAAGGAATACAAGTCTGTCAACAAGGATTTCATTGCCATAACTTATCCTAGAAGTTTGCCATTTGGATCCAGGAGTTTGAATAAGTAATGGGGAGGGCATATCACAAAATGACATGTCGTGCAAGCGGGCATAGCTTTCAGAAATGAAAGAATGAGATGCTCCAGTATCGAACAAAACCGATGCCGGATGACAGTTGACAAGGAGTGTACCAAGAACGACATCTGGATCATCATGAGCGTCTTTAGCTGAGACGTGATGCACACGTCCATGTTCAGTGGGAGCTGACTTGGCACTGATCATCTTGCGTGATGGCTTACCATGGCCAATAGACTTCTCGGGCTGGGGTGGAGCAACTCTGGTCTGAGTGCAAATACGGGCAATGTGGCCTGGCTCTCCGCACTTGTAACAAATCTTGGAGGTAGGATGTGGACCTGCATTAGAAGGCGGTCCACCAATAGGCCTGGGTGGAGCATACTACTGAACTTGATGAGATGCCACATAAGATGGCCTCGGTACATATTTGGGTAGAAGAGCGGAGTTTGGAACCCAAATCCGGCGCTTCTGAGAGCTAGAACCGGAGGAAGATCTCAAATCACGAGTGTGCTTACGAGACTCCTCGTAAGTGAGTTGAGCTGTCTCTGCATTAATGGCCTTGTTCACAAGAGCTTGGAATGTATCACAATGATGCAGGTGGAGATCACGACGCAACTTGGGGTTGAGACCCTTCCGGAACCTAGCCTGCCTCTTGGCGTCCGTGGACACCTCTTCTGTGGCATAACGGGCGAGGTTCTCAAACTCTCTACTATAGGCATCAACAGCCATCTTACCCTGGGTGAAACTACAGAACTCTTCTCTCTTGCGATCGATGAGGGCTTCAGGAATGTGATGCTCGCGAAAAGCCTCAACGAAATCCCTCCAAGTAGGAATCTGGCCAGCTGGAAGCATAGCCTCATAGTTCTGCCACCAAAGACTAGCAGGACCTTCCAGGTAATATGTGGCATAAGTGACCTTGTCATCTACAGCTACGTTCGCGGAACGCAGCTTATGGGTGATGCTACGGAGCCAGTCATCTGCATCGAGTGGCTCGATGGAATGATGAAAGGTGGGTGGGTGCAAGCGAATGAAGTCATGAATGGTAGCAGATCCTTTGAACTGATGTGCGGTGTTCTCCTCGATACGTGCCAACAAGCGGTTAGACTCACGCTTGTTCCTCTCCATCTCTAGCATGAACTCTGTCAATGAAGGATGGTCGGGAGGATCCTCATCCCTACCATCTTCGTGGTTCTGGCTATGAGCAACGGAACTTCGCTTAGCTGATGACATCCTGAGAAACGAAACCAAGGACGGAATCAGCATCAACTATGGACTGTAGAATGTAGGACAAGGAATTAGTATCTCTCGAACTCCTAGGGAAATTCCGGCAGCATAACGACAGTAAAATGCTCAGAATGAGACATCCTACTAAAATGGGGTGGTACATGCTCAACATCATCACTCAAGGTTCTGAGATCATACTAAACAGACTACACCGGAAGTACTCGAAACTGGGGTATGACTCTGATCAACCAATCCTATGGGACTACGGAGTGGTAACACGTGATCCTGATAGAGGGAAGAGAAGCCTAGTTCCTTAACCCCGTCGGAAACATAGGATGACTCAGATCAGAAGGCCATGAGGTATAAGAAGTAAAAAGAGCCTTACGTTCCTTCCCACAATCAATTCCCTTACATAACTAAAGAATTTCTAGACTCAAGTTCGACCAGTTTGGCTTGGTAATCCTACAGGCAGTCAGGCTCTGATACCAACGCTGTCAGGACCCCGACTCAATGCCACATCGATCCAGCATGTAACACCTCATATCACTTTGCGGCCTCGCGCACGGTATCCCCACGGGTGTCGCCTTACCTTTGCCCGGGACCGTTTGCGCCTTTTGGCACACGTATATGATGGTGTCGCTAGCATCCATATGATAAAGAGCCCGGGCTGACATGGCTAGTCGTAAACCCAAAGTGGCACTAACTTACAGGGACAGGCATCCATGACCCAGCATCGAACGTGTCGGTCATCAGTGAGTGAATCCAGGCTGTAGCACTGGGCTAACAGGACTCCGGTGAACCGGGCTGTAGCAGGCTAACAGGACTCCGATATTCATCGCGTGACATTTCCCCGAAGGGACAGACACAGGATCAAAGAAGGACACATGCCGGCCAGCCTAAGTGTTCCGGAGCAGTAGCAAGCTACCAGGGCTCAGTGGAAGCACTAGGAGACATTTCCCGGTAAGAGAGGCTACTAAGGATAAACAACTAGATAGTCAGATCCCACACATAGCAATACACATTACACGTACGCATAACATGCAAGTATGTGCTGTACAACATGGCATCACAGCATAACTCAACAACTCATATAGATAAGGCTCAAAGAGCCATCATAGCATTTATTACAAACAGGGGTCACATGACCCAACATTCAGAGCAATCAAGCATCAAGCGGAAGCCTTACATGTCTGAGTACAGACATTTATAAATGAAAAAGGCTGAAAGCCTGACTATCTACAACGTCCGATCAAGATCGTAGCTGAGGTACAAGCTACTCGTCGAAGTCCACGAGAACACTAATAAGACCGAAGTCTCCGCTGCAAAAACATAAATAAAGCAACATGAGTACAAGGGTACTCAGCAAGACTTACATCAGATCCTATCATACATGCATTGGTATCAAGAGGGTAATGTGGGGTTTAGTTGCAGCAAGCCAGCTTTGACTCTGTGGCTATCCTGTTCTACGACTACCAGAAACTTTTGAGGTGAGACAACGTACACGAGTCCACTAATGACCACACAATACACTACTATGGATTCATTCCCGTCTCCCTACGAGAAGGCCATCCATAGCACTCACACTTGTCTTGAGCATTTTAGAGTATCCACTTCAAGTTGTCTATGTACCATGTAGGCATCCAAGAAGTCCATAACCGCGGACCCGGCTATTCGAATAGATCATGTTAACCCTGCAGGGGTGTACTTCTTCACACACGCTCTCGCCACTTACCGCCATGTACACGTCATGTATCTCGGCAACCTTCAAGCGGAAGCCTGGCGAGGGTGTCGGCCATGACCTGACTAACCACACAAGACTCCAATCCAGGTTTATCGCCTATTCGGGTTCCATCCGCAAGGAGATCCGGCCGGGGTTTCACTCACGGCCCCAAACGATGTGTGCAGGGTTCCCAAGCCCACCTCGCCGGATGGATCTACGCTTGGTACACCGTGCCACTGGTGCCTAGTCTGTCCCAAGCCCACCTGGCCGGGTGCCACTTGGTAGACTGCTAACACTACCTACAAACACCAGAAACTAGTTGCGACTCCTGGACAGAGATCAAGTTGGTTAATAAGTCGAGAGGGTCGAGTTACCGGAACCCAATGTGTGGTAGTATCGAGTCATTGGACAACATACATAGAACTCAGTGCTTAAGGGCGGTTCCAGTGAGACAACCCACCATGTACTCCTACATGGCCTCTCACCACTACCTTTACCAAATCGTGTTCACACACTTAACTCTCAGCACCAGAACATATCGTAACACTCCAATTCATTCCCAATGAATCAGACCTGACACAACTCTAAGCAATAGCAGGCATAGCATGGTAGGAACACAACAATGGCTTCAATCAACTCCTACACATGCTAGTGGGTTTCAACTATTTACTGTGACAATGACAGGTCATGCAGAGGAATGGGTTCAACTACCGCAGCACAAAGTAGCAGATGAATCATTGTTGTTCTAATGCAATAACTGAGAGCAGGAGCGAGAGAGTAGGATTTTATCGGAATGAACAAGGGGTTTTGCTTGCCTGGAAGATCAACAAGGAAGGCACTGCTTCATAGACAGGCACTCTGGAACGGACTCCGGAGCAGGACCTATCGAGAAGGAACGGTGTCGGCAATCAATACACAAACATATGCAACAATATGATGCATGAACATGGCATGAAGATGTGATGTTTTTTGAGCTAATGCAACTAGAAATCATTTGGTTTGAAGTCCATTTGAACCAAAGGTTCAAATGCATCTCCAAGATAAGCTCCTATATATGCCTTAATGTGTTTTCTCATATTCAGCATGTATAAGTTGGTTTGTCATGCATGAAACTAGTACAGATGGATAGATTACATTTTTCTGATAATTTTTCATATATAAATCATTTCAATCTGAGCTACGGTTGAATTTCTATGAATTTTTGAAGTTTAAAACAATTTCTGGAATTTCCTGATTTAATTTAAATCCAGAAATCATATTATTGCGCCAGCATGACATCACCACTACATCAGCGGGTCAACGCGGCTGTCCAGGGTCAAACCTGACGTGTGGGGTCCACACGTCAGTGACACTGGGGTTAACCCTGAGTCAAACCTGGGCAGATTAGCTTTGACTAAGCCCTGGGGCCCACTGGTCAGCGTCAGTAGGTGGGGATTAGTGCCTAATTAACAAAGCCACGTCAGCTGCCGGCGTTTAACCGCCGGCGACCTCAGATCGCGGCGGCGTCCGCGTCGGGATTGCGCTACAGGCCATGGTTTGGGGCGCGGGGAGCATCTACGGGGAACTGGCGGAGTGGCGCTTCCAGTGGTGGAGGCGGCTGGAGCGGAGGTGACCGGAGTTGAGCACGGCGTCGACCTCGTCGGCGGCCGGAGCTCGGGCGAGCTCGGGGTCGGTGTTAGAGAGCACGGCAGGAGGAGCTGGGGCGTGCTACAGACTCCTGAGATCGCGGTGAGCACGACGGTGGGCTCGGAAACGAGCTGCGGTGGTTGTGGCCACGGCCACGCCATGGCCGGCGGCGAGAAGCTCTCGGCCACGGTGGAGAAGAAGCTAGGGGATGAGCGCGAGCTTGAGAGAAGGGGGAAGAGGAAGAGGGGCTCACAGTGGATCGAACGGAGGAGTCGGCGAGCTCGAGGAAGCTTCTGCGACGGCGAATTTACGGCGGCGATCTCCGGGCACCGGGGATGAGGGAGACGGCGTGGGCGGCGATGCAGGGCTCCCGCAGTCGAACGGGCTGGCGTAGACGATGCAGGAGACGATGGCAGTTCTTCTGGGCTTATCGACAGGGCGAGGGGTGGCCGGTGGCCACGGTGGTTGCGAGCGACGTCGGCGGCGGCTCTCGGTCATGGGGGGGGGAAGCAGAGGAGCGAGGGGGAGGAAGGTCCAGAGAGCGAGGGAGAAGTGAGAGGGGGTCGGGGAGGCGCGTGGCGTCACCGGGGCGTCGAGGAGGAGCCAGGCAGGCTGGGAGGGAGGAGGTGGCCGGGGCGCGTGGCCTGCGCGCGCCACCGAGCAGCTTCGGGGCGAGGGGGAGGAAGACGACAGGGGGAGAAGCGGCGGTGGGCTGGGCCGCTTGCTGGGCCAGAGGCGCCAGGTAAGAAGCCCAGGTAAGGTTTTTTTTCCTGGTTTGTTTTTCTTTTTCTATTCTTCTGACATTTGTTCTGATTTAGTAATAATACTAAATCAATTTATTTACTTATGCCATTTTTTATGGAAGCTAGTTATATTATTCCAAAGCTCCTTTATAAATGGCATAATTTTTGGACAATATTTTATATATATAACAATATATATCCAAAGCAAATAATTACTGCATTAATTCCAAATGCCCAAAATAAATACCTATGAGCTCTTAAAAATATTGGTTTGATTTTTATCTCTGTCCAATATTTTCAGAGAGCAACATGAGCATTTTCTTGGACCCTTTTGGAGAAATTTTTATTTGGGTCATTTTCAAAAATGATTCTGAGGGTTCCACCAATCCTCATTTCAAATTTAAATGGAATATAAACATGATGCACAAATGACTAGCTAGTCTAGGTCATACCAGAACTCGGGATGTGACACTAGATTCATTTAAGAAAAATATATTTCTCCTCTCCGACGCGACTTCTGGAAATTGTCTCTTCTCTCCAAAATCGTCTTTTCTCTGCCTTATAAATGTATCTTTCTTTGTTTTTCTTCTTCTTACACTTCCGTAGTTTATTATTTTTAGACTAATACGATAGAATAATTAGATTATCAATTAGTCTATGTATTTATACGTTAGACCTTAACCGTAACTATTTTTCTTTCATAAAATAGCTTGGCCCTGATTTTTCAAATAGTCATAACTTTTCACTCGTTTATCCAAATTAGATGAAACCAGCGCCTATAGCTTCGTCTTGTTTTCACCTATTCAATGAACATGTCACATCAACTTTTTGAAAATTTCAAATTTCGAATTTTGTTCAGATTCATATTCAAACTTTTTTTGAACATAACTTGAGTTTCGTAACTCCGATTTAGTTGATTCTTTTTGCCAATCGAAGCTCTTGACCTAAACTTTCTGATAAGGCCAAATTCACTTAATTTTGGTACTGTTAGAAATTGTTTTATGTTGCAAGAGTTATTTTCTTGGTTTTGACGTTTTCCAAATTGTCTTCTTTGTTCTCCCCGATCTTTGAGTGATTGCTTATGTGTGGTTACTATTGCTTGCTTACGATAGATTGACCGGAGTGTGACGAGTAGAACTATCAAGAGTTTTGAGTGCGAATCATCTTCATCAACATTGCAGGCAAGTTCACGCCTTGATCATACCCCTTTATCACCCAGTTTTTATGCATTAGTTCCAATCCTCAAACATTGCATGGTTAGGATGTGATTTTAACATGTGGGTTGGGAACTAGTTGATGAGGTAGAACCTATTGCTCTATTACATTCAAACCCTTAGGAGTTACTTATCCGAATTGCTTATATTGCTATGCTATGCTCGTAGACGTGGTTTTGGTGAGTGAAATCCATGACAGATGTGAGATTGTTAATTAATGGTTCAACTTAAGGTGGTAACTTAAATACACATCTGGGTGTATTGAAGCACCTGGGTATTCCAGCGATTGCCTGTTTTCTTTATGGACCGCCACCCAGGTTCAAAGGGATCATGAGATTATTCATACTAGAAACTCCCGTGTGCAGCCACAAGCTACTATGGGCTCTAGCATAGTTGATTAAGTCGTGCGAACTCTTACAGTGGTAGACTAGCAGATGTAGGGGAAAGTAGGTGTAACGGTCTACCCGATCGTAAGGTGCTAGCGCTTCTGAAAGACTATGTCTCGGTCATCCGTTTCTCAAACACCATGTAGTGCGAGAAACCCAACAGAGGAGATCGAGTCTTGTGGGGAAAAGTGCACAAACCTCTGCAAAGTGTATAAACTAATCATGATTAGCCGTGTCCCCGGTTATGGACATATTGAGTATCTAGTACTTGGATTATCATGTGAATCTCATCATGTTACTTTAAATTAGTTTTGTTGGGTTTAATGATGTTACTTAATTGGGATTGAGAATGCTGTCAACCATTCTCAATGTTCAACAACCACCATGATAGTTAAATAAAAAAATTACTTCTTTGAAGTAGGGAAAAATTGGCTTTTCGCAAAAACATTATAACCATTGAGCTTTTCCACCAGCCAAATATGAATGTAGTGATAGCCTTTATTCATCATTCTCTATGGTGTGAATTTGCCAGTACATTCAATGTACTGACCCTTTGTGGCTGCAATGTCTCATGTTGCAGGATTATCTTACGACGAGTAAGTGATACGTTAGGGTTACGATTTCTACACTCAACTTTGCCGTTGGTGTTGATGGGAATCCACAACCTTGTTACTTCCGCTATTTCGATTGAGGTAATAGTATTTTACGTTACTTTATACATGTGATTTATCTCTGTTATAAATCCTTGAGTACTGTGTGTGTCAGCATACCGATCCAGGGATGACACTTAAGCACAGAGACTTGACCGTCTGAGGTCGGGTCGCTACACCCAACAGGGACGCCACGCGCACTACACTACGCCGGGGACTGTGCCACCGCCGCGGTGTAGCCTCCCAGCAGGAGTTGTCCTCTGATGACGGTGGAGTGGTTGAGCGATGATGACGAACCGGTGCCATTGGCGATTGTGGGAGAAGCACACGAGATAAGATACAGGAAGGGAGAGGAAAATGCGATGCGGGACTCGCCGGCCATGAGGGTTTTTATAGCAGGCCGGTAAGCATTGAAATTTTGTGGGATTTCACCGAGTCGGGTAGGAAGCTTGCGTAGGAACGGGCTAACCGACGATTCATTGGCACCACCGTTTGGCCAAAAGAACACCCGCGCGCGCTGCGCAAGCTTGCACTTTAAGCCGTCTACGACAGCGGGGTGACAAGAGGTGCGAGAGGAGGACGAAAGGACACGTACACATACGGTTAATACAAAAAAACATTTGCGATTTAATTACCTGCTATACCCCGATCCTGGTTTATAAGTAGGATTTAACTAACAAAACACGAATGCATGTCGCCAAAGATTATATCGTTGGAATCGTATTTGAACATAGTTTCCAGCTATACAATTTTTACAACATGCATTAACACTTTTTTGGGTAAATTTAAGGTTATATACCGGCAAGTGTTTGCCCGCAACACACACAGCTTATTCCATCACAAACAACTCGGATGGATCAAAAGTATGCCACGTATCGCACACGCAACTCTAATCTAATTCGTGCTTGATGTCTCTGACATTGCTCGCATAGTTCGTCTTACTTGCCACGTATCACTGTGTCGACCTCTGCTCGCATCCCTTGGCAAGCTGTGCTCGCCGTTAGGCGCCGCGGCACGCTCTGCTCGCATCCGTTGACACACTCTGCTTGTGGACAACTTTTCCTTGCCCGTTCAACTTTTATATATATATATATGGTTGCTCGCCGTTGAGGCAACCGCGGAGCGCTCTGCTCGCGTCCCTCCGCGCGCGCTCTGTCAGCGGTTGGGTGTGCGCACGATCACGTCGGGGGCCCATATGCATGCGGTTGCGCCGCGCGCGTTGCCACGCGATGCAGTTACATACGGCACGATGGATTTACGCGCTGTAAATTAGAACTGCCATCAGGGCCTGCCGATATTCCTGGCCATCCGGCTTCCCCTTTAATTCGCGCGGCCATTATAACCTTAGTCTCTTCAACCTTTCGATCGCGCTCCATAACACAACAAGCACACCCATGACAACACATAGAGAGGGGATGTCCAGCGGCGCTCCAATGGAGTTCGGCGAGCATAGACACTACAAAAAAAGACACATCCGTGACATTTTGGGCCGAATGATTTTTTGTCATACTTATGACACTTCTATGACGATAATTGTGACAAAACCCAGTATCATCATAGATGTGGTGGGGTCCTACTTCTATGACAAAAAATCATGACAGAAAATGGGCTTTTCGTCCTGGGCGGGCCGGAGACGTGGCTGCATGACATTTTTTGGGCCGTCCATGACGGAAAAATTGTGGTAGAAGCGAGGGCGAGGAAAATATCGGGGAGTTCCCGGTTATGGTGGGTGGTCGGGGTCCGAACGATGCGCGTTTCTCTCGTACGTACGTGCGTGTGTGCAAGGCGTTGGGCTCTAACTGAACCCGAGCGATTGCACTACAGGCTACGCGTTACTGAACCCGAGCGATCGATCGATCCCTTGCCTTGTTGTTAACTTAACCCGAGTGATTCCTTCGCTACTACTGCTAACTGAAGCCGATCGAACACTGCTGCCTCCTTCCCTTGATGAACAGTGAGCGTTGTTGGGGGGTTTGGATGAATAGTTCCCGGTGGGGGTTGGGTGAACAGGACCCCGTGGTAGTAGAGGCCGTTGCCGCTGGATGAACAATACCCCGATCGATCGAGCTCGTGGATGAACAAGACCCCATGGAGGGATGGATGAACAGGACCCCGTGGAGGGCTAGATGAACAGTACGACCCCGTGGAGGGCTGGTTGAACAGTAGCCGGTGGAGGGCTGGATGAATAGTAGCCCGTGGAGGGGTGGTTGAATAGGACCCCGTGGAGAGGGCTGGCTGAATAGTAGCCGATGGAGGAGCGCGCGGTGGAGGATGGATGAACAGGAACCCGTGGATGAACAGTCGAAGGTGGAGGCTGGAGGAGGTCGACGGTGGATGAACAGGAGCCCGTCGAGGCAGTCAACGGTGGATGAACAGTAGCGTGTGGAGGTAGTTGATGGTGGAGCTGAACAATATCTCGTGGAGTCCCATCTTGCGGTACGCCACACCCCTCTCCATGAACAGGACCCCCGTTTCGACCGTAGCGCTCCAACACAAGTCCATTTCCTCTGTTTTGCGGTACGCCACACCCCTCCCTATCAACAGGACCCCGTTTCGACCATAGGAGGTCCATTTCCTCCGTTTTGTGATACGCCAGACCCCTCCCGATGAACAGGATCCCGTTTCCACCATATCCGATCAAACACAAGGTTGTTTCCTCCGTTTTGCAGTATGCCAGGCCTCGTTTCCATCGGTTGTTCTGTCCAAGCCGGTTGGCTCTCGATGAACACGACGACGCATTCCGTTCCGACCCGGCCGGTTGCCTCCTCATGATCACGAGGCACAGCTTCTTCGTTCCGACCCAACCATGTACACGAGCCCTGGCTGTACGTATGCGCGAGTAGGCGTTCAAGACCCCGCCCGTATGTACGTACGTGGCCGTATTTTCTTTCTTGCACCCTAGCCGTTGTAGGTACGTGTACATGCTATGTGCGCGCCTCTACTACGACATGTGCCCTTCCTTACACGGCCACGGTTCATCGCTGCAGACCGATCGTATGTACGTACATGTTCATGACCAGAATGACAACGCTACGTACGCTTCGACCAGGTGGGTCCTGACTGTCATGCACTTCCTTCCGTGCGAAGATGTAGCTGGTGGGTCCCAGCAGTCAGGGGGAAAATATTTTTTGCCCATAATATGGACGCACTTCCTTCCGTATGAAGATATAGCTGGTGGGTCCCAGCAGTCAGGGGGAAACGTTTTTTCGATAAATACGGTGGCCCGTCCGGTGGGTCCCTGCTGTCAGGTGCAGGAATCATTATTTTCCGCATAATAAGGAGGCACTTCCTTGCTGCGGCCGTGGACCTAGCTGTCAGCCTCTCCATGTATAGTACTCTTCCGATAGAAGTCGGTCGTTGACCACATTAACCACGCCGCGCCGAGAGCACCAAAGCGGTGGACGATGGCGAGGCCTAGGAAGGGGACGACGCGGAGCAGAGGAAGACGCGGCAACGGATACCCACGCGGCGAGGAGTACGAGGGTTCACTGGTTCGGCTATGGTGTGAGGCTGCCGTCGCCGCAGGGCCTGGCCAGCGGTGGGAGTAGTAGGGGACGGTGAGGCCTCCGCGGCAGCACAGCCGGCCACGGGAGGCAGGAGCAGGCGGCACGACCGGCGCTGCTTTGGGCGGCTAGAGCAAGAAGACCAGAGGTTGAAGAAGCACTACGGCCGTTGGATGGACATTGTATGGTCACTGGAGCTAGAATTGTTCATATTGACTAAGTTGACAAAGCCTTCTGTCCAGTCAACTTACTAGGCCCACATGTCAGCCTCCCACTAAGATGGGTCCCAGCTAGCAAGGGGAGTATTAATTTTTTTTGTGCGTAATAAGGAGGCACTTCCTTGCTTGCGAAGATATAGCAGGTGGGTCCGACCTGTCAGCGGGGGGAACATTTTTTTGCGAAATATAGAGGCCCTTCCGATGGGTCCCAGATGTCAGGTTGAGGAATCACTATTTTGCACGTAATAAGGAGGCATTTCCTTATGTGCGGCCGTGGACCCAGATGCCAGCCTCTCCACATAAAGTCCACGTCCGATGGATGTCATTCGTTGACCACATTGACCACGGCACACCGAGAGCACCAGGGCGGTGGACGACGGCAAGGCCTAGGAAGGGGATGACGCGGAGCTAGGGAAGACGCAGCAGTGGATGCCCACACGGAGAGGAGTACGAGGGTTCACTAGTTCGCCTGCGGTGTGAGCCTCCCGTCGCCGCAGGGCCTGGCCAGCGGTGGGAGTAGTAGGGGCGGTGAGGCCTCAACGAAAGCACAGCCGGCCACTGGAGGCAGGAGCAAGCGGTCTCGCCGGTGCTGGTTTGGGCGGCTGGTGCAAGAAGAGCAGCGATTGAAGAAATAGCAGGACCGTTCGGTTCAAATCCAATGGTCACTGCTGCTAGAATCATTTGTTGACTAAGTTGACAAAGCCCTGCGTATGCGTCAACTTAGTAGCCCCACAGGTCAGCCTCTAAACCGGTGTGCCCCAGACGTCAGTGGGAGGAATAATTTTTTCGCGTAATAAAGAGGCAATTGATTGCGTGCGGCTAGGCCAGCGGAGGGAGTATGGTGGGCCGGTGAAGCCTGCGCGGCATGACAGCGGGCCATAAGATAAGGGAGCAGGCACTCCCATCGGCGCTGGTTTAGGTGGCTGGACCAGGAAGATCAGAGACTAAAGAAGCACGTCGGCCGTTGGATGGACATCCAACAGTCACTACTACTAGAATCGTGTGTTGACTGACAAAGCCTTGCGTAAACAAGTCAGCCTCGAAATTTGTGGCGTGTACAGCCCATTTGCTATTATTTTTATTATGTTTACTCATTTTCTAATTCATATGGAATTTATTGCAGCCCATTTTCCGTTTTTAGAATTGCTGCCCATTTTCTAGTCATAACCAGGGATAAAAATTGAACTAAAAATGTGCGAAACTTTGAAAATTCGCAATTTATTGCTGGGAACAAAATATTCTTAATCCAAAAAAATTTAGCCATACTAAAAAAATAAAAAAATAAATTAGTACTATGTCATGTTAAAATCCAATGAAATATAAAATATCAGTGAAGAAAAAATAAAAAAGAAACTAATTATCCCATTTACTTTTAACAGATACTGACCAAACTCTTTGGCCAGGCCGAAATGCATCCCTCCTTGTCTTGAAAGATTTGCAGCCTAGTAAGTCGGAGAAAACAAATAGGCCTAGCTTGGGTATTCTTTAAAAAGAAATATTGGCCTACCTATTTTCCCAAAGAAAAAACTGTTGGGTTGGTCATGTTGTTAGACTGGCCACAGAGACCGCACAACCCAGTTTATAGCCTGCTCCTCCAAACAAATCGTCAAAAAAAAATTGTGCAATTCTATCGTTAATTGACTATACGTTGAAAATGATGTGGGTCTGAGATATCAGTAGAGTGGATTAGAGTAAAAAACAAGGGGTGCATCTGAGTAGTAAAAGAGGCACTTTGCTTGTGTTCGGGAGTGGACCTTGTGGGTCCGTACTGTCATACTCACATCTACAGTCCTCTCTCGATTCACTATGTTGACAGGGCCGGGCGGCGGCGCCGCGGTGAGCGCACCAAGGCGGAGGATAAAGTGTTGTCGCCAATGTGCTGGGCTGGGTTGGACATTCTTATTGAAAAATAAAAATGGACCGGAACTATTTACGACGTTGACTGCGATTTGCATGGGTCCGCTGGTTGCAGGAAGAAAATGGTGGGAGAAAGAAGACTGGTCGCTATCTTTGCCTAAGAATTATATCGACTGAATGTAACGACACTATCATAGGAAATAATATCCTCCTGTTAAATCGTGAATATAAAGAACTGGTGCATGAGCATTTAGCTTTATTTATATATTTATTTATTTACTTATTTATGTTTAGGGGACCATGAGCATGTACCTGGGCCGGAATCATGTGAGAGCCTCCCTTCCAGTTAATTATGGCTCCTCTATTGGGCCTTCATCAGTGGGCTGCATGTTATCAACAAGTGGAAAATGTGTTCCTAAGAATAATAGTATGTGCTACGTACGGTACGGGGCACTAAAGGATCGGATCCATGCAATGACTTCCAAAACATTGTGTTTGTCATTCTAACAACACATTTATTCAACCAACAGACGAAATATACTACTGATTGTACATTGAAAACAGCAGCAACAACAACCAGGGCTGGGGGTGCAACAGAAGCAGTAAGCAGGCCAGAAGAGTAAAGACGCAGCTCTCTCTTCCAAACCAAACATCAGCCATCATTACAAAAGGGCTACCAAAAAAGAACAAGTGTACGCGTCAAAATAAATAAAGATCCTACTACACCAGTTGTACACATCTAACTAACTGGCTCAGTTAGATGTTACTATTTATTAAGCTGTGGAGATTGGTTGACGGCTTGAACCAGATGGGTGCCTAACGGGGGAAACTCCAGCCAGCAGGTCGAAGTCTGATACTTGCGACCCTCTCTCCTACTTTGGACTGCAGAGCGTGGCGGCACATATCAGGGTATGGTGCATGCAGAGATGCATGGTACGTTGTGTACACACAGTTTTGCCTGATGAACGAAACCGCGCTTCCATCATGATCCTTGCCGTCGGTTATCTCCTGGTTAATCGAATAATTCAGTTCGAGAAACAGAGAGCATGTACCAAGGCTACTTACCAGCCTCCAGTCAAAAATTCCTGAAGGCCCAGAGAAGCCGGGATCCTGCTCAAAGACCTTGGAGTGACTATGATTGTATTCCGCAAAACAACACGTCCGGTATGTGCGAACGATCATCAATCGTTCGCCATCGTCTGATCGAGCCAGGAACCACCTACAACTGGCATGCCACTTTTCTTTGAAAGGTTCTGGGATTAGGAAGGGTAGGGACACCAGGCGGCCTACAACATCATATCAAGTTGGAGTCAAATAAAAAAGGGCTCTTAATGTAGTCAATCTTAAGAACAGCATGTTATGAGCATGAATATTTTTTCAGTTAATGTTGACAGTAATATAAGCAAGCCATCATGATATCATAGGAAAGTAACATACTGATGTAACAGCCGTTTGCAGCGATGACTAGAGTAGGCCAGCAATACGTCCATCCATAGAAGGAGTCGATAGCGTAAATGAAGCCCTTGTGTTCAATGGCATCAGAGAACCATGGACGATGTATGATCCTATGATGGACGTGCTGATTTTTCCACTTACCGCAGTGACCCGTCAGATAGGCGAGACCGCGGTTGAAGAATGCAATTAGCCTGAAGTCTTTATAATTCACAGATCTTGTGGGCACTTGACAGATTACAACCTTGAGCAAATAAAACTTGGTATCATGTTGGCTACTGTAAGATTCCGAGTATTCTGGGCCACGATGCCAAAGTAGTGCAGTGTTAATCGAAGGAAGGGGGATCAATCGTCGGGTGTAGACCTCCACGAGCATCCAGCTACCGCCACCATTGACGAGCACCATCCAAGACGTGTTCATGCCAACCCAGCACACACCGTTAATGTAGTTGAGGGTGACGGGGATCGGATCGCAGTCAAGAGGGTTGATGCTTGCAACCCTACGATCGTTATGCTGCATGGCACGCCGTTTCTGAAGATCAGGCGGCATTAGCAAGCAAGGAGCTGGCTTAAAAAGCTTCGGCCTGAGGGCTTTGAGTAAACGGTACAGCCCCAATGAGCATGTGGCGAGCGGCATGGTACTAAGATTGTCCACACGTGAAACAATGAGCTTGATTACCTCTATGGGGAGCGAATTCCAACCACTCTTTCGGCGGACGCTGCTCGGTTCTGCCATTGTTAGTGCTTTGGTTTTGGAAGAGGGGGAGGCGCCTTAGCGGGGATGGAAGATTGGACGATTATGTGCGGACAAGGATGGAGAAGCGAATATGTGCTGCGGGAAGTGGACAGGTGATGATGACTACAGCACGCCGCTTGACATACGAGACACGTACCAGCAGCGTAGGGTCATATCGATGCCAGACAACTTGCTTGAGTGATCACAGTACTGGTACTCCCTACAGTACCCACTATTATTCCCTAACTTGCTTGACTAGAGTAGTAGTGGAGCGGGACTCTGCTCTACTACTAGCATCGGAGGGTTAGTATATTCTAATCTAAAATAGTTACAAACTTCAATGCAAGTAATGTACACTGTACTGACAGTGGAACCCACACAGTACTTAGAATACAAGATTAAGGATGCAATTAACTTTTTATATAGGGAGAATCATACACGCAATTAACTCAAATGGATTGGACGTGACTCTATTATTCTCCAATGGCAACCAGCAAATTTCCTCCCGTGGGCCAGAGTAGGTTTCTCAGTTTGCATGCGGGTTTAACAGAGGGGTTTGATGGAGGCTAGGAGGCGTGTTCAGCCGGGCGTGCAGTGGGCGGCACCGTACTATTGGATTTGACAGCTACTACTCCCTCTCTCCCAGTTTAAAGGGCATGCACGTACCCCTAGGTCGTCAATTTAACCAACCTAATACAAGTCATATATTACAAAAAATATACCAATATAAACTTCAGGCATTCTATTTTCAAAAGGTATATTTTTGTGTCATATAGTTTATATAGGGTGATAAAATTGGCAACCTAGGTATATGCGCAGGACTTGTAAACTGAAACAGAGGAAGTAGTATATTATAAAAAATAAAGAAGAGTAGTAGAGATAGAGACTAGGAGGAGCACCATCTACTGCTACGTCTGCTACTCCTGCGCTCCATTCGGCCGCCGCAACGTCCCCTACAGCCACTCCCTCCTGCGCTCCATTCAGTGGGTGCTGTTGAAATTTGGGGAGCGCCCTCTCGCGACTGCTGGCAACGACGACTTCACTGACGACGACTTCTTCCCCAACCTCAGCAATCTCTTCCTCAACGACATGGCCGACAACCTCAACGCCAACGGTGCTGCTCCTGTTGCACCGTATGTGTTTCTGTCCTTCTTGTTCGAAATCGTGGTAGAATTCATGTTTCTAGTCTGTGTCCTAGATTCGATCTGTTCATCTACTATGCTAGTCCACATGATTAGTTTAATATCTATTATAGCCATCATGATTTATTTTGTACTTATTCAGACTAAATCTTGTAGTAACTTGCTCAGATATTCAACTGGCGCACCGTGCCCTATAGCCACTCTCGTTTCATGGACGGCCTGGTCGATGCCTCCAAGGAGCCCTTCGTCTACTGCTATGAGTGCCCGATGCCATTTTGGGGCTCGCCAGCGGACCTCGTGCATCACCTCATGCAGCCGTCCGTCTATCACTACTGGCCCTTGGTGGAGAACATCAAGTACGAGACGTGCTACCGTTCGCCGTGCCGGAGTCACTGGAGGATCACCGCCACCTACTAGTCTCGGAGGTGGACGGCAGCGTCTTCCTCTTGATCGTGGGCACCGGCGAGGCCCGCGTAGGCCGCCGCCCTGTCTCTGTAGTGTGCGTCAGGGGCGATGCTGCTGACGCTGACACTGACACGAGGCCAGGGTGTGTGCTCATTGTTACTACCCCTCGGAGATAAGTGGGCGGCGACACTAGCTACGTTAAGCTGACTAGGATTGTGCTGAGCTGGGACCTTCCCGCCGATGTGGACATGGAAGATGCATGGTATGATTTGACCCCCAATGATGTGCACGGGGACTCCAAGGAGGTTCACCTGGACATATGCATTACCAAGTTAAATGTTGATCATTAGTCTTCGCTCAATGGAATCCGTTGTCTAAGCATGTGGAGACTTCCATGCATGATCTTGCTCTATTGGAGTACCATGCATGAATAAAACTGTATCCATTGATGGTTCAGTCTAGAATCTTCCATGTATGAAATTTTTACTACAGTACTGGTGAAAGACTTATGATGAACCATTTCTTACATCTCCTCTGCCCCCTTCCAAGTCATCCCGATTTAATCCCTCCGTCTAGGTGTATAAGGGCATGGTTAATACTTAAATGTATGGCCAACTGTTGACTATATGAAAGTTCCATGTCATCTGTAGCCAACACGTATATCAATCGATACGATCATTTCTTGCAAAGCACAATAAGTGGTATCTCTTCACAAGTTTTGGATGCAGGTTGAACAGTTGAATGCTTTTGTTTGCAAAAGATACTTTTTTATCTATTTCACCCACATGTTTGTGAGCTCTAGAGATGAAATAATATCCGAAGAAACCTATCGATACCCGTTAGATCATCCATAGTGTGCTCTTTTCTTGCCTCTAAGCCTGCCTCTAGCGACTTGGAGACTCGCGCCATACATTGCAAGGGATCGCCTCTAAGCTAAAGTGGTTGGCATTGCCTCTAAGCCAAGAGGTGGTCTCCAAGTTCTCTCCTGACTAAAATAATTATGCATCCTCACTAGTCATACTCAGTAGTGCATGCTGCATGCTAGCATGGCCGATGAAAATAGGTATTCTTTATGTGTATGCTACATGTAGTGGGCTCCATCTTAGAGGCCAGATTAAATTTGATATACTACGCGACCTTAGGAAAATCTTAGAGGCAGGTAAGTGGACCCTAGCTTAGAGGCATGTTGGCTCTACACGCTGTGGATGCCCTTACACATGAGATGACCCCCACATCCTTTGTCAAAATAAACAACTCCCCGATCAATGCATTTCACTGTTCCGTGCAACGCATGGGCACCTTACTATAGATTAGTACGACCAAAAATTGAACTAACATTATATATAGTACGATAAATGTTGATGCATGTCACCTAAAATTATATCATTGAAAATTATGTTCAAATACGAATCCAACGATATAGTTTTTGTTGACATGCACTAACATTTTGTCAGTTAAATCTTCAGTCAAATTCAATGGGGGACTAATAAACTACGACCGATGTAGTACTAGTGTAGAGGGCGGCGCTGCATGCGAGTCTCACCCCGCTCGTGGTGAGGTAGTAAAGATGTCATATCATAAAACCCAACCAATCCCAGTAATAAGTGGCCTGGTAAAATAAACGGACAAGCAACCATCACATCCCTCCGTCTTTTTGCATTTCATCTCTCTGCATTTACTTTCTCTGGTTCATCTCGCACACTCGTTCCCTAGCTACTACTCCTAGTATCCCTAGCTACCACTCCTAGGGCCAGTTCTTTTGGCGGCTTAAAAATAAGCCGTCTCTTCCCCAACTTTTCCCATAAGACTAGTCACAGTGGAGAATAACATTAAGGTGCCTCACTCATTTATTTTGGCTTCTAAACTACTACGGCTGGTCATAGTGGTGAGTAACTTGGACTAGTAACATGCATATGTTACTAGTCTATGTTACTACCTTCATAGTGGGTAGTAACATATGGATGGTAACATGCAAGTCTTCATTAATTGAGATATAGACTCATTTTACCTCGGGGTGTGTCATGTTATAGTAACATATTATGTTACCACAAGCATCTCTTTCCTTATTAACTCCATGCCACATAAGTAATTTTTTCTTGGGATGTGCTATGTTACTACCTAAGTTACTCCCACTATGGCTAGCCTACTAGTACCTCCATCCTGGTTTATTCGTCGCCATTGTAATTTGTGCTCCATTTTGACCAAAGATTTAACAGATAAAATGTTAGTGCATGTGACATATGCACGTACTTACAAAATGCGTACGGATACACAAGGTTTCCAAACTTTTCCTTTTACATACTTAATTAAGGACGCTAATAATTCCCGAACGTTCAGGATTTATCATTTGCGTCCCAAAACTAATGAGATCGCTTTACGAAACTAAATTATATTCCTAATAAAAGCCACGACGCTCGCAGGAGCGCCTGCGGCGCGCCACGAGTGCCCTGGTGCGCGGCCATTTCCCAGCGCGCCAACACAACGCCTCTTCCTCAGCCTCGCAACTCGCGAGGTGCTGATTGGCAACTTGCCGGCAGGCGAGCGCGATCTCACTGGTGTGGTGATCCGGCACCAATAGGTACTCCTCCTCGCTGGAAGCGTGCACCCGATCCATGTACCGCCAAGCGTAGACGAGGCGCTTGGGCTCGACTGCACCTAGGGGTTTGGCACGGGCACCCTCCGCCACCCTCATGGCCCTCGCACGAGCCTTCTACCAAAGAGCCAATTGCCTGACTCTCTAGGACGTGACATAGGCCTGCCAGGCAGCTTGCCCTGCGGCACGCTTCTTTTCCCCGGCCTTCTTCTCCGCCTCTATTTTGGCGTGCTCTACCGGAGGCAAAGCCTCCCACAAGGCGACATCCATTTCTTTCCAAAGCTCCTCAAGGCTAGGGGGCTCGATGGGCGGCGTGACGTTCTCCTCGTAGCGGAGAGCCGTTGCGTCCTCCGGCGCGCGTGCTGGTGAGATCAGGAACACCGACGCGTCCACCTCGATAAGTCGTGGCGAGGAGCGGAACGCCGATGCGTCCTCTTCGACTAGTGGTGGCGAGGAACGGAATAGCGACGCGTCCTCCTCGACTAGTGGCGGCGAGGAACGGAACGGCGACGCATGACCGTCCACGCGGTGCAGCGAGGGGCGCCTAGGGCTTGGGAGGGGGATGCCATGGTGATCGACATGAGAGGGAGGGGGAGATAGCGATGAACGTGAGCGTTCTCCCGAATGTCATGGGAGGCATAGTATTTATAGCGAGCAATGGCACACCTACGTAATATATGGACTGAGCTTCACTGGCTGAACTGCAGGTCAAGTTGAGTCACTGACATGTGGGCCAGATGCCTGTTGGGCCCACATGTCAGTGACCCAATGCACCGACAGTTAAGTAACTGAAGCAGCTACGTGGGCATATTTGTTGGAGTAAATTACGGGTGTGTCGGATTTTGGGTTCCGGCAGACCCTTAAGGTTCAAACTCTGGGGTGCGCGCGGAGATTTCGCCTCCTACCTACCTGCACCCCTCCGCCATGCTAGGATCTAAACTACCGAAAGAACCACACAAGAGACACAGGGTTTATACTGGTTCGGGCCACCGTTGTGGTGTAATACCCTACTCCAGTGTGTGGTGTGGTGGATTGCCTCTTGGGTTGATGATGATGGACAATACAAGGAAGAACAGCCTCGCGAGGGTCTGTTCTTGGCTGGGGCGATGAACTACTCAGTGGAGTTCAGTCACCTTCTCTCTCTCCCAGCCTCCAGCCAACCGACCCCTTGCTATGTGGGTGGCTGGTCCTATTTATAGAGGCCCTGGTCCTCTTCCCAAATATCGAGCGGGAAGGAAGCCAACAATGGCGGGCTAATTTGAAGGGGGACAACAAGTATCAGCTATCCTGACAAAAGTGGTCTTCGTCTGCGCAAAGCTCTGGTGATGACGCCGTCTTGGGCTCCATGGTGACCTCCGTCTCGTAGTCCTCCTAGTCTTGGTCTTGTTGCACCGAAATGGCAACCTTTGCCTGATGCCTCGGTACTCCGCGGCTGCGCTTGCCCCCTTTGCACCAAAGAGGAAAGGAGGATGCTGCGCGGCTGGCACCCGCCTGGCGCCCTGAGTCGTCAGGGCTTGCGTCACGGGCACCTCATGAGGTACCCCGCCTTGATCTCTCCGCCTCCGCGTGAGCCAGCCTGACAAGGCCGTGCCTGAGGAAGCTCCGCGTCGCCCACCCCGCGAGGCTTGGCCCCTCGCGAGGGTCTTGGGTTTGTGTTGGTGAAGATGGGCCGCACTAGGTCCCCTTTTGAGCGATGCCGCAGGCAGGCAAGTCTGGGGACCCCCGTTCACAGAACGCCGACAGTAGCCCCCGGGCCCAAGGCGCGCCCGGACTTGGCCGTGCAGGGAGGCGGAAGGGCAAGAGCGAAGCGCCGCGGGCCCTAACAGCCTGCGGCCTTAGGCGCCGCGCGGCGGTTGATTGGTCGTGGGCAGCACTATTCCCCCATGCCCTCCTTATTTTGCGCCACGCTAGGCGGACCAATAGTCATACACAGCCGTTCCCTTTTCTGTTGCTCGAGTGTCCTCTGTCCTTCCTCCGCTCGAACTCCGGCTTCTGTTTTCAACCTGGTCTCGAACCTTCCCCCCCTTTCCCATCGCCATGGCTCCGACGAAGAAGGGGAGAGGGAAGAAACCCGTGTCTCCGCCTTGCCCACCGCCGTTGGCGGCCCCCGCCGAGGGCTTGGGCAAGGTCAGCTTGGCTCTGGCCACCATCTTCAATGAATGCGGGAGGACGACGGCCTGGCCCGCGTCCCACTTCTCCATCGACAGGACAACCACCGAGGTCTCGTATCTTGCCGACGCCCTATGGGCGGGTCTGGTTCCTCCCTTTTCTGATTTCTTCAACGCCGTGCTTTCCCACTACCAGATCCACGTGATGCATCTGAGTCCTGAATCCACCACCCACCTTTCGGTCTTCGCCTTCGTTTGCGAAGCTATGGTCGGCATCCCTCCTTCGGTTTCCTTGCGGCGCCACTTCTTCTCGTTGCATCTTGTCGACCCTACCCAATGCTGGGCTTGCGTGAGCTTCGTTGCCGCGTCTGAGACTGCGTCCTCTGGGATTGACTTCAAGCTCCCCCTGCCCGCGGTTGGGTTCCGCGAGCGGTGGCTGTTTGTGGACGCAGGGGTGCCCAGGCCCCTGCTGTCGGAGCCGACCTCGCCTACTGTCCCCAATTCGGGCTGGGGCCAGGAGACGCTTGAGAGCCCCCGTCTCGTCTTCGTCTGGCGCCGCTTCGCGCTCTTGAGGTTGCTTGGCGTGACAGCGCCCAAGGTAGTGAAGGAGTTCCTGCTATGCAGCGTTGCTCCTCTTCAACACCACTCTCGCCGGATGTGGGCCTTCCGTGGGCGCGAGGATCGTATGAGGCTCTAGGAAGAGGACCTGGCTCCTGAGGTGCTGAGGGCGGTGCTCTTGACCCTAGCTGGGGACCCCAACCCCGGCAGTGTCCGGCAGGGAGGGGCCTTGTTGTACCTCTGCCAGAGTAGGGGCGACTTTGTGAAGCAGATGCCTGTCTTTGACGAGTGGGGGCCGCGCCCCGCCGGCCTTCAGGGGCCTCGCGAGAACCCAGTGGTGGTGACTGCCCTTCCAGTCAGCCAAGGCGACTCATCCTCGAGTGGCGGAGCAGGGAGGCACGAGGCGCCATAGGCCGAGGGGGCTCCCTGCGCGGTGACAGTGCCGGGCGAAGCTCATGAGGAAGCAGCTCCTGGGGCCCGTGCCGCTGAGGCTGAGGGTGACGAGCAGCTGCCCTCAGCGCCTGCGACTGGGCCCCCTGAGGCTCCAGTTGCGTCTCTTGGGGAGGCGATTGGCAGCGCACATCAGGCAGGCGCCCCTGCCGTAGATCGCCTTGACGCTCCATCTTCGTCGAAGGTTGATCCATGCGCCCAACTCTTGGGCCAGTTCCGCGTGGACTTTGGGGCTCTTCGGAAGAGAAGGGAGGCCCTGGGCGACAATTACCCTTGTCTCCTGTTGAAGCGTAGGAAGTACTTCGCCACTGATGAGTGAGCCTTCTCCTTTCCCAGCTCCCGATCCTTCTGTTACTTGTACTAACCCTTGCTCTGCAGGCCTCTTCCAGCCGAGCATGCGGAGACGGCTGAGGAGCCGTCCCCTTTGACTTCGCCCCCTCCACCGTCCTCGAGCGCTCAGAGCAGCGGAGCCCTTGTGGTGAGGGCGATCGAAGAGGCGAACCATCCCGAGGCGTATCGTGGCCCCGCGCACCTCGCAATCCTCCTTTGCGGGCCTTCTCGTGGCATAGCCAACCTGCCATGGGCTTCTCGCTTGGTCATGGACTGCGATTGGCTGAGGCGCTTCCTGCGCTCTTCTTCTAAGGACGGGCTGGCCCCAGGCCGGGTTTCTGACGCGGCGTGCCCGGCCGTTGCGAGGGTGCCAGCCCCCAGCCTAGGGGGGAGTGCTGACTCGCGGCCCCTGACGCTTGCTTGGGGCAGATGGAGGTGTGGAAGACGTGCTCGAGCATGCTCGGGAGCGTCGCGCTCTCCGCCAAGGATTCCTTCGAAGGGCGACTGACGCAGTGAGCCTGCTTGGTGAGGAGCTTGCTGATGAAGAAGCGTGCCTTGAGGCCGAGGGCATGCGCCTGGCTGCAGAGAGGCGCGAGCTGGAGGGCGCCATCGCCCTTGCGCGCCGTCAGCGCGATCTTGATGAAGCAGAGGCCAAGGCGTGTTGGTGGCCTCTCGGGAGGCCCGGTCTCGGGCCGCTGAGGAGGCTCGGGAAGCTGACCGGCGGCGAACGGCTGCGGAGGAGCGGGCTCGGGAGCTTCTGGCCTGGTGCCACTCGCTAGAGGAGCAGGTGGAGCTGCACGAGGCAGCCCTCGCGTCGAAGAAGGTGGCCTCCGGTGACTCAACAGAGCTCCAGAAGCGTGAGGAGGCGCTGAAGTTGGAAGCCGCCAAATGTACCCGTGAGTATAAGCGTCTGGAGACGAGGGAGCGCCTGGTGACGCAGGCGGAGGATGATGTTGCTGCACAGGAGGCCCGCGTCCTGGAGGAGGTCGGACGTCGGGTGGCAATGGCGCATTTGAACCTCGAGCACAAGTTCGAGGAGAAGCTGGGGTTGATCCGGGCCGAAGCTGAAGGCAGGACTGCCGACTTGAGGGCCAAGCTGGAGGAGGTGAGGCGGCAGGCCAATGCTTCCCGGGCCGCCCTTGAGGTGGCGCAAGGTGAGTTAACCACCTCCCAGGCTGAGGTGCTCCTTCTTCGTCAGCGGGTGGAGGAGGCTGAGGCCGTTGCATGCCAGAACGCGGACGAGATACGTCAGCGGCGGATCCTGGAGCATGAGCACGGCCCCATGCTCACCACGCTCCGGGAGAGGGCCAACGCGGCCTTGGGCAACATCTGCGAGGAGACCGTCGGCGAGCTGCACGCAGTCAACTACGCTGGCAATCTTCAGTTCTTCACTGACGTGGTGACGCAGCTGGAGGCGTGGTCGATCAGGGCTGACAGGTTGGTGGAGGAGAGGAGCCGCGCCCTGCTCAGGCGCGCCTTTTCTCGCATCTTCAGCCACCTCCGGAACATGGATCCCCACTTTGATTTTGATGCCGCCATCGCCCCAGTCCCCCAGGCCGTCCGAGGCGAGCTGGCGCACTGGGTGGAAGACAATATGGACGCTCTTATCAGGGCCTTCGCCTCGGACAACGACGACGTGATCATGGCGGCTGACGAGGGCGGCGTGATGGATGGCTCTGACGCCGTTGGCGGCAACGCGGATAGTGACGACGAGTTCAGCGACGCCAGCAACGGCTCTGGTGGTGCTCCTGAGGACGCATTGGGGGATTCGTCCGACTGATTGTGCATCGTTCCTTCTTCCTTACCCTGCATGAGTAGAACTCAGGTTTTGGCCTGATGACTGTGAGAGCATTTTGGAGGGGGAGCCCCTCATGTAAAACTTGTGTTCATCGTATCAGTAGACGCTACATTGTCCATGCGCCCACGCCTAGTGGCTGGCTTAAGCGACGCGCTGGTCGGCTAGTTTACCTTTGTTCCGTGCTGACCCTGAGGCAGCCCACGGGGGGTTGTGGTGTCCTGAGCGTCCCCTGATTGAATCCGTAGGATCTGCAGTAAAACACCCTCCTGAGAGGATGCGACGGCGGCAGTCTGGGCTGCGCGCAAGCTAGGCCTGACCCGGCTCGCAAGGGGCTCATGAGGGGAGGCAGCTGAGGCGAAGTGGTAACCAAAACACGAGAAATCGCTCGAACGAGACTAAGCACCCCTTCCCCGAACACACGCAAATCTCAAATTCGAATCCAACTTGAATCCAGCGGGGGAAAGCGACAAACAAAGGGAAGAGCAATGAAAGCAAACAAAAGGCCGCGTCCGGCACCTAGTCTAGTCTTGGATGTCTTCTCACCAGCGCGGAGCTAAGTGCTGCCACTGGGCGTGGGAGGGAGCCCCAGGGCCTGAGGCCGGCACCCCTGAGACTCCGGGGCGTGTACAGCCCCACTCATTATTACGTGAGAGTGTCACGGGGCGGTGAGCTTCACAGGCACTGGGCCTTCTTCACAGGTACCGGCCTTGCTTCATATCGCCAGATGAGGGCCCCGCCTTGCGCCACACTCTAGTGCCATCAACGACGACCGGAAACCAGGACGCCGCCGATGGGGTAGAGCGGTCGCCAGCGGTTCCCCCGACGACCACGGGTCCTCCGCCGGGGGCAGGCCCTGAGGCACCTCCCCAGCGGAGGGCCTACCTCCTGAGGACGCCTTGCTCCGAACACCGCGGTGGTGATGTCGAATCCCTTCCCCTCTCCTGCAGCCCCCTGCGCCCTCCTCCCGAGGGGTAGGAGACTGTGGGAGCGGAGCAGCTGCCCGCTGTGGCAACCTGCACCTTCTGCGATCCATGGTTAGCGTATGCTTGCTGAAGAATTAGCGGTACCCGATAATCGTTGCCTCTAGCGTGCCCAGTGGGACCGTCCCGGGACTCCTGGAAGGGCTCAGCTTCTGGCGCCTCGTCCCCCCAGCTTGGGCTGAGGAGCGAGCCTTGTTCGCCCTCGTGTGGGTGTCCTTGGTCCATCATGAGGGGCACGTATTCCTCTGGCGCCGTCACCCCGAAGGCCACGCCGTCGTGCTCTGCGTGCCACGCGGTCCTGCCTGACGCGCCTACCGTGGGTTGGCAGCGCGGCTGTCCACCGGGGCCGCGGGTCGCGTCGAGTCCTTCTTCTTCGCGGACCGGGAGCGGGGGCAACGCCGCCGCTGGTCCGGTGCTGACAGCCTCACTGGTGTTGGAGTAGCCTTGGAGCCCGCGGGCACGCGCGGAGCCCCCGCGCGGGCCGCCCTAGGCTTGAGATGGGAGCTGGGTGCAGAAGGGGTGAGCCCCCGAGGCGGCGAAGCCCAGGAGCTCTACCACCCGCTCCAGCAACACGTCGCGGCCGCCCTCCAGCAGTCTGCACTGCAGCAGCTCCCTCGAGTTCGCCTGCTCCCAGCGGGTGTACGGTGTCGTGGTCGCGGCGTGATTGGAGGCCCTTGCTGCCGACCGCGCCTGCCGCGGTGTGAGAGCTATCGAAGCCTGTCCGCGTCGCCCGCGGCCCGCAGCGCCCTGCGGACCGCGAGCTGCCTGGGGCACGGGGTCGCCCGAGGCGAGCGGCTCTGCGCGGGCGGGCCATGCCGCCCATGGGTCTGGGTTGCCCTCCTGGTCGCTGGGCATGGTGATGACGACGCGACGGGGCACGAAGCGGTGGAAGGCGAATTCCGGCGCACCCCTACCTGGCATGCCAAATGTCGGATTTCGGGTTCCGGCAGACCCTTAAGGTCCGAACTCTGGGGTGTGCGCGGAGATTTCGCCTCCTACCTACCTGCACCCCTCCGCCATGCTAGGATCTAAACTACCGAAAGAACCACACAAGAGACACAGGGTTTATACTGGTTCCGGCCACCGTTGTGGTGTAATACCCTACTCCAGTGTGTGGTGTGGTGGATTGCCTCTTGGGCTGATGATGATGAACAATACAAGGAAGAACAGCCTCGCGAGGGTCTGTTCTTGGCTGGGGCGATGAACTGCTCGGTGGAGTTCAGTCACCTTCTCTCTCTCCCAGCCTCCAGCCAACCGACCCCTTGCTATGTGGGTGGCTGGTCCTATTTATAGAAGCCCTGGTCCTCTTCCCAAATATCGAGCGGGAAGGGAGCCAACAATGGCGGGCTAATTTGAAGGGGGACAACAAGTATCAGCTATCCTGACAAAAGTGGTCTTCGTCTGCGCAAAGCTCTAGTGATGACGCCGTCTTGGGCTCCACGGTGACCTCCGCCTCGTAGTCCTCCTGGTCTTGGTCTTGTTGCACCGAAATGGCAACCTTTGCCTGATGCCTCGGTACTCCGCGGCTGCGCTTGCCCCCTTTGCACCAAAGAGGAAAGGAGGATGCTGCACGGCTGGCACCCACCTAGCGCCCTGAGTCGTCAGGGCTTGCGTCACGGGCACCTCGTGAGGTACCCCGCCTTGATCTCTCCGCCTCCTCGTGAGCCAGCCTAACGAGGCCGTGCCTAAGGAAGCTCCGCGTCACCCGCCCTGCGAGGCTTGGCCCCTCGCGAGGGTCTTGGGTTTGTGTTGGTGAAGATGGGCCGCACTGGGCCCCCTTTTGAGCCACGCCGTAGGCCGCAGGCAGGCAAGTCTGGGGACCCCCGTTCCCAGAATGCCGACAGGGTGAGGGAAGGGGTGGAAATATTGCTGGTCACAATGGATTGGACGGGTGCGGGGGAGGAGAGTCATGCATGCAGATTTATTCCACACGAGGTGGAGTGGTGGGACTGCTGGAGGGAGAAGGAGAGTCAAGCAGGCATTCAGATTTCAAGGTGCACTAAATTATTGCATGCGATGATTAAGGCTGGCCATAGTGGTGGTTATGTGGTACTCCCTCCTTTCCAGTTTATAGGGCTTAATTTGAAAATCTCTTCAACAAAGGTAGATGATGAATGGTGGAATTAATTTCATAGTTTGCAAAAGTACTTAATTAGTATTCTCGTTTTTCTCAATAATTTGTGTAAACCGATGCATTAATTACACCACATGCATGAATGACCACTCCTATAAAAATCTCAGTTGGTGGTGATGGTATGTCTTCCTCTGGACAACGTGAGTCATTCGATCTACTTGGAACCAACGGCTGAGATGTGTGTGCATAGAGACATGGCCTTGCCAGATATTTACCCACCTCTGCCACTTTATAAAATATGGAACTACTCATTCCAGCCTCATTTCCTTTCTAGTTCATCTCCTTGCATTCTTGCTGGCGGCGGTGAAGGTTCCTGAAGATGGAGTCCAGACTCTAGAAACCACTACAAAAAGTATTCCACCGCCTCTATCTTGGTAAGAGTAGAAGGGAGGTAGTGGTACTCTAATAGTTAACCTTGTTGTGATGACTAGATAGGACATGGCACGCACCTAGATGGAGGAACTAGTCTGCATTGTGCATTTAAGTTTTGTCTGAAGTCAATGTACGTCTACTTTGACCAAACTTATAGAAAAATGTACATCAACATTCACAATGTCAAATCAATATTTTTATACTCATTATAAAACGTAGTTTTTATACTTATTATAATCAGTATTGTAGATATTTATATTTTTAGTATAAATTTGGTCAAAAACTTTGCAAACGGTTGACGGAAGTATAAAGGACCAGAGGGAGTATCATGCATGTGGAATAGGCAAAAAATTGCTCATTTATAGCCGTTTGAAGTCTCTAAGGGCGCGACCGTGCAAGGGAGGCGAAGGTCGTGGGAGGCGCGACGGTTGAGGGAATTAAGTGAAGTTACATCCATGCACCGATATTGCGTGCAAACAGGCAGAAGCTATACCATCAGGCCTATGATATGAGTCTAGTAGACATGACATCTAGTGGGTCCCGCATAGTACTCGAGAACTCTTTGGGGGCTTGCAGCCGTTTATCCACCGAGCAAGCCAACAACCGCACACCATTCGCACGCCCTACTCGTCCCTGTATTCTACCTTACAATAGTTCACTCCCAGTCGTCCCGTCCTTTCACATTATACCAGTTCAACTTCTCCTAACCCTGCTCCAAAATCCATGGCCTCCCAAATCTCGATGGTCGCCGCTGAGTACCAGGTTAGAGCCATCACCAGTGATGAGTTCATCATCATCTACACCCGTGGATCCGCGATGATGAAAGGATGCTTTTCTCGCTTCAGAAGCATGTTCGAAAACTCAAAGGATGAATGGGTCGCTGGGCTAGATGTTGAGTACACGACAGTCCTGGAAAGCGAGAAGATTCTAAAGGAGGCAGAGAAGAAGAAGCCCGTTGTGATCCAGGTTTGCGTACATAACGTGTGCTTGGTCTACCACATATGCCATGCCGACATTGAGTGCCAGGATTTTAAGAACTTCCTCAAGGACAAAAGAGTGAAATTTGTTACTCTAGACTTTAGGAATGACAGGGATGTCCTGGGTCGGATAGGCCTCGTTGTAGGCCAGCACTTCAATCTCCAGAAGGCAAGCCTGGTGTCCTCCTCTCATCCTTCAAGGATGACATTGGCAGCAGCCATGATTGACCCTTCGTACACTAAACTGAAGAAACCTCACCACTAGTTTCATCATGCATGGGAGTCGAAGACAATAGATGAAGATCACATCCTGTACGCAGCAATGGATGCCTACCTTTGTTTAAATATCTGCAAGGGTTGGATGAAGAAGCAGAGCCCAGTGTCCCTTTCAAGAAAAGAAGCGGCGGCGAAGAGGAAGAGGGACAAGGACGAAGTCGAGGACGTGGACTCGAACTCCGAGTAAGGTGGCAGTGCAGTCGCTCATGCTGGTTCTACTACAGTGTCAAACAGACTAGTTGCTTAGTTTTATTTCAGGGGTTTGTTGTGCTGAGCCCCCAGTGTTAGGGAATGTAGTAATTTCAAAATTTTCCTATGCACACGCAAGATCATGGTGATGCTCAACAACGAGAGGGGAGAGTATCGTCTACGTACCCTCATAGACCGTAAGCGGAAGCATTATGAGAACGCGGTTGATGTAGTCGAACGTCTTCACGATCCGACCGATCCAAGTACCGAACGCACGGCACCTCCGAGTTCAGAACACATTCAGCTCAATGACGTCCCATGAACTCTGATCCAGAAGAGCTTCACGAGAGAGTTCCGTCAGCACGACGGCATGATGATGGTGATGATGTTGCTACCGACGCAAGGCTTCACCTAAGCACTGCTACGATATAATCGAGGTGGGTTATGGTGGAGGGGGGCACCGCACACGTCTAAGGGATCAATGATCAACTTGTGTGTCCTAGGGTGTAGGACTCCCCTTTCCTACTCCTACTAGGAGGAGGAAAGGAAGGGGGAAGGGGAGAAGGAAGAAGAGGGAGGAAAGGAGGAAAGGGGGGCCGTCCCCCTAGTCCAATTCGGTTTGGGCTAGGGGGGCCGTGCGCCCTGCCTCCTCTCTTCCACCACTTGGCCCATGAGGCCCAATACTTCTTCCCCGTATTCCCGTAACTCCCGGTACTCCGAAAAATACCCGAATCACTCGGAACCTTTCCGTTGTCCGAATATAGTCGTCCAATATATCGATCTTTATGTCTCGACCATTTCGAGACTCCTCATCATGTCCCGGATCTCATCCGGGACTCCGAACTACCTCCAGTACATCAAATCACATAAACTCATAATACCGATCGTCACCGAATGTTAAGCGTGCGGACCCTACGGGTTCGAGAACTATGTAGACATGACCGAGACACATCTCCGGTCAATAACCAATAGCGGAGCCTGGATGTTCGTATTGTCTCCTATATATTCTATGAAGATCTTTATTCGTCAAACCGCATAACAACATACGTTGTTCCCTTTGTCATCGGTATGTTACTTGCCCGAGATTCGATCGTCGGTATCTCCATACTTAGTTCAATCTCGTTACCGGCAAGTCACTTTACTCGTTCCGTAATGCACTATCCCGCAATTAACTCATTAGTTGCATTGCTTGCAAGGCTTATAGTTATATGCATTACCGAGATGGCCCAGAGATACCTCTTTGACAATCGGAGTGACAAATCCTAATCTCGATCTATGCCAACTTAACAAGTACCATCGGAGACACATGTAGAGCACCTTTATAATCACCCAGTTACATTGTGACGTTTGGTAGCACACAAAGTGTTCCTCCGGTAATCGGGAGTTGCATAATCTCATAGTCATAGGAACATGTATAAGTCATGAAGAAAGCAATAGCAGTAAACTAAAACGATCAAGTTCTAAGCTAACGGAATTCGTCAAGTCAATCACATCATTCTCCTAATGATGTGATCATGTCTATCAAATGACAACTCATGTCTATGGTTAGGAAACATAACCATCTTTGATTAACGAGCTAGTCAAGTAGAGGCATACTAGTGACACTCTGTTTGTCTATGTATTAACACATGTATTATGTTTCCGGTTAATACAATTCTAGCATGAATAATAAACATTTATCATGAAATAAGGAAATAAATAATAACTTTATTATTGCCTCTAGGGCATATTTCCTTCACCCAGCAGAACTATGTTTATGTTCTTTCTTGTTATTTGAACTCTTTAGTACGTGCAGTAGTACTAGTACTATGTCTTACTACTGTTCTTCTTGCAGTTGGTACTACTGCTCGTATCTTCGTGTTCCTACTGTACTTAATACATTCGTACTAGTAGTATAATTTGGGTCAATCAATTTGTGAAAGAAGTTCGACGGAGCAAAGGAAGAAGACGGCAGAGAAGCTACCCCAGTATCTATATTAGGGTGGCAGGGTGCCCATGATCTATCTTATGAGTTTTGGGTGTGGAATGCAGTTTGCCGGAAAAATGGATCATGCCCGGGGTTAAACGGATGGCAGAGGTGGGGGAGCATGGCGGTGATAGGCGGTTCAGGGGAGGGCGGGGCGGCGGCAGGCGGTTAGGCGTGTGGCGAGCTGAGAAGATGAACAGTGCATCAATTTCGGAGATTGAAGAAGCCCTTCTAGCCATCCATGTTGCATCCAATGGCTCACAAGAGTCGACTGACCCAAATTTCTCCTTCAGATTGCAGGATCCACGTGGTATTCAAGGTCTCAAAGGTAGATTCCACATTCGCACCCGGTTTGCGGGCTCGGCGCGGGCACGACCAGCTTCCGCCATGACAGCCACCATGCGCGCCTCCTCCGCACGGGCGGAGACAACATTGACACGCTAGTTCCTCCTCGCCGGCGTGCTGGAGAACGCGCTCGTCCTCCTCTTCGTACGCTGCATGCATAGACGCGGCTCTACCAGTTGCTCGCGTGCTTGGCAGCATGGCGGCATCGCGATGAGGGACTGCAGACTATGTGAGCGGGCGAGCCTTCGGCTTCATGGTACAGGGATGGCGGCGACACGGCGGTGATGGGCGAGAAATGGTTGGCCAGAGCAGGTGGGTGTCGGCATGCGCAACGGCGGCGGCGACATATTCATGAGTGCGCGTATGGGAGCTTAGTTTAGTTTTATATAGGGTTGGTCAAACTTAAAAGAAAATCGTACTAGTACACGTAAACATTAGACTGAGGCAGGGCTTATATTAGTTACCATAGCCGCGATACGGAATCATGTGCAAGCGCGTGAACCGCGGCCGCGCGGTCGATCGAACGGTGCATCACCGTGTCGCGCTCGAAGGACGCCCACTGAACCTTTTTGTGTGTGTGAAAACAATCCCCGAATATTACTCAACTTTTTTCCCTGGAAAAGTTCTTGACACTACAATATTTCCATATATTTTAATTTAGCTCCAGTTTGTGTTTATTTGGATTTGGACATTTTAGGTGCGCCCTAGTTTTTTTAATATTGATATTTTTTTATATTGATTTTGTGTGTGTGACTAAGAGAGAACGTGTGTATGTGTCCATATGTGTGTTGTGGTAGAAGGGAAATGTGGAGACGGTGTGCGTGTGATAGAGACATAGAGAGGTGTGAATGTGCAAATGATCATGCATGAGTGAGACATAGACAGACGCCGATACGTTGTGTATACATGAGAGAACGGTCTTATATTTGTACTTGTGTGGGTGTGTGTGTGAGAGAGAGAGAGAGGAGCATCCGTAACACAACAACCATCTCTCTCGATTCATCCGTCCCTCGCACGATCGCATGTAACACATGCATCAGTGCACACATTTTGACACCCTCACCCAGCCCCAGCCCACCTCAAGGCCCGCACATCGCTCTCTATATCGCACGCACAATCTCTTCGTGAAAACCCTATTTAGCATGTAGCTTTCCGTCACATACACACACATTTCTCTCCATAGGTTTGATTTCTCTCAATACCTGACACACACACACACACACACACACACACACACACACACACACACACACACCGCACACACACTCCCCCTCCCCCGAGCACACAATTCATCCCCATCCAAGGCTATATGGCGACCACTCTCGCTATTGCTTCTCTGCACCCCAGCATGCACAACACCTCAACCTTCAAAGAGGGCATCGAGGAGATCGAAGACGGCGACCACACTGCACTAGAGAATGCAGGGCCATGTGGAAGCAAGATTATGTGATGATGGTTGACTAACTCCTCCCCCCCTCCCTCTCCCGCACAAAATTACCAATCCATCTCTCTCCCGCACAAAATTATCAATCCCTCAACCCATGAGATCCTTCCCCTCTCGCCCATGTCTTTCCAGTTCTCTCATCAAACATGTTGTCTCTTCTCCTTCCACGTCTACAGAATATGGATGCACACACATCTCACGTATATTACATGCCTCCATCTATCTCACAGACCTAACTTCTTCCTCTCTCTCTCTCGTTAGCTTTTTCTCCTAGTGTCTTGTCCACATAGACACAATCTTTACCGCCCTATCTGCTCCATCTTCGCAAACTCTCTCTACATGTTTCATTCACACATTGGGATGTGTTCAAAATGTTGCTTTTATAATGGATGATGTAGAGTTATGGTTGGTTTTGTAGCATCCTATAAAGTAATAACTACGAAATGCATTTAGATTCTCATTTGATTGGGATTATGTGAGTTTGAGCATATAGTGAAGTATTATAGACCTCGTATACATCTTGGAATTCAACAATGATTGTAACTATTGAATTGTATAGACCATTACATACGAAGTCAGCAGCCTAATATATTTATTTCACAATTACAACAAATAATTAATTCACTACAAACTAAGAAAACAAATGTGCACTCCCTCCATTTTTATTTAGGTCCGCGTATTGGCATTGGTCAAAGTCAAGTTTTGTATACTCTAAGAAAGTTTGTAACAAAAATTATTAACATATACAATAACAAATCAATACCATTGGATTCATTATTGAATGTACTTTCACATCATACATATTTTTTATGGTAAATGTTTATGTTTTTCTATAAACTTGGTCAAACTTCAGGAAGTTTGACTTCGGCCAAACCTAATATGCAGAGTTAATAAAATCGGAGGGAGTACTAGTAGTTACTAGTACTACTCGCTAGTTGCTTAACCCAATCACTCAACACGCCACACAAGGAGTTTAGTGTCACAAAATTTTGAGGTCGGCGGGAAAATCTCCCGTGACCCTGATTCGAGTAGTGCGAAGTTACGGTCATAACCTTCGGAACAGGTCTACGGATTATGCTTGGTAGGGGCATGTTTTCTTAACTTCAGGTTCACCCTACCCAGCCAACCCCACCCCGGCACCCAGAGTAGTACACCGGAATACTCCCCATCTTCTATCCCCACACCAAAATAGACTTCTACATGGCACCGCAGCCTTCATGCTCCTTCCCTTCTCCATCGGCGCACTCGTCCACCGCAGCGCATCTGCCTCATCGACGACCTCGTACACCGCACTGGAGCCGGTCCACCATCGTCTTCATACACGGAGCCTCTTCCCCGGCACCGTCTTCCACGGTCTCGGATCTGCTTCCCGGAAGCCGATGCCAAGCGCAGAAGCACCACTATCGTGGACAATGAACTGACGCCCGTTGCCGACCATGATGCACAGAGGCTGCCGTGACCATCGCTCTCCTCCTCGATTGGTAATGTGTGTATTGAATCACTTAGCAGTACATGTGCAGTTCCAATTTTGTTCATACCTACCCTTCAAATTTCCTGGTTGCTATTGTTCCCGTAAAAGTAATTGGTTATAGCCTCCATTGTCCAACAGAATATCAGCTTGTAATTGTGCGTCGCTCCTGTATCGCGCTGTGCTTGGGTAGGTTCTTCATCTACAAACAGTAGTGTGGCAAATGATGGAAAGTGTTTTAGAACTAGCAAGATGCTCATGCGTTGCATGGAACATCAAGAGGCATTTGTATGAGTAGTTTATCTTGTAGGAGAAAAGGATGAATGAGGGAAGGCCTTATCTGCAAATCTGGAGAGCGGTGCGGGTATCTCTTTGCAAAATTTTCATAGTTTGCTTTCTATCCAACAGATATAGATCGGATGGTCTATATTGCAGGATGGCAGACACACCATCATCACGAACTCAGTTTTTTATAAGAAGTAGAGAGTAGAGAAAAGAAAAGAAAGTAGAAAAAAGAGTAGAGAGTAGAGTAGCAGAGATAAATATAAAATATAAAATAAATATAATAGTAGAGAAGAGAGGAGAGATAAATATTAAATATTAAATAAATATAATAGTAGAGAAGAGAGTAGAGATAGCAGGGACATCAGGAAAGGATCGCGCGCACGGGAAAAAGCGGCCGGGCACGCGCTAGTTTTGGCGCGCGGCGTCCGGCGCGCTTTATAAAATCCAACGCCCTCCCACCGCTCTGTGCCTTGCCACCGCACTCTCCCCGCTCTGTGCCTCGCCAAAGCTCTCTCCCTGCTCTACGCCTCGCCACTGCTCTCTCCCCGCTCTTTCTCGCCACGCCACCATGCCATCACGTTGCCGGGAAACTTGGGGATACCGCGGTGTCCGCGGGATGCGCCTCGGCCTCGGCAATTTCGACACCGCCAATGAGGTCGCCCGCGCATACGACGCGGCAGCGTGGCGCCTCCGGTGGCCTCATAGAACATTGAACTTCCCCAACGTGCCGACGCGGGAGCGGGCGCAGGAGCTCGTGCCTCTGCCGTGGCTTATCACCAACGAGGATCGTCGCGACAACCGTAGGAGGGAGCACCATCTCGGCATCGCTGAGATGGACGAGGAAGCCATGGCGCTGTGGCGCCAATGCTTCCTGCAGGACATCATTAACGAGCGCGGGTTCTATGCGCAAAGGAGGGCGGAGAGGGAGAAGAGGAGGGAGGAGCGAGCCGCCTATCGCGAGGACAAGTGTACGCGAAAAGCTGATGCTCAATTCAACATGAGGCTAGGAGCAGTGTCGCCCTGGGAATCCGACGACGATCGGTATCTTCACGCCTACATTGAGACGCCTGAGGTGGACATCACCTAGGAGGAGTCGGACGACGAGGAGTAGTTGAACTATCTATTTTTTATCTATCTATGCTATATCTATGTTGAGAACTATCTATATCTCTACTCTCTAGTCTCTACTCTCTATCTCTACTTCTCGATCTCAGCACTATAAATGCTTTTTTAAAAGCGCCGCGCGTTGCGCTTCTGTTGGAGATGCTCTAACATGGCAGACGAGTGCTTTAATGTTGCCCACAAGATGCGTGAGTATTACTAGTATATTTTTCTTGCCATGTTGAGATTTTAAAACCACAAGTGCGAACATGTAGAGGAGCAATGAAGACCAAACACGGGATATTGGGGACATCTTCAAGGAGCATGGCAAGTTAAAGAGGAGTTGCACCGAACCTGTAAAACGAGATTTGGTAAGTAACACCCTTACAATCACTCTCGTTTAGCCTCGTGTTCTTCGATGTGTATATGTTGTAGTTTCCTGTTTCTCTTAGCCTCGTGTTCTTCGATGTGTAATAAGAAGAGTCTTAATCGTCCTAGTGCTTTCGTTTTTAGATTGATGTAGGAAGTGGTTGTTCTCACCTTGTAGTCTGGTTTTATATTTTTCCTTTTGAATTCACTTCTCTGAGTCCTGTTTATCTAGCTTCTACTAAATGGATCTGGGTTGCTCTGAGTATTGATCTAAAAAAGAAGTTGCTTCATGTCAAGATGCAGTTCCTGCGAGGAGGGAAGTATGGTCAACCTCGAGATCATGTTTCCAAAATGAGGTTGGATTACACATAAGGTGCCAGTTCCCTAATGATGGTGCATTAGACACAAGGTGCAAATTCCTAGATGATGCTGGATTACACACAAGCCAGGTGGAGTCGTCAACTGTTCGTGTCCTCGTGACTCTAGTAAAGGTTGAAAGAAAGCATGCAGCAGCCATTGAGAATGTAGCTGAGTTCCTGAAGAAGCGAAAAGAGCAATCAGATGCTCTCTTCACCCAAGCGAAAGAAGAGATGGAAGAAGCCAGAAAGAAGCTAGCAGAGGTAGAGTAGGCTAGGCGTCTCCTGCAATCTAAAACTGTTGTCAATACAAATTTTCCTTCATAATAGCTAGGTTCAAATGTTTATCCAGTCAGCATGTCTATTGTGATGTCCGTGCATCTACTGATGTGGCACAAAATATATTTTTCCGGGTCATGTAATAACAACAAGTACTTTCTAAACAATAACAGACGAAGCATTGGACATGGTATAGTTCACGCGCAAGCCCAACATTCCAAGTTCAACTTCCACATCAAACTCATCTTCCTAGATAACTACACATTCATAGATAATGTCCACAACCATGATTCACTTCAAAGCCAAAAAAATGTGAGGAGAGTTATAAATAAAGAATAACATCTAGTTCCTACTACCAGTGCGAGCACAACAAGTCAAGACCATGCGTAATTAATTATATTTTGGTCAGTTTTTGACTAATCGCGAATAACTTCTGGAAGCAGCTATAATTTCTAATGCCGGCTGCGGCTATGGTCCATGATGTTTTGAGCCAAACCGGGCAACACACTGGGTGTCTATGCCGGCGACGCAGTGGTCATAGAATTCGTGGGTTTAGAGGGGTGGCGGCGGCGATGGCCACAAACGTGTTGGCCACCTCCGCCAGCATGTCGCGGTTCCGCCAACGTTTGTGTCGGATGGCGCAACCAACCATGCTGCGCTGGACGCTGTGGTCCCCCATGTGCCGGCGTGCAACAAGTGGCCACCGCTCTGCGAGCAGGCTTGGAGCGTCAAGTTGATGCACCAGGGGCCGGCTTGGAGCGGCAGCTTGCTCCTCCGCTTGCCCACCTGCAGCCTCGCCCATCTTATTAACGGCTTGGGGCGGGGAGGGAGGTGGGCAGCGAGTTGTCTGGCTTGTCCGGGCACCCAACCGGCTTTTATGCCGGAGAACTCGTCTTCCTGCTCACCGGATGCTATGGAGAGTGTGGAGAAAATGGTGCGAGGAGGATATGGGGAGCAGCGGTGTGGTGCGGTTCTTGCCAGGCATCTGGCCTCGTTTAAATAGCGAGCGGACGAGAGGAGCCAGCCGACATTGTGTTCTAAAATGCCAGCTGGCTCGTGGAAGGACGTGTTGCTGGCACACACGTGGATTCAATGGAAGTAGGCGGGGCAGTCTGAAGCCAGTTGCATGTGGCGAGGAGGCGTGTTCAGCCTGGCCTGCAGCGAGTGGGGCCCTCTTGGCCGGTGCGTCGACTCAATGCCTGCGCTATGAGAGGTTGCGTCCGTGGCAGAGAAATCACTCCCTCTAGTCCTTTTTTGTTTGGGTATAACAAAATCTCATTTTCCATTCACATTTTACAAGTAAAATTCGTGGACAAACTTTGACCCAAAATAAAAGAACCAGGACGGAGGTAGTAGTTTTTTTATCAAAGAAGGGTTTCCCCCTGCCGATTTTCATTACTAAAAACCAACATCTAAACCATAGTATTTTCCCTAGAACTACTAGGTTCAACATCTCACAACATAAACCCATACAACCATACGCCAAGGAGGTAGTAGTTATGAATTCCATTTTCGCTCCATACCAATCGTTCTAAGAACTACTTAAGTAGTTATAACGCGCCCTCGAAAATCGGAACTCTCACCCCGCTAAAAAATGATATTTTAAACGTGGCTACTCGATTTGTGGCAACTGGCGAGCCACCGCCTCTAGGTCGTTCACATGTGGTCCCGACCATCAACTCCTACGGATCAAATTATCACGTGAGCTGACTATTCGTACAAAGGTGCGCTCCACCACGTACCCGATACCCGCGCATGCAGCAATCGTGCACCTAGGGTTTTAGGGTTTATTTGTTAACGGTGCCTTTATGTAACTCTCATGCGTGTGAGACAGCAAGAGACCGATTGCGTGCGTGCGCCCCTTCTCTTCGTATATGTACTCCACCGTTTGTATGGTGTCCAAAAAATTATACAGTAGTAATAACTACTAGCAATGTGCCAATGCTTTGCCACATGATCAAAGTAGATTAATACATATTCACCGATTTGATAGAAAAATTAGTCTAGTTTTGAAATATGTGCATCACTAAAAATATCTTATGTTTCACTCAAAATATATTACTTGACGGTTTTGATGAGATAAGGGAGGAATGTTGTTGGTTTCAAGATTCGAGAAGTGGTATATCTCTAATTTCTATTCTTACTAGCAAGATGCCCATGCATTGCACGGAACATCAAGATCTTGTGGTAGAAAAGGATGAACGAGGGAAGGCCTTATCTGCAAATGTGGATAGGAGTGCGGGTAAATTGCCATAGTTTCCTTCCTATCCGTTAGATATCTACACTCTTATAAAAAACAGAGTCGGTGATGATGGTGTGCCTGCCATCCTGCAATATAGGTCGTCCGATCTATATCTAACGGATAGGAAGGAAACTATGGCAATTTTGCAAAAAGGTACCCACACACCTCTCCACATTTGCAAATAAGGCCTTCCCTCATTCATCCTTTTCTCTCACAAGATAAACTAGTCATACAAATGCATATTGATGTTACGTGCAACGCACGGGCATCTTCCTAGTTAGAGATAAAAAACAGAGTTGGTGATGATGGTGTGCCAGCCATCCTGCAATAGAGGTCGTCCGTATATCTGACGGATAGGAAGGCAACTATGGCAATTTCGCAAAAAGATACCCAGACCCCTCTCCACATTTGCAAATAAGGCCTTCCCTTGTTCATCCTTTTCTCCCACAAGATAAACTACTCATACAAATGCATCTTGATGTCCCGTGCAACGCATGGGCATCTTGCTAGTTGTTGCAAAAAGCCCATGTGTGTGTGTTGTGTGTGTGAGAGAGAGGGAGAGACGAGGAGGACAGAGTGCATGTGTGACAAAGACACAAAGAGTGTGTGTGCGAGAGGTATCAGCTTAAAATGAGGCTTTAGTGTGTGTGTGTGCACGATCGAGAGGGCATGTCTCAAGAAGGGACGAAAAATGTACATAGATATAAGGAGTGCGAGAGAGACATGTACGCGATGGTGTGATACTTCTCCAACATATCTATAATTTTTGATTGCTCCATGCTATATTATCTACTGTTTTGGACATTATTGGGCTTTATTATCTACATTTTATATTATTTCTGGGACTAACCTATTAACCGGAGGCCCAGCCCAGAATTGTTGTTTTTTGCCTATTTTAGTGTTTCGAAGAAAAGGAATATCAAACGGAGTCCAAACGGAATGAAACCTTCGGGAACATGATTTTCTCACCAAACATGATCCAGGAGACTTGGACCCTACATCAAGAAACAAAGGAGGAGGCCACGAGGTAGGGGGCGCGCCTACCCCCCCTAGGCGTGCCCTCCACCCTCGTGGGCCCCTTGTTGCTCCATCGACGTACTCCTTCCTCCTATATATACCTGCGTACCCCCAAACGATCAGATACGGAGCCAAAACCCTAATTCCACCGCCGCAACTTTCTGTATCCATGAGATCCCATCTTGGAGCCTGTTCCGTAGCTCCGCCGGAGGGGGTATCCATCATGGAGGGCTTCTACATCATCACCATAGCCCCTCCGATGAAGTGTGAGTAGTTCACCTCAGACCTATGGGTCCATAGTTATTAGCTAGATGGCTTCTTCTCTCTTTTTAGATCTCAATACAATGTTCTCCCCCTCTCTTGTGGAGATCTATTCGATGTAATCTTCTTTTTGTGGTGTGTTTGTTGAGACCGATGAATTGTGGGTTTATGATCAAGTCTATCTATGAACAATATTTGAATCTTCTATGAATTCTTTTATGTATGATTGGTTATCTTTGCAAGTCTCTTCGAATTATCAGTTTGGTTTGGCCTACTAGATTGATCTTTCTTGCAATAGGAGAAGTGCATAGCTTTGGGTTCAATCTTGCGGTGTCCTTTCCCAGTGATAGTAGGGGCAGCAAGGCACGTATTGTATTGTTGCCATCGAGGATAACAAGATGGGGTTTTCATCATATTGCATGAGTTTATCCCTCTACATCATGTCATCTTGCTTAAGGCGTTACTCTGTTTTCATGAACTTAATACTCTAGATGCATGGTGGATAGCAGTCGATGAGTGGAGTAATAGTAGTAGATGCAGGCAGGAGTCGGTCTACTTGTATCGGACGTGATGCCTATATACATGATCATACCTAGATATTCTCATAACTATGCTCAATTCTGTCAATTGCTCAACAGTAATTCGTTCACCCATCGTAAAATACTTATGCTCTTGAGAGAAGCCACTAGTGAAACTATGGCCCCCGGGTCTATCTTCATCATATTAATCTTCCAATACTTAGTTATTTCCTTTGCTTTTTTACTTTGCCTTTTATTTTACTTTGCTTCTTTATCATAAAAATACCAAAAATATTATCTTATCATATCTATCAGATCTCACTCTCGTAAGTGACCGTGAAGGGATTGACAACCCCTTATCGTGTTGGTTGCAAGGAGCTATTTGCTTTGTGCAGGTACGAGGGACTCGCGCGTAGCCTCCTACTAGATTGATACCTTGGTTCTCAAAAACTGAGGGAAATAATTATGCTACTTTGCTGCATCATCCCTTCTCTTCGGGGAAAACCAACGTAGTGCTCAAGAGGTAGCAAGAAGGATTTCTGGCGCCGTTGCCGGGGAGGTTCACGGAAGTGAAGATTTGACACCCGACAATGAGCCATTTCTGGCGCCGCTGCCGGGGAGTCTACACAAAAGTCAATATACCAAGTACCCATCACAATCCTTATCTCCCGCATTACATTATTTGCCATTTGCCTCTCGTTTTCATCTCCCCCACTTCACCTTTGCCGTTTTATTCGCCCTCTCTCTCTCTCTCTCTCTATTCTTTCTCTGTTTGCCTCTTTTTGCCCCTTGCACCTTCTGCCATTATGTCTGAAATTGGGGAAATTATTGTCGATATGGACAATGATAATATCATGAAGAATTCTGATGCTCCTGCTAAAGAACCCCCCATCTTACATACAAAAAAATTCCGTGTTGGTAGTGGTAATATTATTGGAAAAGGAGTTATTCAAGATTTCTTTACTTGTGCCGGTGCTTTACCTTCTATGGGTAGTTCTATGCTTCATAGAACTAGTAGTCTTGCGGACGTTGTTGCCATGCTTGTAGTTGAACTCGAAAGACAATTCATGCACATGCATCCTTGCATACAAAGGATTTTCCTAGAATTTTCTAATATTGAGCATTCTTCTGTTAAGCGTGCTGCTACTATCTTTTTGGCTCATGAGTTTAGATTCATAATAAAAGAGGCAAAGAAATCTTTGCGCATTATAGGGTGGACGCTTGCCGTCCTCCCATAGAGGTTGTCCTTTTTGATCAAGAAGAAATAATGCGTTTTCAATCTCTAGACTATGTTGCTTTCAATGAGAATCTTAGAAAAAGGGTTCCTACCAATGTTTTAGTTCATAGAATTTCTGAGCTTAATGATGATTTGGCCATTTGAAATAATGAACTAGGATATTCTCTTGAATATAGGCTCACAAAGTTCTGTCAAAAGAATGCTTATAATGATGAATTGGTTGTGCAATACGAAGGACCAAAGGAGGAACCTATACCTCCCAAGGTTGATCTTGGGGACTTTTGCCCCATTAAATTAATACCTTTTGATTACTTTTGCTTGCCTCAAAGAAAACTTGCTGCCGAACGTAGAGAATATGAAATGAGTTTTAATGATCTATCTTACTATTATGGCAATACCTAGATCTATCCTTGCTTTTTATGCCTAGCTAGGGGCGTTAAACGATAGCGCTTGTTGGGAGGCAACCCAATTTTATTTTTATTCCTTGCTTTTTGGTCCTGTTTAGTAATAAATAATTTATCTAGCCCCTGTTTAGGTTGTGTTTTTTGTGTTTAATTAGTGTTTGTGCCAAGTAGAACCGTTGGGAAGACTTGGGGAAAGTCTTGATATCTTGCTGTAAAAAACAGAAACTTTAGCGCTCACGAGAACTGATGCCATTTTTATTTAAAAAGTTCTATTTAGTTAATTATTTTTGGATATGATTAATAGATAAATTCATCACGTCCAGAAATTTATTTTAGAATTTTTGGGGTTCCAGATCTTGCGCTAGCTACAGATTACTACAGACTGTTCTGTTTTTGATAGATTCTGTTTTTGATGTGTTGTTTGCTTATTTTGATGAATCTATGGCTAGTAAAATAGTTTGTAAACCATAGAGAAGTTGGAATACAGTAGGTTTAACACCAATATAAATAAAGAATGAGTTCATTACAGTACCTTGAAGCTGGTTGTGCTTCCTCCACAGGAATAGGCGTACTAACTGGTGGAGTTGGGGTTCACCGTGATAGTACTGGCCCTTTGGGCACTGGAGCTTCCTTACTAACTGCTCTTGTTTGGGAGCTCTGTGGTGGAGATGGTGTTGTGTCAACAGGAACTGGGTTACTATCGGCTGGGGTTGGGGTTAGATTGGGTGAAGCTGGTTCTCTGTCCATCGTAGTAGGGGTACAATCTGCGAGAGTTTGGGTTATGTGTGGTAGGGCTGGTTCTTGTGCATGTACAACCGTGGTGCTATCTCCACCAAGAGGTAGCACTGTTTTATTTGAAGACCGTGTTTTTAGTCCGCTAGATACTGGCACCACCCGCTCCAATTCAAATGGCTGATAAACAGGAAACATAGTTGAATGTACAGACATTGTATGAGAGACAGATGCAATAGATAGTGTGGATTACAATCTGGAGAGGGGTGGGGAGGGTTTGCCATTGAACCCACCATGGAGCGATGGCTGCATGACAGTGTATTGCCGCGCAAAACTCTTCTCTTTTTCTCTACATGTTCAGCATGACTGTGTACAATATCTGACATGCATACGAAAAAAATATGGTGAGATTATGTAAGGAGAGCATGCAGAAATTTAGAGTGATGGTAACAACCAGTGGATCGATGTTTTTCCGTTGAACCAAAATAGCCCTAATGGATCGACGTGAATGTATAGTAATAAGTGATGCAACAAGTGTACAACCTCTTTGCCGTAGCCGTGTCGACCTCAACATCATTGGGTTGGTCGCTGAAGCAGTTGAGGCAGAGGTGGCTGTCGGAGGTGTGGAGGAAGATCTGAGGAATCTGTAGACAGCGTCCACGGCACTGCTCTATTGTGACGGATCGTTCTGTCATTGGAGCAGCTCTGGTGAGCCGTAAGACGTCAAGGCTGAAGCAGCACAAGACAAACATCGTCAATCTCAAGTGGGATTCTAATAGCATCTCCAATAGATGATGTAAAATGGATGTAAAATTAACATCACCAAAAACCACCTGACTACAACAGATGAGGTAAAAACTATTGACTCTGAACTTAACTGTCGAAACTAAAATTTACTGTGGAATCTGAATGCTAGTGTCGAAACTGAACGCAATGGTAGCAGAGAGGCACTTGACATATAGTTTAGGGAGGGCCTGCAATTCATCTTCAACCTGCACCCCCCTGAGCCGCCAGCCACCACCGGCCGAACCGCCGGCCCCAGCGCCGCCTCGCCGCCCCGAAACAACTCGCCACCACCGCCCCGGCCAGCCCTCTAGCCCCCCCGCCCCCCACCCTGAACCCTAAGATAGATAGTGGAGTACCTCTCTGGCGAGCCC
>NC_041382.1:412502891-412516172 GCF_002162155.2 Triticum dicoccoides
AACCCAAAAGTCGATTCAGTCGACTGAAGTGTGGCTTAATCGGAGCAGAGCAGCAGCACGAGCGAGGGGGAGAGCAGCAGCTGGGCGAGCGCGCGATCGAGCGAGAGCCGGAGCAGCAGCAGCAGATCCAGCTGGTATGGACGCCGCCGCCGAAGGGGCCTCGCACTGGGGGAGAGCCGCCATGGAGATGTCGCCCGCGGCGCCGGCTTCAAGGTAGCCGCTCCATGGGGGTGCGGGATGGAGCACCGTCGGCGCCGGGAGGTCGTGTTAAGGAGAAGGTGCGATGAGATGAGTGTACAACCTCTTTGGTGGCGCCGAGTAGGCCTCGGCTTCGTCCGAGGAGTCGGTGAGGATGCCGCGGTTCCGGTGCAGCAGGTTAAGGTGGCGCTGTGGGGATGGAGCAGCCGCGATAGACGAGGCGATCATTGAAGAGGACGAGGCGGCTGAACCGGCGGGACAGTGAGATGGATGACGGATCCTCATCCGGGGAGGTGGACGAGGAACGTCGAGCTGTTGCGGTGGACGACGTCGTCAGGGAAGAGGCTCCGGCTGGGCAGCGGTGACGTGGCGGACAGAGGAGAGTGGGGTTTCGCGGCTGGAGCGGAGAGGTTATGGTGGCCTGGGATTTTGAATGGCGAAAAGGGGGCGATGGGAGGGGGTGAAGCATGACTTAGGAACGCGCTTGTCCAAAATGTAGGGTGTGTTACAAAAGTACCCCCCCACCGATTTGAACTAGCAGCCCTTTCGGCTCAGGGTTAGAAGGGGGTTTCGCGTGTCGGGATTTGGCAGCTGGAGGGAGTTTTCGCGCGTGTTGTAATTTCGGGATAGCAAGGCGCGGGTTGTGAAGGCGCCAGTTTTGGGAGCACGATATCTAAATTTTCGGGATATAACAAGACGCGGGTTGAATTTTAGGGACAAGCCTAACTTGTAGTAATATTGTACTTGTACGTACCAAATCAATTCGCACTTCCCTCAACCAAAAAGAAAACGAAAAAAATAAAACTATTCACACCACACAAAGAGAGAGTCTTGCCCCGTTTTACTATACAAATGCTATTCAAAGCTACTCCCTCCTTCCATCTATATAGGGCCTAATGCATTTTTTGATGCTAACTTTGACCAAATATTAGAGCAATGATATATGACATGCAACTTACACAAAGCACACCATTAAATTCATCTGTGAAAGGTTCTTTCAATGATATAATTTTCACATTGTGCATGTCATGTACTATTAATCTTGTCAATAGTCAAAGGCGGTCTTAAAAATATCATTACGCCCTATATAGATGGAAGGAGGGAGTATGAATCCATGTTATGTCTGATTAAATTTTTTCGCTTGCTGTATAATGCATGTAACCTACTCATACCAACATTTTAGTGCATTCCAAATGTCTATACTACCACTGCAATTCGAACTAAATTTGAATTTGTTTCTCTATTTCAATAAGAATCTACAATCATGATTGTTGCCAACTTCAACCATCATAGTTTCCTTGCTATCCACCAGATATAAATCAGGCGGCCTATAATGCAGGATGGCAGGCACACCATCATCAACAACTCCTTTTTTTATAAGAGTAGAGATAAAATATATTAAATGTAGTATACCATGTTCATAACCACACCATGTGTATCACCATTATATATATTCACACATCCGTCGGTTTGAAACACTATGATAAATTCTTCAAATATCCGAACTCGCTTTTTATAATGAAGTATATATGATCTCTATTCGTCTTTTACACCCACACAACCCACTTATCTTTGTAGCTAGCGCTAACTTTCTCTTGTGCATGCACATGCCCGCATCCCTCTCACCCTCCCTCAGCATTCTCTAGCTCCATCGCGCAAATTCATCTTTTCACTTTAGGTCGTTCACCCACGGTGTGTGTAGCCCCCCCAGCTCCTTCTTTACGGCACAAATAGATCGATATGCCTCTCTAGCCAGGTGTGCCTACCACAAACACAAGCTTCCCCTCTTCTCTTGTCACCGTCCATGCCTCACTCCCACCACTCTTTTCATCGTTCTCGTACTCGCACACTCCTCCCCCTCGATATAGTATGCCTCTCGTACCACCACCTACATGCATCCCTCTCTCTCTCTATCCTTCTCCTCGTGCCTCATTTGCTTCTAACACACACATGCATGTATACTGATCGATCTCCCAACATATAACTAGATCAACTTTAACTACCCCCCCATCGATCGACGTACCTCACAAGTTATGTCTCTCCTTTCTCTTACAAAGGGCGATTGATCTTCCTATGTAGTTGCATCTGCTTACCACAGCCACATCGTCCCCCCTCATCATTCGTGCATGCCTCCCGACCCGTCTCTCACACGCACGTGCACAGACAACAAGCAGCCATCTTCTCTCTTATTGATATTGCAGGTGTGCCCTCCGTTTGTCTAGCAAGCCTATCCCACCATTTGTTAGAAGCAAATCCACTACCACCCCCTCCAACACTCTAGCTCTGTCTCTCTCCCAACCTTATTCATCTCCTGCACATATGCATGGATGTCGATCGATCTCCCTTAATACATGAGGCAGATCGATCTCCTTAATACATGAGGTAGGCCTCTCTCCTCCTCCACACATATACCAGCCATTGTACCTCTATAGTTAATTGGGCCTCCCTCTTCCCCCACCACACACCGATAGTCAAGCGCTGCAGGTAGGTATCCATGCCATAGAGACAAACTGCACATGTCCCATCTCACGTTCCAGTAGGCCAGCCACTCTATATCTTTGACATGGGCACACACAAATTCGATGGCACTCCTTATCGATCGCGCGCGCGCGCACACACACACACATCATCATCATCATCATCATCATCCCTCTCTTCGATTCTATGGACACCTCAAGCCGATGATACCTCCACTCTCTTCTCGTGGATCGCCCCCTCTATATATATGTTATATTCAGGACTCTATTTCACACACATTGCATATGTTAAATTTTTTGATTGACCCCCCCCACACACACACACACAAAAAACTCTCAAGAACCCACACATTATATCTCTCTAGGTTTGTATCTCTCTCACACAACCCCACGTAGGTGGTGTACGTATACAAGAAGAGAATAGGTGCACAGTGCACGTACTCACGCTTCGTGCCCAGCCACACCCGCGCGGGTACACGGTGGAGCTCATTTCTCCGTAGAAGCTGAATTTGTTTTTGAAACATCAAGTGGCCAGAGACTCGAAAACTTATTTTCCCATTAGTGACTTGTCAGGGCGGTGGATTTTAGTTTGTACGATAATGCTGCATCCACCTAAAGTAACAAAAGTTCTTGCTTAAACTTCCTAGTAATTCCCTCTTCGTAGGTGCAGCATTACTCCTAATATTTGTAATATCAGTTTGAAACTTGTAATATTGTCGTGTCCTATTCCTGCGTTTTCAAAATCCTGCGAATCAAACAGGTCCTGAGTTGGTGATGATGTTGTGCCTCCCATCTTTCACCAATAGCCGTCGGATCTATATCTGACGCATACAAACCAAGCTTGTCCATTTTTGCAAAAAGATGCCCGCACTTGTTCCATATTTACAAACAACTCCTTGTCTCTCACAATCTAGGAGTATAAGGCCGTGGAAAAATCTGGCGCGATGGCCGCTGCCGGAGCCGTCCACCCCCAATCTTGGTGTTCCGTGCAATGCACGGGCATCTACGCACGGGAAATTATGTCAAACAGGGCTAGTTGTAAGCAGGCTAGCTCTACAGCCATGATGATAGTCACTGCAGACGGTGAGGCTGACTATGGTATGCCGAACACGGCGCCTATACTCAGGTGTCATCTCCGGTGTAGGGTCTTGTCACTTCACTGTGAGGAGCAGCACGTAATAATTTGACCAACGGGTAGTACAGTGCTATTACTCCTACTACTACATTGGTAGTACTACTACTAGTACTAGTAGCACCACCGTCTGGATTTAGGAGTACTACCACGTCCACCGGCACCGAGGAACGTCTCCAGGTAGTATTGCTTGAGGCCGCCAGGGCGAGGGGCCGCTTGGACGACAGCTTCGTCTCCTTGTTCGACGAGTTCCTTGTCGGTTTCCTCGACAAGTTCACCATCGTCAAGAAGCTTGCGGACAACTTTGACGTAAGCCTCCAGCTGACGCGCCCAGCCTCTGCGATGCCCGCCACCCTCAACGGCCACTATGGTAACAACCTCTTCGACACACTGGTGGCCCTGCGACTGCCCGCCATCGCGCCGGAGAATGTCCACCTCGAGGTCGCGCTCGCCACGCAGCACCTGGCGCAGCAAGACACCATCGACATAATCACCCACGTCTACGCGCAAATCGTCCACAAGGACTACTACATGAAAGAGGAGGACGATAGGACGCTGGCCTTCTTGGAGCGCAGGGCAACCTTGGACGTCACTGTTCAGAAGCACGTTGAGCTCGCCGCCAACGCCGCTGCTCCTCACACGTCGGTTGGTGACCCGGCGCACTAGGGAGTGAGGATATTGTTGAACGTTGATGGATCCGTATGTATTTTTATCTTTCCGTCAAATCCATGTAGTAGTATATGATACTACAATAATTATCTTACCTTTCGCATCAACTTCATAATTTTTGTACGTACTCCATGCATGAACGGCGCCAGAACCAAACTTCTCATTACTCTAGGCAAAATCATTATTTTCTATCTATCGGTCGCGCCATGGAGCAGAACCAATTTTACAAGTTACGAGTTCAAAAGGAACAGCCTGCCGTGTTCGCGTCGCACCACCACACGGTTGGTCCGGCACGCCGCTCAAGCGGGAATGCATGCAGTGTTGCATTTTCACTTACAAATGGGACCGTAGTTGAGCAAACCGACTATCGGCAAACCTCCACCCCGCCCACCGCACGATGCTGAGAAAACAGGAGGGAGAAGAGATGGTTGTAGCACGGACTCCAAGAAAATTGGTGTCGGATGGGACTCGTGTGGGTGGCGTGTGTCGTACTGCTAGACGTGAATGCTACTGAGTTATGGCCCATGCCACCCCACTATATCGAGCCTATATCGAGGTACGTAGAACAAATTTCCTGCAATCCGTGCTCAGCCCTCCTCTATCTCTCTTCTCAGCCAGCCAACGGACGCGTGGAGCGCATCGTCTGTTTGCTCACATGCAGCCCCACATGTCAGTGAAAACACAAGAGGACCCACTGAACCTGCACATCTTTCACCTCGACGTGCTGGTGATGAAAAACAAATCCAATAAAGATCTTCTGTGGCCGCTTTTGGAGTTACTCCAGAGTAGTAAGATTCTATTTATAGTTTAACCCAAGATGCACATCTCGTGGCTTCAACTACCACTCTATTTTCTTTCATGACACGACCTGGATGCTGGATGTCCCACGTGTCGGCAAAAGGAGGAAGAACCCGACCAAATCTTCGGTTCTGCTCTTGGATGAGATTAGTGCACTTGTTGATACTCCTACTAGAATAGAGGCTAGACATGAGACTAGATGCGAGGAAGCAACCTCTACTTCTTTACACTCGAAGAAGAAAGAAGCACGCAAGATCGAGCCTCGCAGATCAACAATGAATGCATCGAGAAGGCACTAATCCAACTTACAGGAGTAGTAAAATGTATTCTTGTGGTTCTTCTTTTTTTGGTCTTGCTTTTCTAGTCAAAATTATCGTTGGAGTTTGTGCAAAACGGAGGTCCGTTTGGGGTCGTGCGTTGGAGTTGGCCTTACAAGTGGGACCACAGTTAAGGAAACCGACTATCGGCAAACCCCCACCTCGCCCGTGTCGCGATGGCTGAAGTTAGAGAAACGACGAGGTTGAAGAGATTGCTCTAGCACAGACTCCAAGAAATAATATGGTGTCAGATGGATGTCGTGGTGGTGGCGTGTGCCGTACTCCTAGATGTGAATGCTTGTTCTGGCCCATGCCACCCTACTACTCCTACTACTTACTCCTACTAGTATATAGTATACTAGTATCGAGGATTCGAGGTGCTGGTTACGTACAACGAACACATTAACATATGGCTACAGTAAAAACACCCGCTCGACGCGCGAAGCATGTGAAGCTAGTAGTACAAAATTAGAGAAGCGACTCGAAAGTCATTCATAAATTTAGTAAGTTTATCACATGCATATCATTTTATTACATACAACAGGTCATCAACCCACATCGACAATGAGGATACATTATAAATACTAAAGTTTTCACCACACAACAAATAACAAGCCATGAAATGAACTTCAACTCAACCATTCCGTGGCGTTGGAAACGTTTGCTTTGAACCACAAGTGATTCTCTAGGACGGGCCATCCGTTGTCGATCTGGAGACCAACGCAGGACTGATCATCCAGGCTGAAGCGGCCTACTATATCAGTACCAGGGTAGGGAACCACCCAAATGTCCGAGGTATAGACACAGTTGCTTCTCATAAATGTGTCAACAGCAGTTGGATCGCCTTTCACCATCATCGGATAGTTTTGTCCAAGGAAGAGCGAGTTTTCTCCAAGACTATCAATTCTGTGCCAGGGAGAAGGAGTTGGCGCTAGCACACTAGTATCCATCCCGAATACCATGCAACGGGTGTTGGAATAGGTCCGGAGAGTGCGACCATGGGAGACACCTGCTTACTTAGTAGTAACATCATCAGTGGGCTGTATACACACAAGAAGAGGTGATCCATCGGAATTAGTTGCCAGGCACCACAGAGTATATTGGCGTTGCTTGTCCTCATGCTCGTGATCATCACCATCGTCATCTCCCCCTTGATTACAAAAATTTTCAAGTATAGGTGGTGGGATGTTCACAAGGCCTTGGAAACACAAGAAGAAGGTTAATTAGTAAAGGGAAACTTGCTAACCCGCATGCATGTGGATGAAACAATTATAATTACAGTGGAAGATAAACGTACCGAAACTACTAGGATGCCATGCAAAAACAGTGCCATGAGTGGTGGCAGCAAACACAAGGCCCTCGTATTGAATTGCATCACAGTACTCATCCGTGTACAGAAACTAATTTTTGAGCAATATCCATCGAGTCGAACCACAAAGGACGGCAACAAGCTTGTCGAAGATAGCAACAACTTGATAGTTGTTGTAATTCCAAGAGTGGTTGGGAACTCGACAAATTGCTATCTTCCATAGAAGACAGTCACCATGATCGTATTTGAACATGCGTACATTACCGATGTGCTCAACCTCTAGGCAGTGTGCTGGGATTTTTGGAAGTGGAACCCGGTGACGAGTGTACACATTCACAAGTTCCCACTCGCAGTTGGACCCAATGTAAACTACCCAATCTCCATTTGCGCCCACCCAAGCCTTGCCCTCAAGTGATGGCATCTTAACACCATACGTATCATTATCAAGCGGCATCAACTGGCACAGGGCGAGGCCTCCGTCGTGCCGGCGCCAGTCATCAGGGTCATGGCGAAGAAGATAGGGGAGATCAAACCGCTCCTTGACTCTTGGGTTCTTTGTAATGATGTTATTAGTTGAGTCGAGAATGGGCTTGAACGAACCTGCCATGCTAGCCGAGGTGATGACGTCGCACCGATCAATGAGTTCCTCCACCACGTCATCTTTCAGATTGGGGCAAGAATAACGGGGTCGTTTCCGGCCTATTCCCTCCATGGAGAAGATAATCGAATAATGGCAGAAGAAAGGGTGAAGGGCTGAAGGAAAATGGAGTAGGGAGAGGAAGAGCGTGCGACAGCAGTTCCAAATCGAGAGGGAAAGGTGAAGAGTCGGTGGACGGTTGCAAGTTTGCCATGGTTCACGAAGAGGCGCCCCGGCCTACACGTCCGTTCGAAAATACTCCTACTACTCGCCGTCGTCTCACTGATATGTTGGAACGGGACCACATGTCAACAAAACATGGTGTGTAATTTCTCGTGCAAAATGCGATCTGGCCGCGTTGGCCCGAGGTGCCGCATTAGTTATCGACCTTTATTTATTTAATGGCGTGACGATTAGTTTTGAAGCATGACTAACTGGTACTGTACATGGAGAGGATGACAGCAGGGACCCGCCAAGGTCACGGCAGTACGCAAGCAAGTGCCTCCTTATTTCAAGCCTATAAAAAATGGCTCCTCCTAGTGGATTTCTGACATATGGGTCCCATGCAATTGTCAACATAGTCAATAAACAAGAGAATTGCACAACGAGCGGCTGACACCAGGGACCCAGCAGCTCGCCCAGTTATTTTTGTTTTGGGTTAATTTGATAAATGCCACTCCAAATCTGGTGTATCCAAGAAATGCCACTGCAATTTCCAAACTTTGAAAAATGCCATTTCATGCCATTTCTAGTGGCATTTTTCGGAGTCTGGAGTGGCGTTTTTCAAAGTTTGCAAAAATTGCAGTGGCATTTTTCAAAGTTTGGAAATTGCAGTGGCATTTTTATGAATCGCCATAATTGGAGTGGCATTTATCTAATTTGTTTTTGAGACGGAAGCAGGGTGTCAACTGGGCTGTGCGGGACACTCTGGCCTGTCTAGACAACCTTTTCTTTTATGTTTACCACAGACCAGCCCAGTAGTTTTTTTCTTTCTGAAAATGGCTAGCCCAGTTCTTTTGTGATTTGTCAAGTAAGTCACTTTATCAGGCCTGCTGGGCTGCAAATCTTTCAAGACGAGGAGAGCTTCATTCGGCTGGCCAAGAAAATGGCCTATCAGTAATGAGAAATGGGTTGTACATTTTTAAAACACATTTCGAGAAAATGAACTCTTTTTAATCCCGAAATTTCGAGATTTTAAATTGCATTGATTTTTATGCGTGGACAATTTATTGGATTTTATATTGATATACATTTATTTTTAAAATCAGTCTGAATGTGACTCGAAATTTCGGGATTAAAAATAGTTCAGACCGCACCGACATATGCAAAATTTCATATAATTTTTTAACCGTGGCCACAATATGGGTTGTAATGCTCATATAAATAATATGGGCTCCAAAAAACCGTAAGAATTAGCAAATGGGTTGTAAATTATTTGAAATAATGGCAGATGGTTTGTATGTTGTTTTCCACAGATGGCCTGTATACTGTTGGATGTCCATCCAACGGCCGTCGTGCTTCTTCAATCTCTGCTCTTCCTGCTCCAGCCGCTCAAACAAGCGCCGGCGGGACTGCCTGCTCCCTCCCCCCCGCGGCCGGCTGTGCTGCCGCGCAGGCCTCACTGCCCCACCGTACTCCCATCGCTGGCCTAGCCATCCCTCTACTCACCCACACCTGTTGTTATTCTCCCGCGACAGCAGACGAACCAGTAAACCCTCGTACAGTCGTACTCCCCTCCGCGTGGGAAACAAAAACAACGGCTGAGTCTTCCTTGCCTCCGTGTCGTTCCCTTCCTAGGCCTCGCCGCCGTCCACCGCCCAGGTGCTCTCGGCGTGGCGTGGTCAGCATGGTCAACGACCGACATGCATCTGAAGTGGACCGTACGTGGAGAGGCTGACAGCTGGGTCCACGGCCGCACGCAAGGAAATGCCTCCTTATTACGCGCAAAATAATGATTTCCTCCACCTGACATCTGGGACCCACCGAAACGGCCTCTGTATTTCGCAGAAAAAACGTTACCGCCACTGACAGCTCGGACCCACCAGCTATATCTTCGCACGCAAGGAAGTGCCTCCTTATTATGCACAAAAAAATGAATACTCCCCCTGCTAGTTGGGACCAAGTATAGTGGGCATACTAAGTTGATGGGGACGAAGGGCTTTGTCAACTTAGTCAATATGCACGATTCTAGCTCGACTGACCATACGATGTCCATCCAACAGCCGTAGTGCTTCTTCAACCTCTGGTCTTCTTGCTCCAGCCGCCCAAACCAGCGCCGGTCGTGCCTCGTGCTCCTGCCTCCCATGGCCGGCTGCGATGCGGCGGAGGCCTCACCGCCCCCTACTACTCCCACCACTGGCCAGGCCATCCCTCTACTCACCCACACCCCCTATTATTTTGCGGCGACGGCAGCCTCACACCGCAGTGAACCAGTGAACCCTCGTACTCCTCTACGCGCGGGCATCCACTGCCGCGTCTTCCCCGGCTCCGCGTCGTCCCCTTCCTAGGCCTCGCTGTCATCCACCGCCCTGGTGCTCTCGGCGCGGCGTGGTCAACATGGTCAAGGAACAGCTTCCATCGGACGTGGACTATACATGGAGAGGCTGACAGCTGGGTCCACGGCCGCAGCAAGGAAGTGCCTCCTTATTACGTGTAAAATAATTATTCCTCCACCTGACAGCGGGGACCCACAGGACGGGCCACCAGTATTTTGCGAAAAAATCGTTTCCTCCTGCCTGCTGGGACCCACCGGACGGGCCACCATATTTCGTGAAAAAAACATCCCCCCGCTATCAGCTCGGACCCACCGGAAGTGCCTCCTTATTGCGCACAAAAAAAATGAATACTCCCCTAACTAGCTGGGACCCACCTTGCTGGGAGGCTGACTTGTGGGCCTACTAAGTTGACAGGGACGAAGGGCTTTGTCAACTTAGTCAATATGAACGATTCTAGCTCCAGTGACCGTACAATGTCCATCCAACGGTCGTAGTGCTTCTTCAACCTCTGGTCTTCTTGCTCCAGCCGCCCAAAGCAGCGCCGGTCGTGCCGCATGCTCCTGCCTACCGTGGCCGGCTGTGCTACCGCAGAGGCCTCACCGCCCCCTACTATTCCCACCGCTGGCCAGGCCCTGCGGCGATGGCAGCCTCACACCGCAGCCGAACCAGTGAACCCTAATAGTCCTCTCCGCGCGGGCTTCCACTGCCGCGTCGTCCCATTTCTAGGCCTCGCCGTCGTCCACCGCCGTGGTGCTCTCCGCGCGGCGTGGTCAATGTGGTCAAGGAACGACTTCCATCGGAAGAGTACTGTACGTGGAGAGGCTGACAGCTGGGTCCACGGCCACAGCCCAGTTTTTTTGTGATTTGCCAAGTAAGTCGCTTTGTCAGGCATGTTGGGCTGCAAATCTTTCAAGACGGGGAGAGCTTTCATTCGGCTGGCCGAGAAAATGGCCCATCAGTAATGAGAAATGGGTTGTACATTTTTAAAACACATCAAACCGGCAATTAGTTTCAAATATCTTTTTTTTCATTTCAAGATTTTAAATTACATTAATTTTTATGCGTGGAGAATTTGTTGTATTTTATATTGATATACATTTATTTTTAAAATCAATTTGAATGTGAGTCAAAATTTCAGGATTAAAAACAGTTCGGACCGCACCAAAATATGCCAAATTTCGTATAATTTTTTAACCGTTGCCACAATATGGGCTGTAATGCTACAACAACAAACAACAACAAAGCCTTTAGTCCCAAACAAGTTGGGGTAGGCTAGAGGTGAAACCCATAAGATCTCGCAACCAACTCATGGCTCTGGCACATGGATAGCAAGCTTCCACGCACCCCTGCCCATAGCTAGCTCTTTGTCGATACTCCAATCCTTCAGGTCTCTCTTAACGGACTCCTCCCATGTCAAAATTGGTCAACCCCGCCCTCTCTTGACATTCTCCGCACGCTTTAGCCGTCCGATATGCAACAAAATATCATGGAGATGCGGGGTATCGATTCCCGTACCTCTCGCATGCTAAGCGAGCGCTCTACCATTTATAAATAATGTACCACGATATGGGCTGTAATGCTAACAAAAAGAATATGGGCTCCAAAAAAACTTTAAGAATTAGCAAATGGGTTGTAAATTATTAGAAATAATGGCAGATGGGTTGTATGCTATTTTCCACATATTTGAGGCGTTCCTAAAAAAAGGTTGACGCACAAGCACTGACTGTTGGATGTCCATCCAATGGCCGTCGTGCTTCTTCAATCTCTGCTCTTCCTGCTCCAGCTGCTCAAACAAGCGCCGGCCGGCTGTGCTACCGCGCAGGCCTCACCGCCCGACCGTACTCCCATCGCTGGCCTAGCCATCCCTCTACTCACCCACACCTGTTGTTATTCTCCCGCGACAGCAGACGAACCAGTAAACCCTCGTACAGTCGTACTCTCCTTCGCGTGGGAAACAACTGCCGAGTCTTCCCTGCCTACGTGTCGTCCCCTTCCTAGGCCTCGACGTCATCCACCGCCCTGGTGCTCTCGGCGCGGCGTGGTCAATGTGGTCAAGGAACGACTTCCATCGGACGTGGACTGTACGTGGAGAGGCTGACAGTTGGGTCCACGCCCGCAACAAGGAAATGCCTCCTTATTACGCGGAAAATAATGATTCCTCCACCTGACAGCTGGGACCCACCGTACGTGCCACTGTATTTCGCAAAAAAAACGTTTCCCCCTGACTGCTGGGACCCATCAGCTACATCTTCGCACGCAAGGAAGTGCGTCCGGGCCAAAAAAACGATTCGCCCCCTGACTGCTGGGACCCACCAGCTACATCTTCGCAGGCAAGGAAGTGCCTGACAGTTGGGACCCACCTGGTCGAAGCATACGTAGCGTTGTCATTCTGGTCGCGAACGTGTATGTGCATACTGGTCTATGTAGAGGCGCGCACGTGTCGTAGTAGAGGCGCGCACGTGTCGTAGTAGAGGTGCGCACGTAGCATGTACACGTACGTACAGCGTCCAGGGTGCAAGAAAGAAAATATGGCCACGTATGTGTACATACAGGCGGGGTCTCGAACGCCTACTCGCGCATACGTACGGCGAGGGCTCGTGTACATGGCTGGGTCAGAACGGAGAAACAGCGTCGTCGTCGTCTTCATGGGGAGGCAATGGAATGTGTCGTGTTCATGGGCAGGCAATGGAATGCATCGTGTTCATGGGGAGGCAACGGAATGCGTCGTGTTCATCGGGAGGCAATGGAACGCGTGGGAGACAACCGGCTGGGTCGGAACGGAATGCATGGTCGTGTTCATCAGGAGGGCTTGGACGGAACAGGTGATGGAAACGAGGCCTGGCGTACCGCACAATGGAGCAAATGGACTTGTGTGGAGCGCTACGGTCGAAACGGGGGTCATGTTCATCGGGAGGGGTGTGGCGTACCACAAAACGGGACTCCACGGGATACTGTTCATCTCCACCGTCGATCCCCTCCAGCCTCCATGAGCTACTGTTCATCCACCGTCGACCTCCTCCAGCCTCCACCTGCGACTGTTCATCCATGGGCTCCTGTTCATCCAGCCTCCACCGCGCGCTACTCCACCGGCTACTATTCAACCAGCCCTCTCCATGGGCTCCTGTTCAACCACCCCTCCTCCACGGGGTGGTCCTGTTCATCCAGCCCCAACCGGCTTGATCGATCGAGGTCCTGTTCATCCAGAGGCAACACCACGGTGTCCTGTTCATCCACCCCCATCGGGAACTG
>NC_041382.1:412516447-412570710 GCF_002162155.2 Triticum dicoccoides
TGCAAAGCTCACTGTTCATCCAAAGGTAGCATCGATCGGCTTCACTTAGCAGCAGTAGTGAAGGAATCGCTCAATCGGGTTCAGTTAACAGCCATCGATCGATCGCTCGGGTTCAGTAACGCGTAGCCTGCAGTGTAATCGCTCGGGTTCAGTAAGAGCCCAACGCCTCGCTCGGGTTCAGTTAGAGCCAATGCCTCGCACACACACGCGTACGTGTACGAGAGAAACGCGCATCGCTCGGCCCCCGACCTCCCACCGTAACCGGGAACTCCCCGAAATTTTCCTCGCCCTTGCTTCTACCACAGTTTTTTCCGTCATGGACGACCCAAAGAATGTCATGCAACTGCGTCTCCGGCCCGCCCAGGACGAAAAGCCCATTTTCTGTCATGATTTTTTGTCATAGAAGTAGGAGCCCACCACATCTATGATGATACCGGGGTTTGTCACAATTATCGTCATAGAAGTGTCATATGTATGACAGAAAAAAAATCCGTTCAGCCCAAAATGTCACGGATGTGTCTTTTTTTGTAGTGCATGCCGAAGTTGATACCCCGACGTCGTCGTCCATTACAAGAGATCGACCTCTCTCATCCATGGCTTCGGACCGGGATCCTTGCATCCCGTCCTCTCGCTTCATTCCCGCCGTCTTCCACCTTGTCGGTGCCGCTCCTACGACTATCTCGTCCACCGCGCCCCGCCGCCACCGTCTACCCTCCTGGATCTGCTTCCACGCCGCCGACAGCCATCGCTACCGTAGCACCATCAAATTCTCAGCAGATGCATACACAGCGCCATACCATAGGCAGTACTCTTTCGTATCTTCTCAACTTATTTATCGCAACAAGAATATAATCACCACTGCTTTACTCTGATTTTCTTGTCCATCACTTACTTGCTAGTTGAAAGCAAACATTGGTTGCGAAGTTCCCTTTGTCTGGTTTGCACCTTTAGATCCGCCATGGCACACTCAACACTATACTCGCAATGCTTATGGTTTTCCCCTTTTATATTCCACACTAGTTAAATGATAGTAGACTAAATTTCAAAATTGGGTCAGTCAATTTTTCATAGCTCGCCGGAGTTTGCCTGTGCGAATGCAGGGGATCGTGTGGGGACAGTGGTTGTGGGGGGCGGTGGTGGGGCCTCGTCGAACAAAGAAAACTCGACGCGGGTGGGAGCGGGGTAGGGTGTGGGGGTGGCGGAGGAACACAGGCGGTGGGGGTGGTTCAGGGGAGGGTGGGGGTCGGGGCCGGTGGTTTGGCCGGCGGCCCGTGCGGTGTTCTGTATGGGAAGAATCAGAGACGAGGTAGAAGAAGGGTTAGGAGACGTAGGATCTTCATCCAACCGCCTGAAATGGTCGACTGACCCAAATGACAAAAGTCACGGGACTTGCATGCAGACATGCCTTTATATTCAGTACCATCATTGTACCTGCTTAGCACTGCTCCTGAATCCATCAAGCTAAACAACATGACACTCATAATTCCAAACTTGTTGCTCAAATACGAATCTGATATGATGTTAATATTACAAAACAAATAGCGTTTAATTGGTCAGCTAATGTTCTTACTTTACTTTCGAAAAGCACGTGCACCACATATAGAGAGACAACAGGGAGTTGCATTCTTAATGCGCTCTGGTTCATCATGTGTGGGCACTGCGCAACGAACATTTTATTATCCAAAATTTGCTTCCTTTTCTTTAGCATGTTCCTCTTCCGTTCTTCTTTAATAAGTATTCTCTCCGCTCCTAAATACAAGTCTTTGTATAGATTCCACCATGGACTACATATGGAGCAAAATGAGTGAATCTACACTCTAAAATGTATCTGTATACATCTATATGTGATCCATAGTGGAAATCTCTACAAAGACTTATATTTTGGAACAGAGGGAGTATGATAGTAGTACAGTATGTTCCTTGTAGTGAAGATGAGCAGGGACATTTGTAGTGTAGAGGTCTATACGGTCGGTTGTGATGGACACTTTGAACTCTTCGGGCCTCTTTGATTCGTAGGATTTTGTAAACATAGGAATAGGATTTGTAGTGGCATGCCCACTTGAATCCTATAAGATTAGCAAGGAAATGTGGGGAGCTGTGTCTCCTTTGAGAGCTACACTGATATTAATAGTACCACACCTTTAGTTGAAGAGAGCTAGTATCCGAAGCCTTTCTAGCCATACCGGCAATACTAGCACATATATTGCAGCAAGTTCCACTTTGCTGATTTTACTCCTGATGCTTACGGTTTTCCCGTTATATCTACACTATGATCTGTGTAGCTGCTATGTGTCGCACTAGCAGCAGTCCACTCTTGAAGCTAAACAACACACCAATCGTAAGTCCAAAGCTTACTTCTTCAAATATGAATTGTGATATGATACTGGTATTAGTTAACAGACACACATTTAATTGGTCAGGTAATGCTCCCACTTTCTTTTCCAAATGCATGTGGCCACATATAGAGAGACATCATGGAATTGCATTTCTTTGGGCGTTGTGATTCATCATGAGTGGGCAACCAACATTGTATGCAATGCAGCGGAACCTCAAGAATATGCTTCCTCTTCTGTTCTTTAACATGTTCCTCTTTTGTTATTCTGTATTTAGTACGTACAGTATGTTCCTTGTCCGGAAGGGGAGCAGGGACATCTGCAGCCAACAGCTGATAGAGCTGGCCTGTAATCGATAGGCTTTCAATTAGTAGCGGCAATACAACACCGTATTTTCCAGCTAGTTCCACTTTCCCGATTTATATATCGTGGTTATGGTGTACCCCATTTATGTACACTCAGATCTGCCTAGTTGTTGTGTGCTCTTGTTATCATTGTTTGGCACTAAACTCTCTATACAGTATATTATGAACCTATCATCTACCAACTATCCTTACTTTTGGAACCTATTTTTTGTGTACTTGTGCCAGATTATATTAATGCACGCACCGTATTACAGCACACATGAGCTCTCTCATCAGAATCCAGTGATAGCACACAAGGGTTTACAGGGGCGCCCCTATATTAGAATATCCTTTGCATTACAAAGATAATCTCACTACTATTTATGTTTTCATGGTTCTCAGATATTATACGTAATTACATTGAATATCAGAATCCGCGCATCAGAAGAATATTGTGGAACACTGCAACGACTTACAAAATTGGCACCAAGGCATTGAGTGCCATTCTGGATGCAATGAGACTCATACACTCCCCACCTGTAGATTCTTGTTCAGAATATGATCCTAATGACTATTCTCACCTCGAGGAGTCAAAGGCAGATGGCTTGTCCTATTCACCCATCAAGGTGCCTGTTCTGATTCGTCAAGGTTTTATTGATTGCGCGTATCTTGCATATGTTGTCTTGCATTTCTTCTACTTTGTTGCACCGCCATGTGCTTAGTTTACTCAACATATATGTCAAGATGCCATGCCCATCCATTATCAATACATATTCCATCTGTCATCATACCATGTTTTCCACTCAAATGTTGTTCTTGTGCATCAGACATAAAAAGGAAGAGGGTGATTGCCGAACCTGAAGGAGCACTAGCAAAGTCCTTGAAAAACATGGTGGTGCCGGAGAAATCAGACAGCCCCCCACTTATATTGGCTGTACAACCAGTGACACAAAATGTAGGACCGACTCCAGCAGACTGTACCCATACTTCACTGGCCACACCAATAGCCCCACCACACAGGACCTGCACTCCAGCTAAAGGTATGCCGATTTCAGTTGCCATAGCACCAGCCGTACCACAGAAAAATCCCACTCCAGCAAAAAGTACAGGAAATCCACCGGCCGAAGACCTATCCCAACTGCAGAGACAACCAATTCCTGCAGATTGGAACCCCATTCCAGTTATTCCCAGTTTTAAAGACAATGCTTTCAATGTTGTTAGGGACTATGTGCATATATTCCCATCATGGGAAGATTATAGCGAAGACAAACACCATTTTCACATCTTCCTGTCCCACTTACGTGTAAGTGCTATTATTCATGGTAATTATTTTCCTGTTTTCTGCTAACTGAACACATCAATGATTTACATTACATTGTTGTAAGTAGGCGAGGGTCAATCTGGATAGTCATGACGAGCAAAGCTTGCTTGCGCTTTTCAAGGAAGCATTGCTGTCGGGGATATACCCCGCGGCGTAACCCGGCCGGAAGTATAACCCGGCCGGACTCGGCGACTCACGGGTAACCCGCCCGATCTTCGCGACTTATTAGTAACCCGGCGAACGGGTCAGACGGATGACAAGGCCCAAGGCCCAGAAGGCCGGTTCATGTTATGGTGGGCCGGTTTAAGAGGAAAGCAGAAGGAATATTATCCTACAAAGGAAGCAAGACTAGGACTCCACTTGTAATAGAGTAATCCTAATCCTAATAGGACTCCACATGTAACCCGCCCCTTCAACATATATAAGGAGGGGCGGGGCTCCCCAAAGGGGCAGAGCAAGAAGATAATCTCTAGGGCTAAACACAACTAGGAGAGCCGGTTTACGGCAACTCCCTCATGAGCATAATGAGACCTAGCCACAAACAGCATGTAGGGTTGTTACCGGATGATGTTCCCCGGGGCCCGAAGCTGTCTAAATCCTTGTCTTGTGTTGCGTCTCTCGATTCCGCTCAACCCCTCTCAAGCTACCACATATATGTGTTGGCCTCACGACTAAGTCCTCACACTAGGACATCTGCCATGACAATTCTATGACAGTTGACTGCCGTGGCTTGTCTTGTTGTGCCCTCTGTTTTCTTATAAAGTGCCTCAAGCCATCATTGACAAGTTGCCGGCCTCGCTGGACGCTAGCCATTTCAATCTCTGAGAGTCGCCGCCTGGGCTGTTTTCCGTCCTTGTCGGTCCATCACTGAGTCGCTGCAGCTGCAACCCACCTTGGTCCGGCCGGCGCCGGCCCCTGCTCTGCTGGCCTGCGGACTGCCCTGGTTTGCACCGCCGGGTCATCTCGTCCCGCTGCGGCCACGCCAGCGCATGCTTAAACCACCAGTCTCGCGTCGAGTTGCCACCACCACAACTTGGGCCTTGGTGTTGAACCACCGTCATTGAGTCGCCCTAAGGTTTCGCATGAACCGTCGTCCGCTTTCAGAACGCTGAAGCTGTTGTCCACCTCCGATGTGGCCCGCCTCGACAAAGTCACTGCGCACTCATGTTAAACTATGGGTGTCACCCATCACCACGCCTTGCCTCCGATTGTGCCACTACATGCCTGAAAATTGCTTGTTGTTGCCTTAAGAAAGGAAAGTGGTGGGGCATTGCATGGTTTTATATTAAAACTGAAATGGTGGAGAATGTAGCAGGTGCTATCGCAAGGAATTAATGAGGCTTTGCATCATGGCCCAATATTTTAATGGCCAAGTGGACCTAGAGATAGGGTCTGCGTAGGGAGCTGTCGCTTAAATAAAATTAGGTGATATTTATCCTATATATTTTTTGATTAAATACATGTTGATTTCTTTCGACAAACAACTACTCCATCTTGCTGTATTTTTTATACACAGGACAATTATGTTTATACCGCGGGTGTGGAGCACGAGCTGGCAATGTGCTGCATCAGCGTTTCGTCCGCGCCACACTAAACAATGAACGGACATGCACAAGTCGCCGCTCCTCTGGCCTGGTCTACATCACCTCGCCAGGACCGCTCCTGCAATTGGCTCGCCCATCCATGTGGCTTACCGCGTCTGCGATTAACTCACTCATCCGCGTCAGCTTACAACACTGTGGCCGGACTATCTGTCTACTCCTACGGCCGACTCAGCCGTGATTGATTTCAGCTTCACCGTGGTGATGATCAACTCCATAGTGGATAATTTCTGGCTTAACATGTCAGGTGAAATCCATCTAGTATATTTTTATATTATATATTGTTTCTTTAAAAAAGAGCAATTACTCCGGCTTGGAAAGTTATCTAATGCAGGACTCTAAACCGCCATATTGGTGCAAATTTAAAGGCCGTTGGAAAGTTTCCGGCTTAAAAAGAAGGATTTCAGTTTAAAATCCGGCTCAAGGGAAAGCTGTCTCCCACAAAGCTTTGAAGCTCTCGATATCCGGTTTAAGAATTTCTGGTTCAAAAAGAATTCATCTCTCGCAAGTTCGAGTTCTCAGAAAAATTAAAGGTTGCCAAAGAGAACTTGCTGCCATGATGCGCGGTTCAAACATGGGTATCCTGCCTTATTGGTTTAACATATTATTGATCACTTGGGGGCTTCTTGTTCAAACATAGGTGTATTCACCAAAGAGAACATAGCGTTACGACCCTCTTGATCCGGCTATCAAGCCAATATTATCATAAGAGCACAGCTCTGGTTACTTTGGTAATCCGGCTATCAAGCCAATATGATCATAAGGGGCCAAAGAGAGTTTGCTGCATAGCACAGCTCAAACATGGGTATCCCTTGAGCACAGCTCACAATATCACTTGGGGGCTATGTTCGAACCATAGTCACACCTCTTGATAGGCATAAGGGCCACCAGGGAAATCATTTGGGGGCTTGGTCGTATCCGAACCATAGCTACACCTCTTGATAGGCATAAGGGCCACCAAGGAAATCACTTGGGGGCTATGGGTTCGAACCATAGTTACACCTCTTGATAGGCATAAGGGCCACCAGGGAAATCACTTGGGGGCTTGGTCGTGTTCGAACCGTAGCTACACCTCTCGATCGGCATAAGGCCACCAGGGAAATCACTTGGGGGCTTGTTCGTATGCGAACCACAGCTTTAACCCTCTTGATCGGTACAACACCATAATTATGACTACTTAAATCCTTCTTGGGTTTTTTAGGTTTATTTGATGAGGTTTATAATATCTTCTGATAAACAGGCGTTTATTGACCCGGCCTGGTTTCGACTTCAAGTCGCCAGTACTATATGGATAATCCGGTGTTTATTACAACCCGGTACGGTTTTATCATAAATCGGCAAAATATGGAAGGAGTTATCAATACTCAAGATTTGGGTTATCACCCTTTACAAAATGTTGGTAAACCAACGATGTGATTTAATATCACAAGTATCATCTACTTCATATTTGATTATTTTCAAATACAGCCTTGGTTATAAACCTTCGCTATATGTCTGGGCATCATGACCCGCCCCGCGGTAAACCGTCAGGGTACATATGATCTATTTGTGAGCAGGAACTGGTTTTCAAACCTGGTTATATTATTCAAATATTCAATAGCCAACATGGTTGGATTTTTATTATGGTTATCAATAACCAATATTACGATTGAGGTTTTCAAAGTCGCTTCAGCGCAATGGATATTATTTTATCAATGGATATAACTTATTCTACAATGGAAGGAATAGTCCCGAGTCGCTGCAGGCTTACGACCCGGCACTTGCGGGTTACGTTATTCAAATTGAGATTACATCAAATACACAAGTCTCATGTCGCTGCAAGCATGCACCATGACACTTGGGGGCTAATGCAAAGTCATTGTTTGATCACCTTATTGAAGACCCAACTCATCACATCGTAATGAGCCGGCCCTTGGGGGCTGCCAATTGCTCCTGTCAACAATTCAAGGTACAAAGATTTTAATCTATTATACTGAAGGGTCCACTGCTCAGTTGATAAAGCACAAGGCTCTTAACCTTGTGGACGTGGGTTCAAGCCCCATGATGGGGGTTATATCATATGATGTTATTTTCAAAGAAATATATATAAAGTCCCAGCTCAGTATTATCTTGCTGAGTCTGCCCTTGGAGGCTACACGTTGATAAAGTCTACATGATCATATTTTCAAAGTCCCTGCTCATTATTTGCATAATGACCCGGCCCTTGGGGGCTACACTGGTTGAAGTTTTTATGAGCATCGGGCAATTACAAGTCCCAGGTTGCTGCAAGCATGACAACCCGACACTTGGGGGCTACATATGTGGAATATTCAGTTTTTGACTAGTGACTGAGATGAACAATCTGGATTTCTTCAAGGTTGCAGCATTTATATTAAAACAAGTCTTAAAGCTATCACCATGTTCTCTTCTTAAGTCTTGGGAGCTACAGGTAATATTGTAGGATCGAAAGTATGTCTAGAGGGGGTGATTATACTACTTGACCAAATAAAAATCTAGCCTTTTCCCAATTTTAGTTCTTGGCAGATTTTAGCAACTTTGGACAAGTCAAGCAATCTTAACACAATTCAAGCAAGCATGCAAAGAGTATATGAGCAGCAGAAAGTAAAGCATGCAACTTGCAAGAATGTAAAGGGAATGGTTTGGAGGATTCAAACGCAATTGGAGACACAGATGTTTTTGTCGTGGTTCCGATAGGTGGTGCTATCGTACATCCACGTTGATGGAGACTTCAACCCACAAAGGGTAATGGTTGCGCGAGTCCACGGAGGCCTCCACCCACGAAGGGTCCATGAAGAAGCAACCTTGTCTATCCCATCATGGCCATCGCCCACGAAGGACTTGCCTCACTAGCGGTAGATCTTCACGAAGCAGGCGATCTCCTTGCCCTTACAAACTCCTTGGTTCAACTCCACAATCTTGTCGGAGGCTCCCAAGTGACACCTACCCAATCTAGGAGACACCACTCTCCAAGAAGTAACAAATGGTGTGTTGATGATGAACTCCTTGCTCTTGTGCTTCAAATGATAGTCTCCCCAACACTCAACTCTCTCTCACAGGATTTGGATTTGGTGGAAAGAAGATTTGAGTGGAAAGCAACTTGGGGAAGGCTAGAGATCAGGATTCATATGGTAGGAATGGAATATCTTGGTCTCAACACAAGTGTAGGTGGTTCTCTCTCAGAAAAAAGTAAGTTGGAAGTGTAGGTTCGATCTGATGGCTCTCTCCACGAATGAAGAGGTGGTGGAGGGGTATATATAGCCTCCACACAAAATCTAACCATTACACATAACTTCCCAAACTCGGTGGGACCGAATGGTTAAACTCGGTCGGACCGATTCAGCAAAGCTAGTGACCGTTAGGGTTTTCGGTGGGACCGACATGCAACTCGGTAGGACCGACATGATTAGGGTTAGGGCATAACATAGTCTTGGTGAAACCGATTACACAAACTCGGTGAGACCGATTTTGGTAATAAGCTAACCAGAGAGTTGGTCAGGTAAACTCAGTGGGACCGATCGCTCATCTCAGTGAGACCGAAATGTTACGAAGGGAAAACAGAGAGTTTACATTGCAATCTCGGTGGGACCGATCGCTCATCTCGGTGAGACCGAAATGTTACGAAGGGAAACAGAGAGGTTACAACCCCATCTCGGTGAGACCGAGATCCCTATTGGTGAGACCGATTTGCCTAGGGTTTGTGGCAGTGGCTATGACATTTGAAACTCGGTGGCGCCGGATAGGAAGAATCGGTGGGGCCGAGTTTGACTTTTGGTTTAGGTCATATGTGGATGTGAGAAAGTAGTTGAGGGTTTTGGAGCATATCACTAAGCATTTTGAGCAAGAGCCTTGTCGGTGTCAAAACCGGCGGATCTCGGGTAGGGGGTCCCGAACTGTGCGTCTAGGCCGGATGGTAATAGGAAGCAGGGAACACGATGTTTTAGCCAGGTTCGGGCCCTCTTGATGGAGGTAAAACCCTACGTCGTGCTTGATTAATATTGATGATATGGGTAGTACAAGAGTAGATCTACCATGAGATCAAGGAGGCTAAACCCTAGAAGCTAGCCTATGGTATGATTGTTGATGTGTATATCATCTATCGACTAGCCTGGCTTCGGTTTATATAATGCACCAGAGGCCTAGGATAACAAGAGTCCTAGCCGAATACGCCGGTGGGGAGGAATCCTTGTCTTGATCTCCAAGTCTTGTGGAATATTCCTTGTATGCGGCAGCTGTCCGAACTGGCCCATGACTATACGTCCATGGGGGTCCTCGGCCCAATCTAATAGATCGGGAGATGACGTGGTGAATACCCCCTAGTCCAGGACACCGTTAGTAGCCCCCTGAACCGGTATTCAAGTTAGGGATGCTCCTCGATTCTTCCGAACTGTTCTTCATCTTCGGTTGACGGTCTTGAAAACTGGTTCAACAAATCTTCTCATCTTCGATCTTGAGGATCGCCGAAATGCATTCGGCGAGTTTACACGTCGGGTATCCGAGGAGCCCCTTTAAGTTTCTGGCCTTTATCAATGCCTTGTTATTTTTATGCCACACCTCGGGTTTGAAGTTGTTCCTAGGCGGCAGCGTCCTCTTGCGTCCGAGCTCCAACACCGGACTGCATTCGAGGTATCTTTTGCAGCCGAGCACCAACGCTGGACCGCTTCCCAGCTCTAACGCCGGAATGTATCCGAGCTCCAACGCCGGACTATGTATCCGAGCTCCAACGCCGGACTATATCCGAGGTGCCATATCACCTTGGTTCAAAAAAGTTTGAAGGAGTTTAGCCGAGCTTAATGCCGGAAATGCCCTCTATGGAGCCAGCCACTAGCGCCCGAGCTTTATGCCGGACTGCTTCCGAGGTGGTGCACCACCCCGAATGTGGGCCGATTTTTGTGAATATTTTTTATTGGTGCAATTTATTCTCTGCCGAGATATATAGCCAGTAGCCCTCAAGGTGTGTATCGGTCTAAAACCCGAGATGCACCTAAAGGATGACGTAAGACCGCTGATCCTAGTAGCCGCTGAGACTCAGGTTGATTTGCAAAATCGGCCTGAGGATCAAGTCCAAACTCGGCAGAATACTTCAGGACACTAAAAGCGGTGTGCTCAGTCCTCGAGACTCAGGTTGGGTGCGGCCGACCAACCTGAGGATCAAAATCTCCTCGGAAACTATATTGCACATAAATTTTTCTGCATTGGACAAGCAATGCAGTAGCCCCCGAGACACTGGTCGGGTGGCAACACCAGATCAGGGGATTGATGTGCCCCTTTAATATTTGTAAATAATAAGCCCAAAGCCCAGTAGCCCCAGAGCCTTAATGTGGGCACGGGTGGCCGAATTAAGGATCAATATCCATAGTAAAATCACAAATTATGTGTAATGACTCTATGTATCCAAGTACTTTACGTCATTAATGCTCGGATCCGCATTGTACAAAACTTTGTTTGACCGACCATCAGCTTCCACCTCCTCGGCCAGTAGCCGAGGAGTGTTTGTCCTACTTTATAAAGCCTTTATGAGGGCAAAGATTTACAACAAACAAGGCAATCTGGCCATACGGTTTTATAAACAAAGGTACGTAAAGAGTTATATCACTGTTTAACAGAAGAAATGTCTTCCAAAAAAAATAGTCTCGCTATCGGTTCCTTTCTTTGGGTTGTCATGCTAAGCATGATCATTAAACCTCAGCTCTAATGTAAGAGAAAAATATTGAGGATTTAGTTTGGGAGGCCAGTTAATAGCCCCCGGTAGTGTTCGGCGATGGTCGGGGTCAAGCCATAAACACTTCGGCCAATGTTATGAACGGCCCATCATTTAACATAGTCATCGGATCGCTGACCAGTTTATGCTTATTGTGAAAGTCAGTTTTCGGCTTTCTCCACTGAGGTGCTTAACCATGTGAGCTGGAAGCACAATCGCAGTGGTTCTCCCTTTGCACGCCTAGCCGAACAAAACAGAACATAGGAAGCAAGTGCAGGAGCCGGGCAACCCAACTATTGACCGAAGACACAATTCGAAACCGATGCATATATAGCAATATCTGAGAATGTTTTTGCCGAATCCCTAAAGGTGTCCGGCGTTGCACTGCGAGACTAATGCTGGAGAAGCACAAATAGTTTTAAAAGTGCCAAAAAGCTTGGAAAACCAAGAAACGTCAGTAAAAACATGACGTCCGAACAATATCAAGTGTTCGGTGCCAATCCAAAAGTTGGTCTGAGAAAAAAGAAGTGCTTCTGTCATGCTTTAACATGATACATCCTATCTCAAGACTTCGAGCGGGTCAGCCTACGGCTTCAACCTCCTATCCCGAGGGCGGAGTACTTCTCATCAGGCTAGTTTAGCAAACTAAACTCTAGCGGCTTTGAGAGAGAAATTAGGCTCCCCGGCTAGTGACCGCACACTCGTGTCGAAAAAGGAGTGATAAATAATAATAAAACTTTGCAACGACTAAGAAGAAGAAAAATTATTATAAAACGGCTCAAATAAACTTAAGAGCCCCCAAGTGACTTGGGTAGAAGAATGATTGCATGTACCGAAGTACTTATATCATATCTATGTTCAACCGAACTTTAAACGCGTCTTAACCGACCGTTAGCTTCTCCCTCTTCGGTCAAGGACCAAAAAGTGTTATGTACTCCATCGGTCGAGAATATCGACGGTGTTTCCAATAACCAGGCAATCAGGCCATAAGGCTATAATAGACAAAGCGCGCTCAGGGAACTTATGCTATATTACCGTGAAGTGTAAGAAGCATCTTCAAAGAAAATAGTACCCCCACCGATACCTTTCTTCGGTGCCCATTGTTATTATGAGACTTGTGCAATAGATTTTTTGTACTCATGAGTTCCGTTGTGTGCCGACCATCATTGAAAACTATAAGAGCGCTAGCTTTCGGCTTCACCCAGTCCGAGGTCCGGCTCGGTTGACCCGATCGTGACAATCGCAGAGGTGCTCCCTTTACTCCCTAGCCGAACAATCGGGAACGTAGGGGTAAACACAAGAGCGAGGCAACCCAGCTTGCAAATCGCTTAAGTCAATATGGTGCATATTGTGGCATAATACACGAACAAGGAACGAAGCCGTACAAGTATAATCATATGCAAGAGGAAAAGCTTCATAAATGAAGCCCCCAAGTGAATTGGGTCCTTGAATTTTTGTGTCACAAACAAAGTTTGGACAAGGAAATTTTTTACAAGCAAATTTTTTCCAAAAAAGTATAATGCTTGGTCGAACCGAACACAAGTTAGAAATTAAAGCTTTGAGCATGAAAGCGACTTAGCTGGTTAATGTGTTCAGTATTGATGACGCGGTCCGAGCTTGATGCGGGGCAAGGTTCCATCCCCCAAGCTGGTCCTGAGGTGGCGAAGCGGAGAGCTCGACACGCCGAAGTGGTGACATAGCACGGTCAATGCAGACCGGCAGAGTGACGCCGAAGTCCCCGGATCATTTTCCTGTGCACAAAAAATAATGCAAACCGAAGATAATAGTAATAATGATAATTAAAAAAAATGTGTTGCATAATAAATAATTTATGCAAAGAGAGGAATAGAAGAAATATGGCCTGGCGCCGAAGTCAATGTCGATGCATGGCGTCGGCGTGATGTAGTAAAGGCGTGGCAAAGCCTGAATTCACAGGTCGGTCCGAGCTTCGGATGCGGCGTTCGCCGGACTATGTACGGAAACTGATCGAACCACCACGCGACCGTCATTAATGCGGTCACCATTTGATAGACCTGTGTACATATCATGGACAAACCAGAGTAATAATTCCTTGGGAAAAATGAACCCAAACAAGCAAAAAATACTGGGATTAATAGCACCTGGTTTATTTATTGTAGCAATCCGAAGGAAGGTGATTCCTGAAATTGGGACTCGCTCTGCACACCCATTACCTGATGGGCGATAAAACAACGGCATGGCAATGCTGGTAAAGGTTGACTCGCCGAGGCAAAGCCCTCGGCCCAGCTAACGTGACGGAGCTGGTCGGCTAGTGACGCCGAAGTGTCCGGAGTAGGTTGATGAAGAGATGGCGAAGCCCCCAGTCCAGCCGAGATGTCGAAGCCTCGACGTCAGCCGATGAGTCGAAGCAGGTCGGCGTGACAGACACCAGCTTGAAGAAGCAATAGTGCGGCCCTGTCGATGCAGGTCGTGACGTGGTCGATGCCGGCTTGATGAAGCGACCGTGCGGCGATGCCGGTATGCCCGCTCCGTGTAATCCGTGGGGCGGCGATGTTGATGATGATTTATCCTTCGCGATGCCGGACTCTTGTTCGGCTTGCCGAGATGATGATCCGAAGAAGTTGAGCTCGGCTAAAGTGACGACGTGTCTAGCGCAGGTCGGCAGCCGTGGAGTAATATTGCCGGACTGGTTTGACACCAGCATGATGTTGAAGATCATGTTCAAAAGATCTTAAAGTTAGTGGGATGTGTTCGGGAACGAAACACAATAACCCATACAAAACTTCCTTCAAAAGGGATGTCTGAAATCCTGTTCATAAAAAAGATGAACTCGGGCCCGGATTCGTTTTCGCGCAGAAAACAGATCCAAAAAGTGATGCACTAATCGGAAGGTTCCCGGAGTTTGGACGGTCGGATCGAGCTGAAATTTTGAGAGGTGGTATATATAGGAATTCCGCAGCCGATCAACGGTTGGATCTTTCAAAGGACGTCCGAGCTAGAAGCTGTACACCACGCCCTAAACTCGTCCAGATTCCCGTCCAGATTTGACAGGGCTCCGGTATATCATAGATTGCCAGAGATTCCTCCACCGGAACTCGATGAAATTTTCCAGGGTTGTTGTAGAATCGATTCCGCACAATTCCACCGAAGCGATCCTTAAAGCGATGCTCGAGCAGGCAGTCACGGCGGATACGCGTTCGCTGTTTGGAAAAAAGCACGGTCGCTTGAGGGCAATGTTGACGTTGAGCCCCCGAGCTCCATAGATGATTCCTCCGTGATCTTGATAGAGATCGGAGTTGATGTTTGATGAAGGCCCTCGTCCGAACATGGTGATCCGAACACGGGGCGCAATTCTTGGTCGAACCAAGGTGACCAGTCGAGCTGGTGACGAAGATGCCGAAGTCATAGTTGATCTGCAGGCGAGCCATCGATCCTTTTGTCGATCACACAGCGGAACTCTCAATGAAAGCACCAATGTCGGTGTCAAAACCGGCGGATCTCGGGTAGGGGGTCCCGAACTGTGAGTCTAGGCCGGATGGTAACAGGAGGCAGGGAACACGATGTTTTGCCCAGGTTCGGGCCCTCTTGATGGAGGTAAAACCCTACGTCCTGCTTGATTAATATTGATGATATGGATAGTATAAGAGTAGATCTACCACGAGATCAAGGAGGCTAAACCCTAGAAGCTAGCCTATGGTATGATTGTTGATGTGTATATCATCTATCGACTAGCCTGATCTCGGTTTATATAATGCACCAGAGGCCTAGGATAACAAGAGTCCTAGCCGAATACGCCGGTGGGGAGGAGTCCTTGTCTTGATCGCCAAGTCTTGTGGAATATTCCTTGTATGCGGCAGCTGTCCGAACTGGTCCATGTGTATATGGCCATGGGGGTCGTCGGCCCAATCTAATAGATCGGGAGATGACGTGGTGAGTACCCCCTAGTCCAGGACACCGTCAAGCCTCATTAAGCAACACCTCATCCCTCCTTGATACTATTGGCTTTTCCTATAGACTCAATGTGATCTTGGATCACTAAAATGGAAAATGTAGAGTCTTGAGCTTTGAGCTTAAGCCAATCTTTTATCCTTAGCATTTTGAGGGGTCCACTTTTCTCATCCATGCCATGCCAATCATTGAACTTTCCTGAGATATTAATCTTGAAATAGCATTAGCTCAATGAGCTATATGTTGTTAGGAATTACCAAAACCACCTAGGGATAGTTGCACTTTCAATCTCCCCCTTTTTGGTAATTGATGACAACATATAGATCAAAGCTACGACAAATGATAATAAGAGTGAAAAACAATGTCGCTTTGAGAAGTATGTGAAAAGCAAGAGCTCCCCCTAAATTTGTGCATAGTTTAAGATTTGCTTTGGACTGCAAATGCACAAAGAGTTAGGATCATGGGTTACTCTTCCATGTCACATACTCTTGGTGGAGCGCTCAAAATGATAATAATTAAAATACATGCACTCATCACCTAGCAAAGTGAGTGATCATATGGAATATAAAAGGATAATGTCATCCAAAAAGCATAAAGGTAGCATATGATCAAACACATGATCATCCAAGCAAGCACAAAGTATAAAGTATCTCAAACAAGCAGATAATAAAGTTCAACCACCAAGTAGAAACACAAGAGAGAACAAAAGAAACACTCTCTCTCGAAGCCTATGATCTATACATTTTCTCCCCCTTTGGCAACAAGTTACCAAAAAGTTCATAAAAAGTGCATAGTGCTAAATAGTGACTCAGGCTTGGTCTTTAGGTGGTGCTGTAGACAGATCTCCAAGGACGCATGCGTCAGTTGATGTAGATGGAACTGGTGGAGTAGGTGCTGGAGCTGGTGGCACTGAAGTTGTAGCTGGTGCAGATGAAGTTGCTCTGGTGTCTGGAATAGGCACTGCAGCAGATCTCTGACCTCTGGGCACTCTAGCAAAAGCATCAGTGGTTGTCTTTCCCTTCTTCTCCTGCACTTCCTCCTGAAGTTGCTCAACAACAGGCTATGTCTCAGTGACCTTCACATCTAAGTCATAGAACTTATGCTCCACGATCCTCTCCATGCTCTTCTGGTTTTGAGTCAGGGTATCCAATCCCTTCTCAATCCTCGGAGTGGAGGCAATCAAGTAGCCAAGCTGATCTTGCTTGCTCTTTAGAAGATACTGAGATGCCTCTTCAGTGGTTGGCATCTTTGTAGCCTTTTTAGCCCTTGCCTTCTCCTTCTTGGCTTATGCGTGCACAGAAGATGGTTCATTCTCATCCATCACCACAGTGTTGTCCTCAAAGTCTGGGTAGATGGGCAGGTGCTCCTTGTCCAGCAGATATGTGCCAATGCCCATCTTGGAGTTGATTAGCTCTGGGATCTATGGGGCATACCCACAACTCCTCTTCTGATCTATAGCTATCCTCTTTATGGTTTCCACAATTAGGCTCATGAACTTGAACTTTTGTGGAACATAAAAAATGTGCAACAAGTTGATGGAGTGACCTCTGATCATCTTGTGATCACCTAACTCTGGCAAAAGAGTGTGCCTGAGGATCCATTTGATTGTTGGCAAGCCTGACAAAATGTAATGTACTGATCCAAACTTGTGTGTCTCAAGAGCAGCATCTGGGATCTCTTTGTACATGTGTGCCATGGTGTCGTGATCCTTCTTCTTCTTGGCATAGACATCCAAGTCATCATCTTGTTCTTCTGGGGCATTGATCAACTGAGTCCACTCTGCAACTGTTGACTGGTACCTAGTGCCTTCAGACATCCAGACAATCCTTCCATCTAGGTAGAAATGAGTTGTGGAGTAGAACTGCATGATGAGCTCATCATTCCACTTTGTGAGCTTCTGAGCCACAAACTTATCAACTCCACAAGCCTTGAAGCTGCCATATACATCAGGGAAGTGATCCTCCTTTTCCTCAATGAATGTCCAATCCACCCATCTCATGTCACACACTATGGGCTTCTTGTTAAGTAAGATAGTCTCATAAAAGTCCTGTTGTTCCTTTGTATGGAACCTGTAGTCCACAGCAGTCCTTCTCCTGGTGGCATATGGATCAGACTCTCTCCATAGACTTAGACCAAAATCCTTCCTGATTTTCATGTTCTCTGCAACTGGATGAGCATCATTGTGGTCTGGAATTTTGGGCTTCAACTTCCTGAAGACATGTGACTCATCATCTTCTTCTTCCATTGCAGCTTCAGGCACTGGGGCCTTGTTCTTCTCTGCTGCTGGGATGTTTCTGGTGCTCCTCTTGGGTGCAGTTTTCGGTTTTGGAGCAGCTAGAGCAGCAGTCTTAGGCTTAGATGGAACAGCCCCTGCCCTAATAGCATCTCCAATAAACTTTTGAGCTTTGGGTGCTGGTGCTGCATCCTATTCCTCTTCCTCTTCTTCAGAGTCTTTCATTATTGAAGATCTCCCAAGAACTCTGGCAGTGGTCTTCTTGACCCTTTCCTTTCTTTTCTTTTGTACCACAACCTGCTCTTTTGGTGCAAATCCCAAAGTTTCTTGAGTGGATGTTCTGGCTTTTGACATGGGAGCTCTCTTGGCAGGAACCTTTTGCTTCATCCCTGGCTTAGTGGTAGCAGCTGTGCCGTATTCCTTTTTCAGGACTTTCCTCTTTGAGGTGGCCTCTTCCTCAGCAACCACATAGTCCTCATCCTCTGAATCTGAGGTTTTCTTCTTTCTGGTCCTGGTTGCTGCCTTAGGCAAGTTACTGGGTCTGCTCCTGCTTCCATCATCTGAGCTATTGGAGGGACTAGTGCCCTCACTCAAGTTCACTTGCTCCTCAGACTTGTTCTGACTGTCACTATGATCTGACATGATGCAAACACTGACAGCGAACCCTGTGAATAGATTAAAGATGAGGTAGAGTGGATGAGCATCACAAAGTGCAGAGGTTTTTGCAAAAGAATGAATCAAAAGCTTAGTTTTAGTTTTCCACAGAAAGCATTTCGGATCTACCGATTTGAAATCTCGGCGATACCGAACCAGCTATTGGAACCTAAACTAGTGAACTCGGTCAGACCGTGTCACGATTCGGTGGCACCGAGACTGCTAGGGTTTCACAAAGACTCGAACTCGGTCACACCGATTTGCAATTCTCGGTTAGACTGAGAATCACATGTGCAATGGCCTGAGCCAAATTGGTGGAACCGATTTCAACAACTCGGTCGGTCCGAGATGGTTTCGGCGGAAACCTAACCCTAAATTTTCAATCCGCAACTAAACTACGGAGTGATTTCGATGGATAGAATGATCTCAAATGTGGAAAGATACATGGTAAAACAATGTGATGGGGAATCAGAGTGAGAACAGCACAAATATCAAGTCCATACCCTAGTTCGGCGATGGACTTGCTACGGCGGCAATGGCGGAGACGATCCCGTTGACGGCGGCGGAGACCAGCGACTGGAGGCGGCTGGCAACGAGGAGGACGATCCGGAGACCCAGGGAGGCAGAGCAGACTGAGCGCGGGCGAAGAGGTTCGGAAAGTTTTCCAAATTTTGGCCCGTGGGTATATATAGCCTGACCATGTCGGTGTGACCGAGTGGAACAACTCTGTGGCACCGAGATGCATAACTGTGAGCAGTTACTGCAACTCGGTGTGACCGAAAAGTTCAAATCGGTTGCACCAAGATTAAAAACCTACATCGACTTAGTGATCTTGGTATGACCGAAATGGATGAATCGGTCAGACCGAAACGAACAAAGAAGTTTTGGAAGTTTAAGTGTATGACGAATCGGGGACTCCGAGTGCTCCTCACATAGAGTGGTTCGAATCTGATTTGATCAAACTTTGTGATGCAGCATGAATAGAGTTTGAGACGAGAAGAGCATAGATATCTAGAAGAGGTTCTTAGGCATTCTTGTCCATCCACTTGGCAAGAGAAAAATAAACCAATCAATCAAAACAACAAGTGGATGTCCTCGAATGAGTAAATTATGCAACCAACATGCTCACACAATAAAATAACAAATCAAATATGTGGCAAAGCATGCACAAACAATTCTAGCATCTAACAAGCAATTGGCGATGACTAGGTCATCTATATATGAGTATATTGAGTTAGGAGTCAAATGAGAACATTTGATCATAGGTCATACTCATCGTTTAAGCACAAGTGGGGTTACCACTTTTACATAAAGTGTTGTTGTGTTCACACCATTAGAGTTGCTTTAGCTCAATTCTTAGAGTAAAGCTCCCCCTAGATGTGAGATCCCCCCTAAGAGGGATGAACTAACCTTGGGTTTTGTCGATGATGACTTCATGTAGGTGTTGAAGATGTGGATGCTCTAAGTTGATGTAGATCATTCGAAGCTATCCTTTGGAGTGAGTTGCACTTTCAATACCTACATGGGTTAGTCCCACAAGGAACAAACAAGGATATCCATAAACATAGAGTGATGCACACACAAGATGATGTCTATGAGAGCATTAGGTTACCTTGTCCCTTGTCTTACCAAAAAGAGGGTTTCTGACTCCTTGAACTAGTGCAAGATGTGGAAGTTGATTGCACTTGTTCTTGCCAAAATGATAAGAGTGAAGTATGTTGGCGGAGTCACCCTCAAGAACTCTCTAGTTCTTCTTCTTCGGGATCCACACCATCTTGATGGGAAATCTCGGAGTTGTAGTTGTACTTGATGAAGTGGAACTTGATGTAGTCTTGGGAACCCACTTGACCAAGGCCTTAGGATCTTCTTCAAATGCATCAATTTCCTCTTAAAGCCTGTCATTGCCTTTTTCCTTATGGTCTTGTGGTGGAAGATCATCTTGAGCTTGTGTCCCTTTGAAATAAGTAGGATCATACTTATCTTGTTGAGGAACAAACTTCATCTTGGGGTATTGATCTTCTTCCCACTCAACTCCATTGGCATTGAACTTTCGTTCAAAACCAATACCTTGATTCTTCCGGTGCCTTCCTTGCTTGCGTACAATTTCCTCGAATTGCTTACTCCCGGCAAGGCTCTTGTAAACACCTTTCTCTATGATTCGCTTCAATAAGCTATTTTCTTGCTCAAGTGTAACTTGGCTAAGAGAATCATTAGTGGAATCAAGAGAACTACTAGAAGCAACAATATTGGATTTAGCATGATTATTGTTACTACTAGAGGAAGAATCCTTCTTGTTCTTGTTACTAGACTTGACTTGAGGCATGTAAGTGGATAAGAGTAAATGCTTGGCAATGTAAGAAGAACTTTTCTTACAAAGATCATCATTGATTGCCTTTAAGAACTCATGCTCTTGCTCAAGATTGAGCTTCTCAAAACATAATTTCTCATGAGTCCTTAAAAGTTCTCGATGATCTCCTAAGATAGTTTCATTAGCTAACTTAAGAGTGTTTAGTTCTTTAGTTAGATACTCAATCTTCTCCTTATCATTGTCATTCGTTTCATCTTGATTAGCATGATTAATTGATGTTTCATCATAGTATTCATCACTAGAGTTGTCAACAACTAAATCATCATCACCTAACAAGTCATCTTCATCACTATTGAAATCAACATACTCGGGGTGTGATACCTTTGGACCTTTGGCCATGAAGCATCTTCCAATTCCTTCATTTGGTGAATCAAATATGTCGTAGCAGTTGGTTGACACAAGTGCTAGACCGGCATCACCTTCATCTTGAGTATATTCGAAGTCGGGGTGATAGCTTCTCTCGGAGTGATTGTCGGAGTCGGAGTCGGATACCCATTCACCAACATGAGCTTGATGTCTTCATTTTGTGTAGCTCCTTGATGATTTGTCCTTCCTTTCCAAATCCTTGATTCTCCGAGATGTTCTTCGTTCATAACGATCATCTCTACTCCTTCTCTCTCTTGATGGTGATTCTTCTCTTCTACTCCTTCTTTTTGGAGAATCTTCTCTTCTCTTGTAGGGGGGCGTACACTCATTTGAGTAGTGTGTGGGTCTTCCACAATTGTAGCAGTTTCGCTCTCGACTAGAAGATCTTTTGTCATTGTAGGACCTTGACTTGGAACTTCTCTCTTTGCTTCTACTCTTGTAGAACTTGTTGAAGTTCTTCACAATAAGGCTCAATTCTTCATTGAAGGTTTGTTTCTCACTTGATGATGTGGGAGCTTCACATGAGGCTTTGTAAGCACCACTTGACTTGTTATGAAGCTCCTCCTTATCCTTGAGTGACATCTCATGAGAAGCAATTCTTCCAATGACTTCCGTTGGCTTGAGATCTTTGTAATTTGGCATCATTTGGATCAATGTACATACGGTATCATATTTTCCATCCAAGGCTCTTAGGATCTTCTTGATGATGAATTTGTCGGTCATCTCTTCACTTCCTAAGCCGGCAATCTCATTTGTGATAAGAGCAAGCCTAGAGTACATTTCAGCGACACCTTCACCATCCTTCATTTTGAACTTGTCAAGTTGACTTTGAAGCACATCCAACTTGGATTCCTTGACAGAGTCGGTACCTTTGTGCATATCAATCAAAGTATCCCAAATTTCCTTTGCATTCTCAAGACGGTTGATTTTGTTGAATTCTACGGGGCACAATCCATTGAAGAGGATATCACAAGCTTGAGCATTGTAGTGTAGCATCTTCAACTCTTCCGCGGTAGCTTCATGGTTCGGTTCTCTCCCATCAAAGAATTCACCTTGCAAGCCAATACACACAATAGCCTAAACGGCGGGGTTATGTTCAATAATATGCATTTTCATCTTATGCTTCCAACTAGCAAAATTAGTGCCATCAAAGTAAGGACCTCTACGGTGGTAATTTCCCTCGCTAGACGCCATACTCTCCTAGGTTGTGAAACCAAGGCTATGACCACAAAAAGCTAAGGAAATCAAAGCAAATGGAGACAAAAGCTCTGATAACACTTGTAGGATCAAAAGTATGTCTAGAGGGGGGTGATTAGACTACTTGACCAAATAAAAATCTAGCCTTTTCCCAATTTTAGTTCTTGGCAGATTTTAGCAACTTTGGACAAGTCAAGCAATCTTAACACAATTCAAGCAAGCATGCAAAGAGTATATGAGCAGCGGAAAGTAAAGCATGCAACTTGCAAGAATGTAAAGGGAAGGGTTTGGAGGATTCAAACGCAATTGGAGACACAGATGTTTTTGTCATGGTTCCGGTAGGTGGTGCTATCGTACATCCACGTTGATGGAGACTTAAACCCACGAAGGGTAATGGTTGCGCGAGGTCACGGAGGGCTCCACCCACGAAGGGTCCATGAAGAAGCAACCTTGTCTATCCCACCATGGCCATCGCCCACGAAGGACTTGCCTCACTAGCGGTAGATCTTCACGAAGTAGGCGATCTCCTTGCCCTTACAAACCCCTTGGTTCAACTCCACAATCTTGTCGGAGGCTCCCAAGTGACACCTAGCCAATCTAGGAGGCACCACTCTCCAAGAAGTAACAAATGGTGTGTTGATGATGAACTCCTTTCTTCTTGTGCTTCAAATGATAGTCTCCCCAACACTCAACTCTCTCTCACGGGATTTGGATCTGGTGGAAAGAAGATTTGAGTGTAAAGCAACTTGGGGAAGGCTAGAGATCAAGATTCATATTGTAGGAATGGAATATCTTGGTCTCAACACAAGTGTAGGTGGTTCTCTCTCGGAAAAAGTAAGTTGGAAGTGTAGGTTCGTTCTGATGGCTCTCTCCATGAATGAAGAGGTGGTGGAGGGTATATATAGCCTCCACTCAAAATCTAACCGTTACACATAACTTCCCAAACTCAGTGGGACCGAATGGTTAAACTCGGTCGGACCGATTCAGCAAAGCTAGTGACCATTAGGGTTTTCGGTGGGACCAACATGCAACTCGGTAGGACCGATATGATTAGGGTTAGGGCATAACATAGTCTCGGTGAACCCGATTACACAAACTCGGTGAGACCGATTTTGGTAATAAGCTAACCAGAGAGTTGGTCAGGTAAACTCGGTGGGACCGATCGCTCATCTCGGTGAGACCGAAATATTACAAAGGGAAAACAAAGAGTTTACATTGCAATCTCGGTGGGACCGATCGCTCATCTCGGTGAGACCAAAATGTTACGAAGGGAAACAGAGAGATTACAACCCCATCTCGGTGAGACCGAGATCCCTATCGGTGAGACCGATTTGCCTAGGGTTTGTGGCAGTGGCTATGACATTTGAAACTCGGTGGCGCCGGATAGGAAGAATCGGTGGGGCCGAGTTTGACTTTTGGTTTAGGTCATATGTGGATGTGAGAAAGTAGTTGAGGGTTTTGGAGAATATCACTAAGCATTTTGAGCAAGAGACTCGTTAAGCAACACCTCATCCCTCCTTGATAGTATTGGCTTTTCCTATAGACTCAATGTGATCTTGGATCACTAAAATGGAAAATGTAGAGTCTTGAGCTTTGAGCTTGAGCCAATATTTTGTCCTTACCATTTTGAGGGGTCCACTTTTCTCATCCATGCCATGCCAATCATTGAGCTTTCCTAAGATATTAATCTTGAAATAGCATTAGCTCAATGAGCTATATGTTGTTAGGAATTACCAAAACCACCTAGGGATAGTTGCACTTTCAAATATGCATATAAAGGAGGAACGTCTTCAAATTCTTTGTTTTAGGCAAATCTTGAAGATTAATTGTGTGACCCGGCGTTGGCAACAATCATGAACCGGAGTCTATAAGAGTCATGACCTGGAATCATCAGTTTTTATAACTTGGCAATTTTGGATAAACCGGCAAGTTTTATATCTTCAAGCCGGCTGAATATTAGTTAAATATTTGAAGACCAATATTTTTGTCAAGTCAGAGCATTGAAGGTCGATTCAAATGGATTCTTTTATTTACAATTTCCTTCTGGAAGCAAATTGATTATGAAGCTGGTTTATTGACCTGGATTTTCTAGAAGAAGGAAATGCCAAGGACTTAAGAATGTTCAGGTGCCGGTTTACAAGAGTTCTTAACCCGGAATACAACCTGTCAAATTTGTTCTTGTGTTTATTTTGCAGCATAAGTTTACCATGGATAAATCCAAGCTAAACTTGGGGGCTAATGTCGGGGATATACCCCGCGGCGTAACCCGGTCGGAAGTATAACCCGGCCGGACTTGGCGACTCACGGGTAACCCGCCCGATCTTCGCGACTTATTAGTAACCCGGCGGACGGGTCAGATGAATGACAAGGCCCAAGGCCCAGAAGTCCGGTTCATGTTATGGTGGGCCGGTTTAAGAGGAAAGCATAAGGAATATTATCCTACAAAGGAAGCAAGACTAGGACTCCACTTGTAATAGAGTAATCCTAATCCTAATAGGACTCCACATGTAACCCGCCCCTTCAACATATATAAGGAGGGGCGGGGCTCCCCAAAGGGGGATAGCAAGAAGATAATCTCTAGGGCTAAACACAACTAGGAGAGCCGGTTTACGGCGACTCCCTCATGAGCATAATGAGAGCTAGCCACAAACAGATGTAGGGTTGTTACCGGATGATGTTTCCCGGGGCCCGAAGCTGTCTAAATCCTTGTCTTGTGTTGTGTCTCTCAATTCCTCTCAACCCCTCTCAAGCTACCACATATATGCATTGGCCTCACGATTAAGTCCTCACACTAGGACATCTGCCGTGACAATTCTACGACAATTGCAGCAGTATCAGTGTTACCTAAGGAAATCACACTTTGATGGCAAGTCTATAAACGAATTTCCGATGAAGTCTCCTGTGCTAAATTTAGAAGACATTGAATGGAAAAACCTTGTTATGCACTGGTCTCGTTCCCAGGATGAGGTGCTGTCTAAGATATCACATGACAATTTTAACTTCTACTTTTTCGCATGTGCCTTACGGATCTTTTTTGCAGGAAATCAGCTTGAAGAAGAATTCTGGTTTGAAAAGAACGACAGGATATCGCAAATATGTTGCCTGCTGCTTTGTTATTGTTAGTACATGTTGTCCTATATCACTGTACTTGCATTCATACATGGTTCATTAGGTGACAGCAGTATGCATGATAGCTTGCTTATCAATTGTTCGCTCCAAATTATCTGATCTGTATGAATGGTTACATTAGTGTAGAATATATCCAATGTCAATGATTTTTTTAGCTCTACATTGTTCTTGTAAGTAACTGATGTCCTTTATCAGTATACTTATATTAACAGGTAGTTGTTCATGTACCATCACTCTGCAGCTTATTTTCCTTTTCCCTCCATTTTCTATGCATCAGATCTATATTTACCCTTACCATAACGTTGGATAACACCGATGGTTCTGAAGAAGTTTAGCTCTGCATTGCTCTTGGTTGTACCTTTTTCATGTATCGTTGTACTTACATTTACAGCTACTTGGTCATGTAGCATCACTCTTCATCTTATCTTAAATACTCTCCATTTTTTATTATCACATCTATATTTACTCTTAACAAAATGTAGAATAAAGGCAATGCTTATGAAGAAGATTCTATGGTAAACTTCTTGAATGCCCCCCCCCCCATCAGCATGGACAAGGGATTTATAGAGCCTGTCTTCACCAATAATGTAAGTTTTTCCTTCTCAAGCCTTCAAACTTTGTTGTGTATATTTGGTTAGGCGTGACTGCAACAGCTGTTTATTTTTGGTGTTTGCATTAATTTGCATGTTTAAAGTTTATTATGTAGTTCATAAATAAAAGTTTGTCCTTCTCAATTTAAGTTTTCAGTTGTACAACCAAGTTCCTTCTTCATACCATGTAAACTAAACTATACAGAGCAAGTGATCTTCTTTTACACTGCATGTATGCTTCTGTTCTTGATCCGTAATCCAGTGGTGTGGTGAACCTACCCACTACAACACAATGTCATATTCTGCAATGTCTTAACTATGAACAATGTCATATCATTCTACTATTATTTTGAACTGTCTCTTTATTTGCCAATCTGAAATGGCATAAATTGACAGCACACTAACCATTGATACTTATGAGTTCTTGATCTGTAATCCAGTGGTGTCGTGAAGCTGCCAACTCCTTCACAATGTCATTTCCTGTCATGTCTTAACCTGAACAATACCATATTGTGTTAATGCTATTTTAAACTGTGTCACTTTATTCGTCAGTAAGAAATGTGATGAATTGTCAGCACTGATACTTATATGTGCAAATCATGTCATCTATCTGTTTCTTTATCTTTTAGAGTGAGGAGGATATAAGTGTCAAACAAGTGCATTTTCATCAACTAACCTTTCTTGAACTCTATTGAAGTGCTATCGGTTTTGTATATTATTTTGTCGGCGTGTTTATTTGCATTGGTGGTGATCTTTGATGCACAGTGTACGTAATCTGCTGTCTACTTGTGCTTTATTATCATAGTGGCGAACTTTGATGCCCATTGGATGTAATATCCTGTAATTTCTTTATTGTATAGTCTAGTTTTTTTCTTATTCACGATGCCGCAGTTATTATACTGTATATATATCATATCTTCGTAGTAAACCAGCCAAACCATAAAATGATGGTACATAATCGGGCTGTCATGCAAATCACTACATAATCAGTCCATTAACAGGCCTAAATGTAAACTGGCCCACTAGTAGATTTGGGCCTCTAATAGGCCGAGTAAACCGCCGGCCCTATTTTCTGCAAGAAAACTCAATGGGCATTTAGGAGGCTGAAAAGTAGGTTGGGCTTGAAATGTGTCGAACATCTCACGGGCCGGCAGCAGGCCGAAATACACCCCGGCCCATGATTGTGCCAATCACATCACGGGCCGTTAACAGGCCAAAATTGTCTTGGTCCTTATTTGGCCCAATCAGATTATCGGTGGTGAGCAGGCTGGATGCAAACCGGGTCGTAGTTAGGCCCAACTATATGACGGGCTTTTAACAGGCCGAAATGTTAAACAGGCCGAAACTAATATCAGGCCGAATTACTAAATGGGCCTTTAGCAAGTGGGCCCAAAAGCATAGCGTCCAGTTGACGGGTCGAATCTGATATGGGCCATAATTTAGCCCAAAGCCTCTTAAAGGGTCGGATCTGATCTGGGTCGTACTTTAGCCCAGAACTTGGTAGGCTTTTAATGGGCCGGATCTCATATGGGCCTTTATTGGGCCCGGAACGTGGCAGGCTATTAATGGACCGGATCAATTATGGGCCGGCATTTGGCCAAAAACATGGCAGTCTGTTAATGGGTCGGCCCATTAGTGTCCTCAAAATCTTGTGGGCCTTTAGCCGGGCCGGCCCATTATGATGGGCGAAATCTCGTGGGCCTTTAGCTGGGCCGGCCTATTATGGTCGGCGAAATCTCGTGGGCCTTTAGTTGGGCCGGCCCATTATGGTCGGTGAAATCTCGTGGGCCTTTAGTTGGGCTGGCCCATTTAATCTTTATGGGCCACTTTTGGGCCGTGCCACGTGTCGACCTATCATAGGCGCCTCCTGTCCAATGAATGGATGACATCTATCCCAACAGTGAGCCAACACGTGTTTCCTCCGGCCAATGACAATTTTACACGTGGAAAATCCTTATTGGTCCGGGCTGTTAATGGGTTATCGGATCCAAAACAGGACCCGATAGCTTAACGGCGACCCGTTACGGTGGATGCCACGTGTCGGTCACCCTTGACGAAAGCACTTCCATGACGCGCGATTTATCGTCATGGAAGTGGACACTTCCGTGATGATAATTTTGGTAATTTCATGGAACACTTCTACGACAGCACAGGTATGACTATCTTGATTTTGTCATAAATTTGTCATGGATGTACATGCATGACAGAAAACGTGACCTACTGTGACAAACACGTATCATCACGGAAGTGTCTTTTTTTGTAGTGAGAGTAGACACCCACACGAGGGAGACGGATCTCTCGGTGGTGTACACCATCGACCCGGCCGTGGTGGACGACTACATAAACAACGTTGACTAGTTGCTTGCTGGAGACAAGTACAAGGTGGTCGGCATCGACCTCCAGTACACCGCAGTTGTCCCGGCATAGATTAGAAGGTTGTTGTCGCCTAGTTGTGTGTGTGCCATCATGTCCTCATCTACCACTACTGCATGGCCACAGAGCCTTGTGACCGTTTCAACAGGTTTGTCAATAGCACCGACTACAAGTTCGTCACGGTGGAAACCACCGATGATGTAAAAGCGTTCAGTGTTACGGGCTTGGCCTGCAAAAACCTTGTCGAAATCCGTGACCAGTACAGGGTCTGGGGCAGCATGAAGGACTCCTTGGTCGAACTCACCTCAGCCATCATCGACCCCTACTACGAAAAGATGAAGCAGGATGCCCAGAGAACAAGTCCCATATCCTGGCACAGGGCCTAGATGCGGCAACTGGATGAACCTCACCTCAGGTTCGCGGCCAAGAGCGTGTACACAAGCTACGAGATGCACATGCAGATTGTTGACAAGACGAAGTGCCTCGTTACCCAAATCGACCCAAATCGACCAGCCCGGATCGAGCCACAAGCAGAGCAAGCATCACAAGTAGATGATGATCAGATGATCGTTTATGCTAGTTAATCATGCATGTAATATATAGCTTACTTTATTGGTGTGTGGAAATGTCATGTGTGTAGTAGCCACCTATGTAATTATGCATGTAATAGTTTACTTTGGTGTGTTTAAATGCCATGGTTGTAGTAGCCACCTATGTAAGTGGATGTTTAATTTGGTTATGCAAGCATGTCCTTATAAGTGTGTGTGTGTGTTTGTGTGTGTGTATTACATGTTGTTGTTCTGTATGCAATCCCATCGCACAACACACACGTCTTATTAGCAGCAATCGTCTGTGTTATTATCGGTCTTCGCACACATTTCTGATTATAGACCTATTTGCCGCGTATCACACACATCTTTTCAAGTTGAACCATTTCTGTTCTCATGTCTCAACACAAACAGTTCATCCGAGTGAACAGCATGCTGTATATCGCACACACCTTCATCTGGTTGACCGTTTCTTTTGTGTTGCCTAATCACAAACAGTTCATCCGAGTGAACCGTATGTTGTATATCACACACACCTCCATCTGGTTGCCCGTTTCTTTTGTTCCTCGTCATCGCAAACAGTTAATTGAACTGAACCGTATGTCCTACATCGCACACGCAACTAAAATCTGAACCGTGTTTGATGGCTCCACCATCACAAACATTTTGCACCTTTTCTGACGGATTTTTCACCACCGTTTGCGATTATGGCATCACACACAGTTTCGTCGAAGGGTCTCTAATCGTAGTATCGTGTTAGCAGCATCCTGAAGTAGTGTGATAACCCGTTAACAGCCCGGACCAATGGGGATTTTCCATGTGTAAAATTCTCATTGGCCGAAGGAAACACGTGCCAGCTCGTCATTGGGTCAGATAGGCACCTATGATATGTCGACACGTGCGACGGCCCACCACTGGCCCATTTAGCTTACAAAGGCCGGCCCATTTGACTTGGTCAAAAGTTAGCGGACCGGCCCATGAAAAGCATGTTAATGGTCTGTTTGCAAATAGCCCATTTCACGGCCCGGTAACTCACGGCCCGTTGGGGCCTTCCCGAAATCGGCCCAACAACCTCATGTGGGCCGTCGAATATAACACCAGTCCATTTCACTTTTGGCCCATGTATGGTGCGCGACGTCTTTCAGCCCATATGAGGCCTTTCGTATCTTTAGGCCCTTTAGTGGCCCACGGTGACTCTAGCCCATAATGAACAGTAAATTTCTTTGTACCCATTAACGGCCCATGATTCACATGGGCCATTTCCAGCCCATGTTAGCTTTCGGCCTACTGACGGACCATACGTTCTTGGGCTCCTTTCCGACCCTCGATTACTTTCGGCCCGTTACTGGCATATTCCCCTAATGGGCCAAATTCGGCCCGTGGCAAGAATCGGCCCGTTTGTGGCATGATAACCCATTGTGCCGTTTCGAGCCCGTCCTATATTCTGGCCCATTAATGACCCGTTATGCCTATGATAGAATTACGCCTTTGCTGTCCTCCGACCTGTTAACGGCCCGTTATCGTGTTGGGCCGATACCATTTTTCTGACGGCCCAAGGCCCGCCGATTCTACGGCCCATTGGAGGCCCATTTATCCGATGGCCCGTAGGAGGCCCATGGATCCTACGGCCTGTAGCAGGGTCGCGGTTACCACGGTCCGTATATGGCCCATGGTTGTTGCTGGCACTAGCAAACCAGGGGAAAAGAAGACTAGGAAATAAATAAGCCCAAAACTAATGCTAGGCTATTAAGGCGATTGCACAGATTACATCCACTGGGCATCAAAGATTGCCACCAGTGCAAATATAGGGAACACCCTACACTATACAAAAATGGCTTGTTGTTTTCTTCAGGCGGTGGCTGCACATTAAGAACAAATTTTGTATCGCAACAAAACAAATTACAACCATAAAACAAAAGGAAGGTTGGCATAAAAGTTAACAGTCTGGCAGATAAATGCACCACCAGAAGCTCAGTTCATTTGACCTGACTGTTATGTTTTCATGATGTATTGTCCGATGGAGCACCATAACCTTCGCCTTCATTTCTCCTAGGCTCCTGAACAACATAGCAAATGTCTGATAGTCTGGTTTCAAAACCATGCATATCTTGACGACATCGAACAATGGTTGTCCTTGTTTCACAAAGGGTCTCTGTTAGGGAATGGACTTGTGTCTGGAGCAGATATAACATTGTTTTGAGCTTGCATATCTTGATCATGAGGCAGTTTGGACGAGATTGCCTCAACAACCAACCCAGTATTACGCAGGAACGTGCTTTTGGCATTGTTAGTGGACAGGTACTGACCCACTGCGGTAAGAGCTGGCATTGCGGTTATAGTTGCCTCGTCACCTTCAGAAGGTGGCGGTTCCACCATTTTTCCATAGCTTGCTGAAACTTGAGTTTTACCAGAACAGAAGATATTAAGGAGGCAGCAAAACCAAACAAAATAGCTTTGGTCTATATACAGAACTTATTCTGGTGAACCCATGTAAAATATTAGTTATATTGTACTACAAAGTACATAATAAAACCAGGTTCCAAACATATGACCATGTACCATGGCCAATGTTTTGTCTATTTCTTCACATTGTATTGACAGCTAAGGATAAAGAGACAAAGTTTATAATACGGTAAGCATAGTATGACATTATTCATATCACAAAACAACTGAGAACAGACAAACAGGCAATTGTAACGTTGTGTGGGCAAGTCCAGCATGGAACTAGATTACAGATCAAGATCAAAGGAACATCACTCCTCTCTTTTAAACCTTGTAAGGTGCAATGATACGCTAAGACAATTGTGTATAAAATTGAAAAGAGTAATAGACATTGGATACAAACCATGCAGTTCAATGCACAAGTCAGAGTAAGTAGTAGTTAAAAGTCATGAGGATTAAGGACTTACAACAGTGGCTTTGACTGGTGTAGTCATGCCCTTCGTCTTGCTGGTGTGAAAGTCCTTGAAGATTTCCACAGCATTTGGTTCAGGTACTTTTTGGTCCTTGTGGGATTTCCTCTGCATTTGGAATAAGTCAATATAGATCTGATAATATCGTATGGCGAAAAGAGTGAAACAGCAGCTAATTACAAGAGCATCGTAGTGTGTAATATAGCTACGAGATCCTGTCGTCTGTTGGAATTTCACTTTCATACGGTTGGCGTTGCTCTTTGAATAGTTCACCTACAAGAAGATAGATTTGTGATGCACATACGTAAATAGGACTTCAACATGTGATCTAATCACATATATATAATGTACCTGATACTTTGGATCAGACCAATGTTTAACGAGGCCTCTCGAGTCTTCATCCGATATATTTTCTACTGGAGATGTTTGGGCAAGTTCACTGTTAGCCTTGCCTTCAAAGTGAGTTTTCCTCAAGTTATACCGATACTATCGCAGAGCAGACTTGAAAACATGGGTGCAAGCTTGTCTGGTTGCATCATCTTGGCTATCCAACTTGAACCTCATATGTTGAAAATTATGGGAGTCTCATTATCAGCAACCTAGAAAGTATGGGACGGAGCAAGACGGTATTACTAGTTTCCATACATAACCATACTACAGATAAATGGTCGAGGAAGGTGTTGAACTGGGTTTCATCTTTGTCATTCCTGTACTGAATCCATGTTGGGAGGATACGTACATGACACCTAACGGCAACCGCTGCCTCTGATACTTACTTGGCTGACTCTGTAGCATCACGTGGCCTTTCTAAACCTGCCTCAAAACGGATCTCCATTCTTCCTCCTCTAGATTTAGTTAACTATCGAGCATTATCCCTGATGTTTGTTTCCTCTTGCGCCTAGGTGCTAGTCCAACAACGAACATAGGAAGTGTTAGTGTACATCAAACTGTTAGACTACCTATAAAGAAGCATGCAACTGTAACTTGACTCCAGCAACTACCTTCTTGTTGTTGAAGCTCACAAAGTTCATATGATCTTGCCAACTCGTCTTGTGTCAAGAGTGCTTCGGAAGTAGTGTCATGTGGCAAGGGAGCTTGGGAATGTGTTGCTAGCTGAGTTGACCAACGAGTAACTCTTGCAGCTAGTGGTACTATGGAAGGTGTTGCAACAACTAGGGTTGTCTCTTCTTGTTTGGTGGAAGCTATTGGTTTCTGTTTGGCTTGTTCTGCAACTTGTGTACCACATGATACCCCATTTGTACAATTTTCTGCTGGACTTTGACCTTCTATTGCACCATCAGTACCAGCAGAATCTGCAGGATTCTTCCGCTTCCCTTTCCCTGTCATTCTGTGTTCCTTCCTCTTTCTCAGTGCCATGTTAAGTCAAGCCGACAAGAAAAATGAATAACAATTTAGTTCTTCAGAACAAATTGATGCGTGATACAGACGAACTGAACTTTGATGTTAGACAACCACATGATGGGAGGATATAATATGTCGAAAAACAGGACGGCATGAGATAACCAGCACTATGATGTGTAAACTAAGCAGAAGACATTTCACTAAATTATAAGCAATGCAATGGAAGGTAGACACCATATGAAAGATGCTACAAATATCGCTTTGCCAAGTTAACAGTGTCTCGTCATAACTGGCATTTAAACAAATGTGAAGCAGTACAAGAAATAAATCATATGCAAGATGCAAACAACATCACACTACCAAGTTAAAGGTCTCTCGTCATTAGTGCCATTGCATATTTCACAGCTTATGATATGTAAACTAAGGAGAAGGCATTTCAACAAATTAGAAGCAACGAAATCTAGACACCATATGAAAGATGCAACGAATATCACTCTACCAAGTTAAAATTGTGTCGTCATAAGTGCCATTTCAACAAATTAGAAGTAGTACAAGCTAGAAAAGAATGTGAGATGTAACCTATATCACACTCCCAAGTCAAATGTGCCTTATGATAAGTGATTGTTGCAAGTTACACAACAATAGTACTTCGATGTAAGAACATGGTGTGATAAACAGATATTGTATGTTCTAGAAATAGGAACACGTGTCTTATTCACAAGTATAATGTGTAAAGTAAGAAGATGGAATTCAACAAAATTAGAACCAATACAAGCTAGACATCATACATAACATGCAACCACATATAACAGTGCCAAGTTAGAGGGAGCACCTGTGATGGTGCACCAGGGGAGACGCGCTCATCATCAACACAGCTACATTGAGTGTCTATGCATGTGTTGTCTTGCAAATCTTCTTGGGGGTGGAGTAGAATCTGTAGAGGCCCTCTGTTTGGAAGCAGCACCTTTATCCACTGCCTTGCTACTTTCCTTCCACTTTATTGATTTTGAATTGTCGAGTAAAACTAACAAGAAAAAGAAATAAAATCACTCTTCAGAACTCATTCATGCATTGTACTGACAATCACTACTTTGATGTAAGGCAAACACATGATACTAGGATAGAATATGTACGAAAAACAGGACAACATGGCATATTCACAACTGTTTGTGTAAACTAAGCAGAAGCCATTTCAACAAATAAGAAGCAATGCAAGCTAGACACCACATGAAATATGCAACCAATATGACTCTGCCAAGTTAAAAGCATCCCATCATAAAATGGCGTTTCAACAAATTAGAAGCAGCGCATGCTATAAATCATATGAAAGATGCAACTAATATCACACTGCATATACTAAAGGTGTCTCGTCATATTGATTCATGCGGGATACAAAGAAAACAATAGTTTTATGTAAGGACATGCTTAATAGACAGATGTACTATGTACTAAAAACAGGAAGGCATGTCACATTAACAGGTATAATGTATAAACTAAGCAGAATAGCACATGCAATTTAACCAGATTGGAAGAATTACAGTCTAGACACCATATGCAACATGCAACCACATATCACGCTGCCAAGTTAGAGCAAGCACCAGCGATGCTCGTGTAGGGGAAATGCGGTAATCAAGTAGAGAGCTACGTTCACTATCTTCATCTAGCCTTGTTGTTTCTTGAGAATCATGTCGAGAGGCTGACGCCGCATTCTTTAAATGAGGATCTTTACTCATAGTAGTCAACTGGCCTGACTGCCTCATCATAAGTGATTGATGAGGGATACACAAGAACATTAGTTTTATGTAAGAACATGGTTAATATACAGATGTACTAGTATGTACCATAAACAGGAAGGCATGTCATGTTCAAAGGTATAATGTGTAAGCTAAGAAGATGCAATTTAACCAAATTGGAAGCAATGCAAGCTAGACATCCGACTGGAGTGGTGAGCATGATCATCTAGGACCTGAGAGCCTGGTGGGAAGCGGGCTGCTTCGCCACCATCGTGGCTTTTTAGTTGGCTTCCAGGTGATGCATGTCTGTGTTGGGCTTGACACTAGCTCGGCCAGTGCCCTGACTAGCTATTTGTTTTCTGGTGCTCCCGGGATGGTTGTTCATGTAAAAAATATCTTTCCTTATCTTAATAAAGACCAACTTCGGCCTTTCGAATACAAGCTAGACACCATATGCAACATGCAACCACATATGACACCGCGAAGTTAAAGCATGCACTTGGGATGGTGGTTCATTGCGAGCGAGATCATCAACTCCAGATCTACGTTTACCGTCTCCATCTGCTGACACTACACCCTTTAAAGTGTTGAAACGTGTCTGGCCTAGCCGTGTACAAAGCTGGAGCGACTTCTCTCTTTTCTTTTTCTGCTTCTATCAAGGCAGACTCTGAAATATCCTTGCATAAAAACACAATAGTGAGAGTATGGGTGAAGTGTGTGCAGAACTAGTGCACTATAAAAGTAGCAGATAGCAGGTGGCTGAAAAACAAATGACAGGAGACATATGATAGCTCTACAACATTGCATGGCAAACAAAATTAGATTCTACTCCGTATGATTTTGTAATATATGAGAACAAGGATGGCTGGGAGATGCAGGTACTCCTCCAGCACACCACCACATGTGGTCCTACCAAAATAATAGTCAACTGAAAATAAATATGTCGGTCAATTTTTTTATGAACCGTCCGATCTGTAAGGAACGGACAGATGGCCTTCGTCTACCTCCCGCTAGTCATTGTTGACGATCTTTCTCGAACCGCCAGGGACCACTGGCCCAGACCCCTGCCTCCATCGCCCCGCCCTCCCCTCGACCTCACACCACCGCCGTGCTTGGCAGCCCCCCCAGCCATCCCTTTAATCCTGGCCGACCTCCAGATCGGGCGCCAGCAACTCTAGGCCCCACATGCCCCTAAGATAAACACCGAGGCGCTGCTTCCCCCGCGTAATAGGTGGACTAGCGCCTGTTACGCCGGGGAATGCTTCCTTTAATTGGGAATCAACTGGCCAGGAATTGAAATCTAGGGGGCGACGGACCTCTAGCTAAGGTGAAATAGTATATGAGGAGAAACCTTGTGCATCGCAAGTTACTAGGAACATCTAGTATCAAGAAGAAGAGATCAACTAGTGTCTTTTGTGGGATGAATACCATGCAAGCAGACACGTAAGATTTGCACGAATAAGGGTAGAGGAGTACCATTTCCGGTTGTGTCCTCCATATGTCGCGGTGATTTTCTTGTTTTTGCCGGGGAACCGATGTTTTGGAGGAGGTGCAGCCTTGGCGAACCCATGGCCAAATTGTTGACTATGTTGTTGTGGCCGTATGTCGGCGGAGGGGAAGTGGATCTGAGGTGGCGAAGGACGGCGTAGCAGGAACAACTCCGGTGCAGTGGACGGTGGCGAAGTTGGAGCGACAGCGGTGAGGAGCAGGACGGCGTGGTTGAACTGGCTCGGGTATGGACAGCTCGACCTCGGCTTCAACTACGAGCCGTGGAGGGCATTGTGGCTGAGGTTGCAGTGGATGACGATGTCGGGTATCGGCTCCGGCGTGATGGAGGAGGGCCGCGGTTGATGGGTGGGATGGGGTGGCGGACAGAGGATGTCGGGGTTTCGCGGCTGGTGGAGAGGTAGTTCTGGCGCCCACGGAGTACAAATGGGGAATCGGGGTGGGGGCGGGGGGAGCTAAGGGAGAACCATGTTTTGGTCTGGGGCACGCTTGTTTTTGGCTTTTTTGAACACATGGGTCGCGCTTGTTTGAAATTTGGGGAAAGTACAAACTTTGCCCCTGATACGTCTCCAACGTATCTATAATTTTTGATTGTTCCATGCTATTATATTATCTGTTTTGGATGTTTATGGGCTTTATTATGCACTTTTATATTAATTTTGGGACTAACCTATTAACCAAAGGCCTAGTGCAAATTGTTGTTTTTTTGCCTATTTCAGTGTTTCGTAGAAAAGGAATATCAAACGGAATCCAAATGGAATGAAACCTTCGTGAGGATCTTTTTTCGAACAAACGCAATCCAGGAGACTTGGAGTGGACGTCAAGGAAGCAGCGAGGCGGCCACGAGGTAGGGCGGTGCGCCCAGGGGGGCCAAGTGGACCCCCCACCCTTGTGGGCCCCTCGCAGCTCCACCGACCTACTTCTTTCGCCTATATATATACTCTTATACCCTGAAAATATCCAGGAGAGCCACAAAACCACTTTTCCACCGCCGCAACCTTCTGTACCCGTGAGATCCCATCTAGGGACCTTTTCCGGTGATCTGCCGGAGGGGGATTCGATCATGGAGGGCTTCTACATCAACACCATAGCCTCTCCGATGATGCGTGAGTAGTTTACCACAGACCTTCGGGTCCATAGTTATTAGCTAGATGGCTTTTCTCTCTTTTTGGGTCTCAATACAAAGTTCTCCTCGATGTTCTTGGAGATCTATTCGATGTAATTCTTTTTGCGGTGTGTTTGCCGAGATCCGATGAATTGTGGGTTTATGATTAAAATTATCTATGAACAATATTTGATTTTTCTCTGAATTCTTATATGCATGATTTGATATCTTTGCAAGTTTCTTCAAATTATCAGTTTGGTTTGGCCTACTAGATTAATCTTTCTTGCATTGGGTTCAATCTTGCGATGCTCGATCCCAGTGACAGAAAGGGAACCGACATGTATTCTATTGTTGCCATAGAGGATAAAAAGATGGGGTTTATATCATATTGCTTGAGTTTATCCCTCTACATCATGTCATCTTGCCTAATGCATTACTCTGTTCTTATGAACTTAATACTCTAGATGCATGCTGGATAGCGGTTGATGTGTGGAGTAATAGTAGTAGATGCAGAATCATTTCGGTCTACTTTACACTGATGTGATGCCTATGTTCATGAGCATGCCTAGATATCATCATAACTATGTGCTTTTTTATCAATTGTTCGGCAGTAATTTGTTCACCCACCGTAATATATGCTATGTTGAGAGAAGCCACTAGTGAAACCTATGGCCCCCAGGTCTACTTTACATCATATAAGTTTCCGATCTACAATTCTAGTTTACTATTTATTTTGCAATCTTTACTTTTCAATCTATACAACAAAAATACCAAAAATATTTATCTTATTATCTCTATTAGATCTCACTTTCATAAGTGACCGAGAAGGGATTGAAAACCCCTTTATTGTGTTGGTTGCGAGGTTCTTGTTTGTTTGTGCAGGTACTAGGTGACTTGCGTGTAGTCTCCTCCTGGATTGATACCTTGGTTCTCAAAAACTGAGGGAAATACTTACGCTACTTTGATGCATCACCCTTTCCTCTTCAAGGGAAAACCAACGCATGCTTAAGAGGTAGCAAGAAGGATTTCTGGCACTGTTGCCTGGGAGATCAACGCCAAGTCAAGACATACCAAGTACACATCACAAACTCTTATCCCTCGCATTACATTATTTGCCATTTGCCTCTCGTTTTCCTCTCCCCCACTTCACCCTTGCTATTTTATTCGCCTCTTTTCTGTTTTCCCTTTTTCCGTTTGCCTTCTTTCGCTTGCCTCTTGTGTGATTGTTTGTTGGATTGATTGTTTGTCACGATGGCTCAAGATAATACTAAATTATGTGACTTTTCCAATACCAACAATGATGATTTTATTAGCAATTCGTTTGCTCCTCTTACCGATGCTGAATGTTGTCATGGAAGATCAATTTGCTGGCCTTCCTAGTGAAGATGCCGCTACCCATCTAAACAACTTTGTTGATTTATGTGATATGCAAAAGAAGAAAGATGTGGATAATGATATTCTTAAATTGAAGCTATTTCCATTTTTGCTTAGAGATCGTGCTAAACTTGGTTCTCTTCTTTGCCTAAAAATAGTATTCATTCATGGAATAAGTGCAAAGATGCTTTTATCTCTAAGTATTTTCCTCCTGCTAAGATCATCTCTCTTAGAAACGATATTATGAACTTTAAGCAACTTGATCATGAGCATGTTGCACAAGCTTGGGAGAGGATGAAATTAATGATATGTCATTGCCCTACTCATGGTTTGAATTTATGGATGATTATATGAAAAAATTATGCTGGATTGAATTTTGCTTCTATAAATCTTTTAGATTCGGCCACGGGAGGCACTTTTATGGAAATCACTTTAGGAGAGGCTACTAAACTCCTAGATAATATTATGGTTAATTATTCTCAATGGCACACCGAAAGATCTACTGATAAAAAAGTTCATGCGATAGAAGAGATTAATGTTTTGAGTGGAAAGATAGATAAACTTATGAAATCGTTTGCTAATAAGAGTGCTTCTTCTGATCCTAATGATATGCCTTTGTCCACTTTGATTAGGAATAATAATGAATCTATGGATGTGAATTTTGTTGGTAGGAACAATTTTGGTAACAACGCGTATAGAGGAAATTTTAATTTTAGGCCGTTTCCTAGTAATTCCTCTAATAATTATGGTAATTCCTACAACAATTCTTATGGAAATTTTAATAAGATGCCCTCTGATTTTGAGACTAGTGTTAAAGAATTTATGAATTTGCAAAAGAATTCCAATGCTTTGCTTGAAGAAAAAATGCTTAAGATTGATGAGTTGGCTAGGAACATGGATAGAATTTCTCTTGATGTTGATTCTTTGAAACTTAGATCTATTCCACCTAAGCATGATATCAATGAGTCTCTCGAAGCCATGAGAATTTCCATTTTGATGAGTGCAAAGAAAGAACCGCTAGGATGCGTGCTAAAAAAGATTGCTTTCTGAAGGCGTGTTCTTATAGTTTTCATGATAATAATGATGAAGATCTAAACGTGATTGGTGTGTCTCTTGTTAAATATTTGTTTGCCAATATGAATCTTAATAAAGATGGGACTGGAGATTAGTCAACTTTAGTTAGAAGGCGTCCCAATGATTCGGAGTTTTTAGATCTTGATGCAAAAATTGGTAAAAGTGGGATTGAAGAGGTCAAAACTTTACATAGCAATGAACCCGCTATTTTGGATTTCAAGGAATTTAATTATGATAATTGCTAGTTGATAGATTGTATTTCCTTGTTGCAATCCGTGCTAAATTCTCCTCATGCTTATGATCAAAACAAAGCTTTTACTAAACATATCGTTGATGCTTTAATGCAATCCCATGAAGAAAAGCTTGAACTCGAAGTTTCTATTCCTAGAAAACTTTATGATGAATGGGAACCTACTATTAAAATTAAGATTAAAAATCATGAATTCTATGCTTTATGTGATTTGGGTGCTAGTGTTTCCATGATTCCAAAAACTTTGTGTGATGTGTTAGGTTTCCGTGAATTTGATGATTGTTCTTTAAATTTGCATCTCACGGATTCCACCATTAAGAAACGTATGGGAAGGATTAATGATGCTCCTATTGCTGGAAATAGGAATTATGTGCCCATATATTTCATTGTTCTATTATTCTTGGTAGACCTTTTCTTAGAACGATTGGTGCAATTATTGACATGAAAGAAGGAAATATTATATTCCAATTTCCGTTAAGGAAAGGCATGGAACACTTTCCTAGAAAGAAAATTAAATTACCTTATGAATCTATTATGAGAGCCACATATGGATTTCACACCAAAGATGACAATACATAGATCTATGCTTGCTTTTATGCCTAGCTAGGGGCGTAAAACGATAGCGCTTGTTGGGAGGCAACCCAATTTTATTTTTGTTCCTTGATTTTTGTTCCTGTTTAGTAATAAATAAATCATCTATCCTGTGCTATGATTGTGTTTTTTATGTTTTAATTAGTGTTTGTGCCAAGAAAAGTATTTAGGATCTTCTTGGATGATTGTTATTTGATCTTGCTGAAAAAAACAGGAAGTATGCGCTCACGAGAATAATTTTCATTTTTTACAAGAGAGTGATAAAATACTGATTCCAACTGCAGTAGATCAATATACAAATTATTTAGGATGTCTAATTTCTCAGGATTTTTGGAGTTACATAAGTATTAGAAACCTACAGATTACTACAGATTGTTCTGTTTTTGACAGATTCTGTTTTTTGTGTGTTGTTTGCTTATTTTGATGAATCTATGGCTAGTATCGAGGATATGAACCATAGAGAGGTTGGAATACAGTAGGTTTAACACCAAAGTAAATAAAGAATATGTTTGCTACAGTAACTTAAGGTGGTGATTTGTTTTCTTATACTAACGGAGCTTATAAGATTTTCTGTTGAGTTTTGTGTTGTGAAGTTTTCAAGTTTTTGGGTAAAGATTTGATGGATTTCGGAACAAGGAGTGGCAAGAGACTAAGCTTGGGGATTCCCAAGGAACCCCAAGGTAAAATTCAAGGACAACCAAAAGCCTAACTTTGGGGATGCCCCGGAAGGCATCCCCTCTTTCGTCTTCGTCCATCGGTAACTTTACTTGAGGCTATATTTTTATTCACCACATGATATGTGTTTTGCTTGGAGCATCTTGTATGATTTGAGTCTTTGATTTTAGTTTACATAATCATCCTTGCTGTAAACACCTTTTGGAGAGACACACATAAATAGTAATTTATTAGAATACTCTATGTGCTTCACTTATATCTTTTGAGCTAGATAAATTTTGCTCTAGTGCTTCACTTATATCTTTTTAGAGCACGGCGGTGGTTTTATTTTATATAAATTATTGATCTCTCATGCTTCACTTATATTATTTTGAGAGTCTTTGAGAACAGCATGGTAATTTGCTTTGGTTATGAAATTAGTCCTAATATGATAGGCATCCTAGATGGGTATAATAAAAACTTTCATATAAAGTGCATTAAATGTAATGAGAAGTTTGATTCTTGATAGTTGTTTTGAGATATAAAGGTGGTAATATTAGAGTTGTGCTAGTTGAGTAATTATGGAATTGATAAATACTTGTGTTGAAGTTGGCAAGTCCCGTAGCATGCACGTATGGTAAACATTGTGTGACAAATTTGAAGCATGGGGTGTTCTTTGATTGCTTTCCTTATGAGTGGCGGTCGGGGACGAGCGATGGTCTTTTCCTACCAATCTATCCCCCTAGGAGCATGCGCCTAGTGCTTGGTTTTGATGACTTGTAGATTTTTGCAATAAGTATGTGAGTTCTTTATGACTAATATTGAGTCCATGGATTATACGCACTCTCACCTTTCCGTCATTGCTAGCCTCTTCGGTACCATGCATTGCCCTTTCTCACCTCGAGAGTTGGTGCAAACTTCGCTGGTGCATCCAAACCCCGTGATATGATACGCTCTATCACACATAAGCCTCCTTATATCTTCCTCAAAACAGCCACCATACGTACCTATTATGTCACTTCCATAGACATTCCGAGATATATTGCCATGCAACTTTCCACCGTTCCGTTTATTATGACACGCTCCATCATTGTCATATTGCCTTGCATGATCATGTACTTGACATCGTATTTGTGGCAAAGCCACCTTCATAATTCTTTCATACATGTCACTCTTGATTCATTGCATATCCCGGTACACCACCGGAGGCATTCACATAGAGTCATATTTTGTTCTAAGTATAGAGTTGTAATTCTTGAGTTGTAAGTAAATAAAAGTGTGATTATTTTCATTATTAGAGCATTGTCCCATGTGAGGAAAGTTCTTCAAACAAAGGGAGAAAGGCCATAAAAAAGGAGGCCCAAAAAAGAGTAATGCTACACATACAAATGAGTTACAAGGTTTTAGAAAGAGGATTAATTTGATTTGTCAATTGGTGGGGAGGCAGCCCACCCCTCCTAAAAATCAGGGGGGCAAGTTTGGGATTGGTTAGTAGATGGAAATTATCATAGTCGGCGTGTAATTGCGTGTAACTCTTTGTATGTTTAGCATTATTGCCCAAAAAGAGAGAGAAAAAGAGAGAAGGGGCAATGTTACTATCCTTTTTCCACACTTGTGCTTCAAAGTAGCACCATGATTTTCATGATAGAGAGTCTCTTATGTTGTTACTTTCATATACTAGTGGGAATTTTTCATTATAGAACTTGGCTTGTATATTCCAATAATGGGCTTCCTCAAAATGCCCTAGGTCTTCATGAGCAAGCAAGTTGGATGCACACCCACTTAGTTTCTTTTGTTGAGCTTTCATATATTTATAGCTCTAGTGCATCCGTTGCATGGCAATCCCTACTCCTTGCATTGACATCAATTGATGGGCATCTTCATAGCCCGTTGATTAGCCGCGTCAATGTGAGACTTTCTCCCTTTTTGTCTTCTCACACAACCTCCATCATCATATTCTATTCCACCCATAGTGCTATGTCCATGGCTCGCGCTCATATATTGCGTGAAAGTTGATTTTTTTTAAAAGACTAAAGTATGAAACAATTTCTTGGCTTGTCATCGGGGTTGTGCATGATGGGAGCATTTTGTGTGACGAAAATGAAGCATGGCCAAACTATATGATTTTTGTAGGGATAAGCTTTCTTTGGCTATGTTATTTTGATAAGACATGATTGCGTGGTTAGCATTGCTTGAAGTATTATTATTTTTATGTCAATATTAAACTTCTGTCTAGAATCTTTCGGATCTAAACATTCATGCCGCAATAAAAAGAATACCGTGAAAATTATGTTAGGTAGCATTCCACATCAAAAATTCTATTTTTATCATTTACCTACTCGAGGACGAGCAGGAATTAAGCTTGGGGATGCTTGATACGTCTCCAACGTATCTATAATTTTTTATTGTTCCATGCTATTATATTATCTGTTTTGGATGTCTATGGGCTTTATTATGCACTTTTATATTATTTTTGGGACTAACCTATTAACCGAAGGCCCAGTGCAAATTGTTGTTTTTTGCCTATTTCAGTGTTTCGCGGAAAAGGAATATCAAACAGAATCCAAATGGAATGAAACCTTCGCGAGGATCTTTTTTGGAACAAACGTAATCCAGGAGACTTGGAGTGGACGTCAAGGAAGCAGCAAGGCGGCCACGAGGAAGGGCGGCACGCCCCCCACCCTCATAGGCCCCTCGCAGCTCCACCGACCTACTTCTTTCGCCTATATATAATCTTATACCCTGAAAACATCCAGGGGAGCCACGGAACCACTTTTCCACTGCCGCAACCTTCTGTACCTGTGTGATCCCATCTGGGGACCTTTTCCGGCGATCTGCCGGAGGGGCATTCGATCACGGAGGGCTTCTACATCAACATCATAGCCTCTCCGATGATGTGTGAGTAGTTTGCCACAGACATTCGGGTCCGTAGTTATTAGCTAGATGGCTTTTCTCTCTCTTTGGATCTCAATACAAAGTTCTCCTCGATGTTCTTGGAGATATTCGATGTAATTCTTTTTGTGGTGTGTTTGCCGAGATCCGATGAATTGTGGGTTTACGATCAAGTTTATCTATGAACAATATTTGATTCTTCTATGAATTCTTATATGCATGATTTGATATCTTTGCAAGTCTCTTCGAATTATCAGTTTGGTTTGGCCTACTAGATTGATCTTTCTTGCTATGGGAGAAGTGCTTAGCTTTGGGTTCAATCTTGCGGTGCTCGATCCCAGTGACAGAAAGGGAACCGACACGTATTGTATTGTTGCCATCGAGGATAAAAAGATGGGGTTTATATCATATTGCTTGAGTTTATCCCTCTACATCATGTCATCTTGCCTAATGTGTTACTCTGTTCTTATGAACTTAATACTCTAGATGCATGCTGGATAGCGGTCGATGTGTGGAGTAATAGTAGTAGATGCAGAATCGTTTCGGTCTACTTGACAAGGACGTGATGCCTATGTTCATGATCATGCCTAGATATCATCATAACTATGTGCTTTTCTATCAATTGCTCGGTTGTAATTTGTTCACCCACCGTAATATATGCTGTGTTGAGAGAAGCCACTAGTGAAACCTATGGCCCCCGAGTCTACTTTACATCATATAAGTTTCCGATCTACAATTCTAGTTTACTATTTATTTTGCAATCTTTACTTTTCAATCTATACAACAAAAATACCAAAAATATTTATCTTATTATCTCTATCAGATCTCACTTTGTAAGTGACCGAGAAGGGATTGACAACCCCTTTATCGCGTTGGTTGCGAGGTTCTTGTTTGTTTGTGCAGGTACTAGGTGACTTGTGTGTAGTCTCCTACTAGATTGATACCTTGGTTCTCAAAAACTGAGGAAAATACTTACGCTACTTTGCTGCATCACCCTTTCCTCTTCAAGGGAAAACCAACGGCATGCTCAAGAGGTAGCATCCCCCTCTTAAATTTTGGACCTACTGCGGGTCGGGGGTAGGATGGTAATCCCAGGTGTCCCAAATAGTGGGCGGGGGCGATTTTGGCTGCGCATGTGTGCTTAGGCGGCCATTGTGTATGAATGTTTTTGGAGGCTGTTGCGTGGCATCTAGATGAAGCTACAAACCTACCCCGGTTTAGACCTTTGGATGTCGGGCCGGTAGGGTTCACAGGTCGGAGTTAGAAAAGTAATTTCCTTCTACTACCAAACATTGGTCTCACGCGGTTTCGGGCGAGTAGAGGCTCTTTTGGCGCTTTGTTCGAATTTTTGAAATAGAAGCATTCACGTTTAGAGTACTCTTGAACTTTGAGGATTGACCTAAATAGACAATGTTAAATTTTACCTTGTATGTTTGAAAACCTCATTAAATTATCGGCTTCTTTTTGAAATTTTGACACTTGAAAATCCTATAACTACGATTATTTTGGAATGGAGGAGCTAAATTTGAATCTATTTTGTACATGACTATATATGATATTATGTACAAAAGCAGAGCAAAGATTGGTGCCCCCATAATTTAGGTATGATTTACAAATGCCAGGATATCGAATTCAAATAATTGAATGGACTTCATGTTGAATCCAAATTTTTTAAACCACCTTAAGTTGAATTCAAATGTATGCTAGTTCATAGCTAGCTATTTATAATGTCATTGTGTAACTTTCGTATGTATAATGTGCTTTACACATAAAACATGAACTATACTCATGTTTATATTTGATTGCTGAAGCGATGCATTGTATGGAGTTCACAATACTAACTATGTGAATCAATTATGTCGAATAATAACATAGACATGCTCAAATTCGATAGAATCTAGATGTTTGATGGATCAATGGTTGTTCCTTATGTGAATTACAAATATCATGATCCCATCCTAATATTTGGATACAATTTATATTTTTAATCAATGTGTACATCACTCTTTTATGTGTAGTTTCACTCTCCATCGGTGGTCTCTCACACATGCTCACACACTATCTCCCGAGGTGTCTTTCTCGCAGACATGCTCTCGATATAACCCTCTCTCCCTCTCGTAACCATTTACGACTGTTTTCACTAACCTTTATCACAAGCACTCTTCCTCTCACAAGCATACACACGCACAATCCCCATCGACCCTTTCTATATACATAGACATGCCTACGTGTCTCCCGTACGCACATTATCTTTAGGCCTGTCTCTCACGCATTGTCTCACACCTCTCTTCCTAATCGACGAGTATGATTCTAGCAGAGCATTCTGTAGGATGCCCCTTAAAGTTAGGTTGGATGAATACTAATATCAGAGATAAGGGGTTACCTTAGTCCGAGGACCTAGGGTTACAAATCCTAGCTAGCTTTGTCAGTGGACATAGAGTCCTTCACGATTCTGCTATCTTTGTCTTGTACGACTAGTCATCCATGGGTCTCCCTAAATGCGTCACGGGCCGACCAATGTGAAGCAGGACAAAACCGAACCAAGGGCCTCACCTCGGCCCATCGGACCACACACGGTGACACACCCTCTGCCCCCAGGTCTCGTTATCTTCTCACTCCCACACATACCAACACGGATACCACACACACAAAAATTCTCCTCGTGCCTCTATCCCCTCCCCCCTTGCATATACACACTCAAGGGCATCTCTCGCCGTGACATCATATTCGTCTCTCTTTCTATACCTCTCTCATTTCTCGTGCTATCTCTCCCACGTCTCCCCCTCCCCTCGCCGGCCCCTCTGATGGAGTCATGTACCTAGGGTAGGGTCACAGACCTGATCTAAGTACCCTGCCCAAGGACACCCTTAGAAGAGATCACCTTCCAGTCGACCTATGAGGAACTCACTCGACTGACTTGAAGGACTCGACCACGAAGACTCACTCGACCACCAGAAGATCAAGAGGCACTCTGCACTGCAACGGTCTGTAATTAAGTAGACTTTATGATAGTAAAGACACTTTATGTGGGGCGTTACCAGTAACGCCCCGGACTTAATGTACCTTAAACCCTTCATTACGTGGGTTGGCTGGGGTCCTGGCGCACTCTATATAAGCCACCCCCCTCCACAGGCAGAAGGGTTCGGCACTCTGTAATCCATATACACATAATCCACTCGACCGCCTCCGGGCTCCGAGACGTAGGGCTTTTACTTCCTCCGAGAAGGGCCTGAACTCGTACATCTCTTGTGTTTACAACCTCTCCATAGCTAGGACCTTGCCTCTCCATACCTACCCCCCACTCTACTGTCAGATTTAGATCCACGACAGTTGGCGCCCACCGTGGGGCCGGTGTTCTAGCGATTTTGTGGAGAAGTTGCGATTCTTCCGAGTACTTTCATCATGGTAGCTGCTGGAGTTTTGGTCGAGGGTCGAGAGATTCGTCTCGGTGCTCTCACCTTCGTCGCCGACGACTCCGCCTGGCTCCAGGAGGCTCCACTCGACGTCGATGCGCTCCCCATCCGCGGTGCGACGCATTTTCGCGCATGTGTCCGCGGCGTTCTGCTGCGACAACCGTCGACCCCATATCGGTCGACTCCCCTATCGACCACCCTCCCGGTCTCCCGCCAGCGCAAGCGCTCGGGTCGGTCGAGGCTTCAGCGGTGGGTGAGACACGCGGTGGCTCGCCAGACGGCCACCACCCAAGTTGCGGCAATCGAGCCCGACGAATCTCTCTACGGCCTGTTCGATCTGTCGACTGGCTCCGTAGAGACTGCATTCAAATGCGATAGCAGTGATCCAGCAGCGGAAATCCTGATGGTCGACGGGCCTCGCAGCCCCCCTGGCTTCGCCCGTGATGGTGGGGCAGGCGACGGAGGCGACCCCGCACGAGACCACGAAGAGTACCAGCCCGAGCCACTCGACTCTCTGCAAAGAGAGGAACTTCGCCGCAGGAACATGGATGCCCTGCATACTCCCATCGCAGGAGAAACCCCCGAGGCTCGCGCCTTGGAGGAGGCACGTTTGGCCAATTTGGCCGAACGCGCTCGCCTGGAGAATCTTCAGCGAGCACTCGACGAGCGCGCGCGGCAACGAGTTCCCGATGCCAATCGACGTCAACTCTTCCCGCCGACTCAGGTATATCGAACCCCAATCCAGAATTTAGCAGCTGCGACCCGTATAGCAGAGTCCATCCAGCCATCTCAGTCGGAAGCTGGCAGAGGCTTGATGCAGATCAGGGATCTGCTCCGGGCAGCAGGAGATCAGAATTCAGCCGTGTCGCAGTCGCACAACAGAATTCACAGTCGATCCGTCGCTGCAAATACGGTTCAGTCGGCTCACAGTCCCAGATCGCCTCCGCGGCATGAAGGGCGCGAGAATCGGCGAGACCAATATGGAGACCGACACGACCGAGATGATAGGCGTCGAGTGCCCACTTCCCCTCCGAGGGGTGGGTCTTACGCTCCTCGGCAGCAAGATGACAGACGTCAGCTTAGTGCGGGGCAAAGAGTTCCAGTCGACCCCAGAGAACCAGGCTTCGACGCGCGATCCATTATCGTGCAAGGCTTGGTCGACCGGAACAGAGCCCATCGAGGTGGACTCGACAGAGATGCGCCCACGAGCAGTCGAGTGCACGTTTCTGGTCTGGAATGTTTCAGCAGAGCTATCAGAGCCGCAGTGATTCCTCCCAATTTCAGGTTGGCAACAGGAGTCAGCAAGTTCACCGGTGAGTCTAAGCCTGAAACTTGGCTTGAGGACTACCGAGTGGCTGTTCAGATTGGTGGTGGGAATGACGAGGTGGCCATGAAGCATTTGCCCCTCATGTTGGAAGGTTCTGCCAGAGCGTGGCTGAATCAGTTACCTCCTAGCAGCATTTACACTTGGGAAGATCTGTCCCGAGTGTTCGTCAGAACGTTTGAAGGAACTTGCAAGCGACCGGCTGGATTGACGGAGCTGCAAGTCTGCGTGCAGAAGACCAATGAGACTCTCAGGGAGTATATTCAGAGATGGATCACTTTGCACCATACTGTGGAGAATGTGTCTGATCATCAGGCAGTCTGCGCCTTTAAGGATGGTGTCAAGAACAGAGAATTGAGTTTGAAATTTGGTCGAACCGGAGACATGACCTTGAGTCGGATGATGGAAATTGCTACCAAGTACGCCAACGGCGAAGAAGAAGACCGACTCCGAAGCGGCAAGCACAAGCCGAGCCAGTCGGAGAAGGGAAACACCAGTCGGAAACAGAAGCGGAAGGCTGAACCGGCAGCTCCTGGAGAGGCTCTGGCTGTGACTCATGGAAAGTTTAAAGGGAAACCAAAAGGATCCTGGAACCCTAAGAAGGTAAAGGATAAAGAAGGGAACGACGTGATGGATATGCCGTGTCACATCCACACGAAGAAAGACGAAGAGGGGAATATCATTTACCCAAAGCATACCACTCGCCAATGTCGACTCCTGATCCAGCAGTTTCAAGGAAAACAGTCTAAAGACAAGGAAAAGGAGTCGGACAAGGCCGAAGACAAGGAGGACAGTGAGGAAGGATATCCGCATGTCAACTCCACTCTGATGATCTTTGCAGATGTGGAAAGCAAGAGACGATTGAAAGTCATTAACCGCGAGGTGAACATGGTTACCCCAGCAAAAGCAAATTATCTGAGATGGTCCCAAACACCCATCACATTCGACCAATCTGATCACCCGACTCATATTGCCACCCCTGGGAGGCAAGCTTTGGTGGTCGATCTAGTTGTCGAAGGCACTCGACTGGCAAAAGTGCTGATGGACGGTGGTAGCGGGCTGAATTTGTTGTATGCAGACACACTGAAAGGAATGGGCATTCCGATGTCCCGACTGAGCACCAGTAACATGAGCTTTCATGGAGTTATACCAGGGAAGAAAGCCGAGTCACTCGGCCAAATAGCTCTGGACGTGGTGTTTGGTGATTCGAAACATTTTCGCAAAGAGAAGTTGACGTTTGAGGTCGTGGATTTTCAGAGTGCATATCATGCCATTTTGGGGAGACCAGCTTATGCACGGTTCATGGCTCGACCATGTTACGTGTACCTCAAATTGAAGATGCCCGGCCCCAAAGGAGTGATCACTGTCACCGGTGATCGGAAAAAGGCAGAAGAGTGCTTTCAGAAGGGCTCAAAGATTGCTGATTCCCAGGTGACAGCGGTCGAGTTTGAAGAATACAAGCAAAATGCAGATCCGAGTGATTTGCTGCGATCCAAGAAACCCGCCACAGAATCTGCATTTCAGTCGTCCGGTGAGACGAAGCCTGTTCACATTCACCCGACCGACCCCGATGCAGCCCCGACCCACATCTCCACAACACTCGACCCGAAATAGGAAGAAGCGCTCATCCAGTTCCTCCGTGAGAACTGGGACATTTTTGCATGGAAGCCCGCTGACATGCCAGGTGTTCCCAGGGGACTGGCTGAGCATCGCCTAAGAGTCGACTCATCAGCAAAACCAGTCAAAGAGCATCTTCGGCGGTCCGCCGTCCAGAAGAGAAAAGCCATTGGTGAGGAAGTGGCTCGACTGTTGGCGGCATGATTTATCCGAGAGATATACCACTCCGAATGGCTCGCTAATGTCGTCATGGTTCCTAAGAAGGACAAATCGCTCCGAATGTGCATTGATTTCAAGCACATCAACCGGGCCTGCCCGAAAGATCATTTTCCTCTCCCTCGCATAGATCAAATTGTTGACTCGACCGCGGGATGCGAGAGATTGTCTTTTCTAGACGCCTACTCCGGGTACCACCAGATCCGTCTGTACGGACCCGACGAGGTAAAAACAGCTTTCATCACTCCATTCGGGTGCTTCTGCTATATCACCATGCCATTCGGCCTCAAGAATGTCGGAGCCACATTTATGCGAATGATTCAGAAGTGTCTACTCACTCAAATCAGTCGGAATGTGGAAGCGTATATGGATGATATCGTCGTAAAGTGACGAAAAGGTTCCGACCTGCTCGCTGACCTCGCCGAAACATTTGGCAACCTCAGAAGGTATGATATCAAGCTCAATCCATCAAAGTGCACATTCGGAGTTCCCGGTGGCAAGTTACTCGGTTTTCTCGTTTCCGAGCGAGGGATCGACGCTAATCCAGAAAAGATCGGCACTATTCTCCGAATGAAACGCCCTGTGCGAGTGCACGATGTCCAGAAGCTTACTGGATGCTTGGCCGCATTAAGTCGATTCATCTCACGACTTGGTGAAAAGGCATTGCCTCTTTACCGACTAATGAAGAAGGCAGACAAGTTCGAGTGGACTCCAGAAGCTGATGCAGCGTTTGCCGAGCTAAAAGCTCTGCTCTCCACCCAGCCGGTGCTTGCTGCTCCAATCAGCAAAGAGCCTCTGTTGCTTTATATTGCAGCCACAGGACAAGTCGTCAGTACAGTGCTTACGGTCGAGCGGGAAGAAGAAGGAAAAGCTTTCAAAGTTCAGCGCCCAGTGTATTATTTGTCTGAAGTCTTGACTCCATCCAAGCAGAGATATCCTCATTATCAGAAGCTTTTGTATGGAATATACATGACCACAAAGAAGGTTGCTCATTATTTCTCTGATCATTCCATCACAGTCGTCAGCGACGCTCCACTATCAGAGATTTTGCACAACAAAGATGCAACTGGTCGAGTGGCGAAATGGGCGATTGAACTTCTTCCCCTTGATATCAAGTTTGAGGCAAAGAAAGCCATTAAGTCCTAGGCAATAGCAGATTTCCTCGCCGAGTGGATTGAACAGCAGCAGCCGACTGAAGTTCACTCAGAGCATTGGACCATGTTTTTTGATGGCTCTAAGATGTTGAATGGTTCCGGTGCTGGGGTTGTCCTGGTTTCCCCCAGAGGAGATAAGCTCAGATATGTGCTCCAGATTCACTTTGATTCCTCCAACAATGAGTCAGAGTATGAGGCCCTTTTATACGGATTGCGCATGGCCATTTCACTCGGCGTCCGTCGCCTGATGGTCTATGGCGATTCAGATTTAGTGGTCAACCAAGTGATGAAGGAGTGGGACGTGAGAAGCCCAGCCATGACTGGATATTGCAGTGCAGTGAGGAAGCTGGAAAAGAAGTTCGAGGGGTTGGAGCTCCATCATATACCCCGACTGAAAAATCAAGCAGCTGATGATCTAGCAAAGATAGGTTCCAAGAGAGGAGCCATTTCGAGTGGTGTGTTCTTAGAGCATATACACACTCCATCAGTCAAAGAAGATCCTTTCACCGAAGAAGCTCCACAGCCCAAGAGTGCCACAGATCCGACTGAGGTTGAAGTCCCAGCAGTGGTCGACTTGGTCATGGAGGTCTTGGTGGTCATTCCCGACTGGACAGTTCCGTATATCGCGTATATCCTGAGAAAAGAGCTTCCGGGGGATGAGGAAGAGGCTCGACAGATCGTCCGTTGATCTAAAGCCTTTACCGTAATCAAAGGACAGTTATATAGAGAAAGCGCGACTGGAGTTGGTCAGAAGTGCATAACACCAGAAGAAGGTCGAATCATCCTTAATGATATCCACTCGGGGACCTGTGGTCATCATGCGTCCTCTCGGACCATCGTGGCCAAAGCATACCGAGCCGGATTTTACTGGCCAAAGGCGAATGAGATGGCAAAGGAAATAGTGGATAAGTGCGAGGGATGTCAGTTCTACTCGAATATGTCGCACAAGCCTGCATCAGCTCTAAAGACCATTCCACTCGTCTGGCCTTTCGCAGTATGGGGGTTGGACATGGTCGGTCCTTTGAGAACAGGTCGAAGTGGCTTCACGCATGTACTGGTGGGAATCGACAAGTTCACCAAGTGGATTGAGGCTAAACCAATCAAGAACCTTGACGCCGGTACTGTTGTTAGCTTCATCAGGGAACTGATATTCAGATATGGAGTCCCGCACAGCATCATTACGGATAATGGGTCGAACTTTGACTCGGAGGAATTCAGGGATTTCTGCAACTCTCAAGGCACACGAGTCGACTACGCTTCAGTCGCCCATCCGCAGACGAATGGACAAGCAGAGCGAGCCAATGGCCTGATTCTCAAGGGATTGAAACCCTGACTGATGCGTGATCTCAAGCATGCAGCTGGAGCGTGGGTCGACGAACTTCCCTCGGTGCTTTGGGGACTGCGGACCACACCTAATCGATCGACCGGAAGAACTCCGTTCTTCTTGGTCTACGGAGCTGAAGCAGTCTTGCCGAGTGATCTTCTCCACAATGCTCCTCGAGTTGAGATCTACAACGAAGCAGAAGCTGAACAAGCGCGGCAGGACGCAGTCGACCTTTTAGAGGAAGAAAGGGAGATGGCTCTGATCCGATCGACCATCTACCAACAAGATTTGTGTCGTTTCCACGCCAGAAATGTGAGGGGTCGAGCCTTCCAGGAAGGAGATTTAGTTCTCCGAGTGGATCAGAAGAAACATCACAAGCTTGCTCCTTCTTGGGAAGGACCCTTCATCGTCACCAAAGTTCTCCACAACGGGGCGTACCGTCTTTACAACGTCGAACATAATCTCGACGAGCCCCGAGCTTGGAACGCGGAACTACTCCGCCCATTTTACACTTAAGTTTATCACTCGGATGAGTTGCAATAAAGTACTCCTGTAGTTCATGGATTTCAAAATAATAGTGTCATAGTTCCTCCATAATTTTTGTCACTTTTTATTTTGTCCAATAAAATTTTCCCCTCAGTGGGTGACTTAGCCGCGAATCCGTTTCGCCTAAGTTTGTAAAAATCCTTACCGAGTGGTGAGCCAGACTCCCACTCAGAGGCTTAGCTGCGAATCCGTTTCGCCTAAGATTAAATAAAATCCTACCGAGTGGTAAGCCAGACTTCCACTCGGGGGCTTAGCTGCAGCCCAGTGCTCGCCTAAGTTATCAAAATCCTACCGAGTGGTAAGCCAGACTTCCACTCGGAGGCTTAGCTGCAGTCCAAGTACTCGCCTAAGTTATAAAATTCCTACCGAGTGGTAAGCCAGACTTCCACTCAGAGGCTTAGCTGCAGTCCAAGTACTCGCCTAAGTTAACAAAATCCTACCGAGTGGTAAGCCAGACTTCCACTCGGAGGCTTAGCTGTAGTCCAAGTACTCGCCTAAGTTATAAAAATCCTACCGAGTGGTAAGACAGACTTC
>NC_041382.1:412571798-412634475 GCF_002162155.2 Triticum dicoccoides
AGCTGCAGCCCAGCGCTCGCCTAAGATATAAAAATCCTACCGAGTGAAGAGCAAACCTCTCACTCGGGGGCTTAGCTCCAGCCCAGTGCTCGCCTAAGATATAAAAATCCTACCGAGTGAAGAGCAAACCTCTCACTCGGGGGCTTAGCTGCAGCCTAGTGCTCGCCTAAGATATAAAAATCCTACCGAGTGAAGAGCAAACCTCTCACTCGGGGGCTTAGCTGCAGCCTAGTGCTCGCCTAAGATATAAAAATCCTACCGAGTGAAGAGCAAACCCCTCACTTGGGGGCTTAGCTGCAGCCCAGCGCTCACCTAAGTGGATTAAGGAATAAGTCGACTGCAGTGAGTGTCTTGCTTTGAACCTGCAAAAGACATTTCAAGCCAAAAGCAATCATATTCAAACATCAAATTCAAGTTCGGAACGATACCTAAAGGAACCGAAAGTGCTCAGGCGCTAAGCCTATTAAAGTTTATCGGTTACAACTCCACTCGGCATACCGAGGCAAATTTAAAGCGTCGAGCTTAAAAGAAGTTTTTTACCCCTCCTGTGGAGGGCTGGAAGGTGCAACAAACTCATCAAGATCAATTCCGTCTGCGATCCGAGTGGCAGCAGCAATGAAAGTTTCCATAAAGGACCTAAAGTCGTGTTTCTTGGTGTTGGCCACCCGGAGGGCCGCCAGCTTGTCTTCTCGCGCATCTTTGCAGTGGACTCGGGCCAGACACAGAGCAACATCTGGACCGCACCGAGCCGAGGACTTTTTCCACTCCTGCACTCGACCAGGGACCGTGTTCAAGCGAGCCATCAGTGACTCGAGGTCGTTCTGGAGTGTCTCCCTGGGCCAGAGTGTTGAGTCGACGCGAGATGTGGCGACCTTCAGCCTTGCAAGATAGTCCACGACAGCTGCAACACGGGACTCCAGTCGGAAAACATTCATGGCAACTTCGTCGTTCACCGGGGAATTGACGGGGTCAAGGTTTGGTTCCAGCCGGCTAGTCTCTTCTTCAAAGTCTTGACAAAATTTTGCAAGGGCGATCACCGAGTCAAGGCAATGGTCGAATGGAAAAATCACAGTTGAAAATGATTGTTGAGCGTAAAGGTTTACCTTCAAGCATAAGGAACAGCTTCTTGGCAAGACCACTCAGGAAGGCCTCCAGATCATTTTTCTTCCCAAGAGCAGCTTTCAGATTGGTATTTTCTTGTTCAAGCTTGGTGACTGAAGCTAACTTCTCGTCAGCAAGCTTGATCTTCTCAGCTAGTTCAAGGTCTTTTTTCTGTTGGGCCTCCTTCACCTTACCTGCAAGTTACAGCAAGATCAGATTTTTGAAACAAATAAAGGGAAAAAGCAGTCGTCGAGGTCTCACCAAACATACCTTTGGTCTCCTCCTTTGCCTTCGTCAGATTCTCCTGAACCAGCTTCAAATCCAGCTCGAGCTGAATGTGCTTGTTTTCCAGCTCAGTGTAGCGAGCCGCAAGGTCACAGGATCTCTGCGAAGAATCAATCGACTAAATGTCAAAGATAATTCACTTCCGAGTGGAAAAGGAAAAATCATGCGTTTCTAAGACTACAGCCGAATACAAGCATTCGACCGTAGTCTCGGGGACTACACCCAGTGGGTGCACTCAGCGTGCCCCCACTAATCCTATTGAAGACAGAGTCGACCAGTCGACCTCAAAAAAAAACAAGATGTATTCTTTAAGACTGTAATCGACTACAAGCAGTCGACCACAGTCTCGGGGACTACACCCAGTGGGTGCACTCAGCGTGCCCCCACCGGTTTGCGAAATCCAGTCGCCATAGTCGAATGACGGAAAGACTGAACTTATAAAGCCTAAGGCCGACTGCCAGCAGTCGACCTTAGCCTTGGGGACTACACCCAGTGGGTGCACTCAGCGTGCCCCCACCGGTTTGCGAAATCCATTCGCCATAGTCGAATGACGGAAAGACTGAACTTATAAAGCCTAAGGCCGACTACCAGCAGTCGACCTTAGCCTTGGGGACTACACCCAGCGGGTGCACTCAGCGTGTCCCCGCTAACACGGAGTTTAAATCGACACACCCAGTGGGTGATTACTATAAATTCTGGAAAGAAAAGTTTTTGATAGCATATCCTAACAGAACAAGCGGTGGTCGACTGACCTGAACATTGCTTTGAAGGGCGGAACTGGCGTCGTAAGCTGCCTGGCTCGCATCCCGGATGGTCTTCAACTGCTCCATCATGATCCCTGCCTGGCGTATCGCCTCCTTCGCGGCGCCAGATTGGTCCTCTGGGACGTGGTGCGTCGTGAAGAGGGAGGGCTGCAGAGCACTCGTTAGTGGATCTGCGAAGGACACAGTGTGTCGAGTGGTGTTCTCCTCCTCCGCGACTAGAGTCTCAGGCACCATCACATCCTGGGGCACCCTGCCGGCAGACGCTTTCCTACTCCTTCTGTGCTTCAGCGGTTCCTCATCTTCATCATCATCAGGGAGAGTGATAACAACATTGGATGGAGCTACAGAAAAGAATCAGAATTAGAGATCATGAGTCGGTCGACTAGAAACGGTGTTAAGAGTATAGTACCAGGCTTTGAGGTTGCTGCGTCCTCCATCTCATGGTCGTCAGCCCGGGCTGAGGTCTCGGAAGTAGCAGCACTGCAACTCCAAAGAATCAGTCGACTAACTCCAGCGCCAACCAGAGATAAAGTTCGCACAAAACAAGAAGACTTAAGCAGCATGATTACCCTGATATGGTGGAGATGGACACCTTCATCTTTGGCAGGAGCTTGGTCGGCTTTGACGGGGCCGCCCTGGGCTGCTTCGACGCCTTTTCAGTCGGTGCCGGAGAGGTGGTCCGAGGGCGCTTGGTCGACTGTGTAACAGTCGCAACCCCCTTGCCACGTTCAGTCGCAGTGTCATGGACAAGCTTCGACCGCCTTTCCGAGCGCGGTGGTGCGACCTCCTCCTCCTCCTCTTCTTCGTCCTCATCATCATCATCATCATCGTCATCATCATCATCATCATCCTCGGCGGTGTCCGAGTCCCACTCCTCCTCCTGGCTCTCGCCCCCGCTTGCTTCTCCTCCTCAGTCGGAGCCTGTGCTCCATTGGGCATCGAGTACAGCTCAGTGAGGACCTGATAGACATCAAGACAAAGATCAGTCGACCGATCGGCAGAGAAAACAGAAATAAATGTGACAAGAATACAATGGGAAGTGGAGCAGACATACCTTGTTTGGATCACTGTGGTGGTCGAGTGGAGGAATCCTTCTGGCTCCGCGAGGGTTATCCTTGTTCCCAGTAACAGCGGCCATCCACCTTTCCAGAGTGGCATCGTCGACTGCTTCTGGATTGACCCGAGTCTCATCCTCAGTCCCGCAGTACAACCACATGCAATGGCTCCGGAACTGAAGAGGCTGGATACGACGCCTAAGAAAAACCTCCAGGAGATCCATACCCGTCACTCCCTCCCGAACCAACTAAACTACACGCTCCATCAGCATCTTCACGTCAGCTTTCTCCTCCGGAATCACCTTCAGAGAGGAGGGCTTGTTCACTCGGCCCATGGTGAACTGAGGGAGTCCACTCGACTGCCCCGGCGTCGGCTGATCCTGGCAGTAGAACCAGGTCGACTGCCAGCCTCTGACTGACTCGGGAAATGTCATGGCTGGGAAGGTGCTCTTGTTCCTCACCTGGATCCCCAGACCCCCACACATTTGGACAACTTGGGTTTTTTCGTCGCCTGGGCTCGCCTTCTTCACGGTCTGGGAGCGACACGTGAATATGTGCTTGAACAAGCCCCAATGCGGTCGACAACCCAGAAAACTCTCACACATGGACACAAACGCGGCAAGATAGGCGATAGAATTCGGGGTGAAGTGGTGGAGTTGCGCTCCAAAGAAGTTCAAGAAACCACGGAAGAAAACGCTCGGCGGCAAAGAAAATCCGCGATCGACATGGGTAGCCAGAAGCACGCACTCACCCTCTTCCGGCTGGGGCTGCCACTCTTTCCCCAGAAGCCTTGCAGCTCCATGAGGGATCAGGCCCTCGTTGGCCATGTCGAGGAGATCCGTCTCCGTGATGGTCGATTGGATCCAATCTCCCTGGACCCAGCCTTTCGGCAGGCGAGATCTAGACGAAGACCCGCCGCGACTGGTGGATCTCCCCTTCGCCTTCTCCGTCGCCGACGCCTTCTTCGCACGTTCCAGCGCCGTCGTCTTCTCCTTGACCATGGCTGCCGGCGAGACGCGCGAGGAGAAGTTGTGCGGAGGCGAGAGCGAGCGCGTTGGGCGGAGACGAAGGGAGCAGAGAGAGAATGCTGAGGCACTGCTCAAAAAACCCTCGCCGGGCGCGTTTATAAGATCCCTTCCGAGTGGATGACAGGTGGGCCCGGTCGGTCTAATCATATCCTGAAACAGTTGCGCGGACGTGATACGTGGCGAAAAAAGCGGCGCGGGGATCGAGGCGTCTATGCCCTGTCCCATCCAAGCGCCGCGGTCCGCCCCGCTTCGCGCGCTTCCCCAAATTTCGTATCCCGTGGAATCCGCGAACGGCAGATCGGTCTGCCAGACGCGGGATTTCCTACGATCCGTCGCTCAGAAATCGGCGAAGTCCAAAAGATCACTCGACGAAGGAAAAGAATGGATCGAGTCGACTAAAGAAAAGTTGTTCACTATCAACAAAGATATTTTTTGGTTCAAAACAACGCACGACCAGTATGCGAAGGCTAATCGGAAACAGCATCAACTCCTTCATCACTCAAGCCTCAATCCATTCGGGGGCTAATGATGGAGTCATGTACCTAGGGTAGGGTCACAGACCTGATCTAAGTACCCTGCCCAAGGACACCCTTAGAAGAGATCACCTTCCAGTCGACCTACGAGGAACTCACTCGACTGACTTGAAGGACTCGACCACGAAGACTCACTCGACCACCAGAAGATCAAGAGGCACTCTGCACTGCAACGGTCTGTAATTAAGTAGACTTTATGATAGTAAAGACACTTTATGTGGGGCATTACCAGTAACGCCCCGGACTTAATGTACCTTAAACCCTTCATTACGTGGGTTGGCTGGGGTCCTGGCGCACTCTATATAAGCCACCCCCCTCCACAGGCAGAAGGGTTCGGCACTCTGTAATCCATATACACATAATCCACTCGACTGCCTCCGGGCTCCGAGACGTAGGGCTTTTACTTCCTCCGAGAAGGGCCTGAACTCGTACATCTCTTGTGTTTACAACCTCTCCATAGCTAGGACCTTGCCTCTCCATACCTACCCCCCACTCTACTGTCAGATTTAGATCCACGACACCCTCTATCCATGCCTCTCTCGAATACGTAATACACACACATACCTCTCTAGGCCCTGCCAAATACATCAACTACACATTAACACATGTTACATCACGTACTCCATCGATCTAAAAGGCCCTCTCTTCACGTTTATTTCGCATACAACATTCCTTTTGAATAAAGTGTGGCCAGAAAATTATTTTAGAATTTCTACATATATACAACATTACAAAGTTATATGGAGGAGTATGAATGTTAATTTGCATTGCATGGTGCCCACAATGATATTCATTCCGCACTGTGAATTTTTATATTTTTATACTATATATAAAGTTAGTCATAATAAAGAGAAACGAAGAGCATCTCTCTCTCCATCGCATACACCCCCTCTATGCCCCTTTCACGTACGCACACAAACTATCTCCAGGTCCTCTAAAAGTACGCCCCCAGCACATTCACGCATGTTTCATCTTTCTCTTGCGATATATACAGTGACGATCATTGTATTTAAAGTGAAAGCACAATACGTACATTGTACTTTAGAATCCACTCATTACGATCACATTTACATTTTGTGGTTATTATAAAGTCATGGGCTCACCGTACAGCTCTGTATTTGCTCAAGACACAACTAGTTGACCAGTTAAACACTCCACGTGGCACCTTTAGTGTTGCATCACATTATCTCACTACCATTGGGCCCACCTGTCGGCGTGTATCTACTCTACATCTATACTCTTATAAAAGGTGATGATGGTGTGCCTGCCATCCTGCAATATAGGCCATCCGATTTATATCCGATGGATAGGAAGGAAACTATGGCAATTTTGCAAAAAGATACCCACACCCCTCTCCACATTTGCAAATATGGCATTCCCTCGTTCATCCTTTTCTCCCACAAGATAAACTACTCATACAAATGCGTCTTGATGTTCCGTGCAACGCACGGGCATCTTGCTAGCTCTTATAAAAAACAGAGTTGGTGATGATGGTGTGCCTGCCATCCTGCAATATAGGCCGTCCGATTTATATCTGACGGATAGGAAGGAACTATGGCAATTTTGCAAAAAGGTACCCACACACCTCTCCACATTTGCAAATAAGGCCTTCCCTCATTCATCATTTTCTCTCACAAGATAAACTAGTCATAAAAATGCATCTTCATGTTACGTGCAACGCACGGGCATCTTGCTAGTAAGAATGAAAAAAAACGACAAAAAAATATTGGACGGTGGTTCGAAGTCATGACCGCGGGCACAGCGGACAAGGTGGCCTTGTATTGGTATGATGAGCCATCTATTTTAACACACAGGAGCTGGTGTGGTGATTATACACACACATGCATGCACACGAACTGCATGCACGCAACACTCACACGAACACATGCAGCCACGCACGCACGCAACTCACGCGTACACACGCAGCCACGCACGCACGCAACACTCACACACACACACACGCATGCATGCACACACCACACGACCAACACACACTCTCACGCTCAAGTGCTCAACCTACACGTGCATGCGCACACATTAGGACCTGACAAACACATACACAACCAGGTGGTTCCCGTGCACGGGTTGGAGTCTTGTCGCGCCTGCGTAAATTTGTGTTTATCTAACCTTTTTCCTATGTGAACTAATAGGTGGGACCCACAAGGAACATGGTAAATTTAACTAGTCAACATGGTGCCACGTAGACTATTTGGCCGGTCAACAGAGTGCAATCCGATGTTGAACGGTGAGCAAGTGACCGTATAATCACCGCAAAACATATATACTGACCGTAATGAGCGTATTCTGAAGTCCGGTGACCGTATTACGCTTTTCTCTCTGTAGGCCCTCCAAAACTACATATCTACACGCTCTCGTATGTTACATCTAACAACTATGCAATACATCACTACTACTACACTCTAACACAATAAATCATATGTGTTTTTAGTTTTACTAGATATCATATTGTTACTTAATTATTCAATTTGCATACATTAAAATTGCCTTTGAAATGTATGGCCAGTATCATCTACCGCGTGGGAAAAATCCCACCCTTTCCTTTTTAATCGGGTTTGTATCGATGGATCATGCGAAACAGCAAAACTATAGTACTATAGTACTACAATACAAGTAACAGTTGACTGGGCCTTCGTGTCGTGTACTCCTCCATCGTAAGAGTGGAGCGCTTGCTTTCATAAATGTTCTAGTCTTTTTCGCTGACATGTGGGACATCAAGCTACCGGGTCCACGTGCCATACCGAAATACAGTGTAGAGCAGCAGGGGTGAAGCACCCCAGTTATGGCGTCGGCGTAGTAATGAGCAATGAGGCGTCAAATCCCAAAGTTGCACCTTTCCCGCAGTTAACTTGGAGGGATGAAGTAATAATGCTAAAAAAATTGGAGGGGCGAAGAAACCATCATTTCACTTGTTGCTGAATCCGCTTCTCCCTCATCTTCTTCAAGTTAACCACGTGTTGCTTCTGCCATTGTTCTGCCTCATGTGGGACGCGGATCAGCTTGGTAAAGCACTGACACGTGGGACCGCATGTTAGCAAACCGCCAAGCCAACGTCCTCTAAAAATAAGAATCCTCCCCCGCCATCCGCGTGGCAAAATCACCTCCTCTTTATTAATCTTGATTCTATAATTTTTTAGATCAATATAATTGAGATTTATATAGATAGCACACATGAGAAAAAACAAGTGGTATGGTTAAGGGCATCCACAATGTGTAGCCAAATGTGAAAATATATTTTGGCATCGATGGGAACCATTGTGGACGGTGCTGCCAAAGCCAAAAAGATGGAACCGAAGCTCCCTGATTGATTGATTGATTGAAGGAATAGAAAAATGCAACGTCTCTCCTCTTTCTCCCGTGCTTGGACGCATGTATAGTATAGAGCACCGAGTCTACTCCCCTGCCCTTCTATGACAAATCACAAAGCAGTGAGGCGTCAAATCACAAAGCACGGACGAAGCAACCATCATTTCACTCTTCGCTGACACCGCTTCTCCATCATCTTCTTCGAGAAACCACCTCACCGCACTAACCTGAACGGACGACGCTATTGTGTACTAGTACTAGTGCATTTACGCGTCCTTTGGTTCAACGGACTTCCTGGATGCAAATAAGGCGGTTGTCTCGGTTTGCAGGCGGCACTTGCGAACGACTTACCGTGGTCTCCCTCAATGGTGTTCTCCGTCGAACGCACTTCGCCAGACCACAATGTTTGAGATATCGTCGACGTCACCGCAATGGGGAAGGAGTCAAATAGTTACTACCTCCATTTTTTGTACACAAGGCTAGTATATCAAAATTAAAATTTGCAGAAGGCCACTAACACTAATCAAGGCAAAATTGATGGGGTTTGCCTCGTACTAGCAACCAAGGACATTAATATACCCTTTCATGCATGCGAAAGTGAGAAGGTTGGTTTGCATGGCGCTGCATTAATCAAATGATGAGGAGTGAGATGGTTAGCTCTTTGGGCTTTGGAGAAAAAAATACGCATTAATTGACACGTCAAACAAAGATTTGTATCGATTAATCCCGCAAAGGAAAACCCCGCCTTTCCTTTTTGACACTAGTACTCCTACGTACGTACTTGTATCCTGTTTGGGTCTAGGCCTTGCATTGCCATGCTTCACCACACATTTTTGCCAAGCTTGCCTAAATTTTTAAAAATGAAAAGGAGGTACACTTGCGCACGACTATCTCAGTCGCACCGCACCCTCACACAGACACTCTTGCACGTCGCGGTCGCACCGCACCCTCACACAGTCGCCCCTGCATGCTGCAAACCCAACCAAGGGAACGCACCCTCACTGACACGTGCTACCGCATGTGATCAAACCAAACTCAGCCATCCTATCGCTGACACATAATTTTTGTTCATACAGTATATTTATCCAACCGCATGTTGGGGAAGATCCGTATAGCCCGTGCGGTGGTCTATTAGGGAAGAAGAAGAGGTGAGGAAGAAAGGTTAGGAGACGTAGGATATTCATCCAACCGCCTGAAATGGTCGACTGACCCAAATGATGAAAGTCAGGCGACTTGCATAAATATATGTTTTTACACAACAAAAGATCCCTAAAAATAACAACATAAAGAAAAATTGTCACTGCTCGCGGAATGAGATGACCTCGTCATCTTTGGCTGCCGTCGCGAACCAGCCATAGCTGCCGACGTGTGTCTCTGCATCGTGGTTATCCTCGTCCTCCAGCTACTCGTTCACGCGGAGTGTGCGGGCGCTCTGCATGGACGAGAGCACTGCCCGGCTCAAGTCCAGGACATCCGGTTCCGCCTGAAGGAGGGCCTCGATGGCAGCGGCATCCACGCGCCCCACGTCGAGTTGAGCCTCTGCCGCCCGGTTCCGCCTGCAGGAGGGCCTTGATGGCAACGGCATCTGCATGCTCCATGTCAAGTTGAGCCTCCGTCGCCCGGTTCAAGTCCAGGACGTCTGGTTCCGCCTGCAGGAGGGCCTCGATGGCAGCGGCATCCACGCGCTCCGCGTCAAGTTGAGCCTCCGCCACCCGGTTCACATCTACGACATCTGGTTATGCCTGCAGGAGAGCCTCCATGCCAACGGCATGCGCGCGCCCTGCGTTGAGTTGAGCCTCTGCCTCCCGGTACTCCTTTAGTATCGCCAGGTTGAACCGCTGGTCCGCCTGCACCATGGGGGACCTGGACACCAACATGAAGTCGACGTCCATCGTCTCATACGCATCGAGGGCCTTCTGCGCCGCGACCTCCGCCATGTACATTGGATTGGCTTCCTCCTCCTCGTAGCTTGTTTCTAGAGAACTCGGGGATTGGCCCGCCGCAAAGCGAGCTTGGGAACGGAGGTCTATGGCGCCAACCACCGTTGCAATTTCTGCGCGGCACTCCGGCGTCAGCATCTTCTAGTACGTGATCTTGCGGCGCACCATGGCTTTCCAGCGAACTAGGGGATGCTTGATGCAGGCTAGGGATCGAAAGGTGGGGGAATGGGCTGGAGAGGAGGTGTGGTTTTGGGGCAGTGGCTGGCGTAGGCTGAGCAACGAAGGTTCTGGTGTGAATAGTGGTTTCGGTGACGACCGGTCAATCGGTTTTGACTGTACATCGCTCTGGTCGCGTTCGCATTGCACCCCGGCACGCTGGACCCTCCACATCGCTCACCGAATGGAACGTGCTTCGTCTTGTGTTTTATACTACTACTCCCTTCGTTTGTGGGACCATAGTTGAGAACAAACTGACGTCCCTCCCCCTCCCCCGCCCGCGTCATTTATAATACTACTCCCTCTGTTTTATGCGGAGTAAATAAAACAGAGGGAGTATACTAACTACGGATGAGGATCCCCTGACGTGGCCGAACCCATTGAGTAACTGACATGCGGGCCTAGCAAGCATGGGGCCTGCTAGTAAGTGACCGAAAGGGAGGGTAAGGAAGGGATACCTACGTCAGAGGATCCACTTCCACTACTACTCCCTCCTTCCATCTATACAGGGCCTAATGCATTTTTCGAGGCTAACTTTGACCAAATGTTAGAGTAATAATATATGACATGCAACTTACACAAAGCATACGGTCAAATTTGTATGTGAAAGGAGCTTCCAATGGTATAATTTTCACATTATACATCTCATGTACTATTAATCTTGTCAATAGTCAAAGGCGGTTTTGAAAAACGTGAGCATGGTTAATAATGTAGCCGGTTGTTGGCTATAAAGATATGCCACCTCACTTAGAGCCATCATAAAAAATACTCATATAAGTAATAGGTTGACTCTTAGAATGGCTATTAGGTTGGCTCTAAGCATTTAATATTTGCATGAGCAAGGTATATGATTAGAAGAGAGTTGCATGCATACTATTTTTTCTTGATCTATGTGTTATAGCCGGGCTGTAGAATAAGAGCCCGCTTCACTCTCTCTCCTCTCTTCTCACTCCTCCAAGTAGGATTTTAATGACATGACAAGTCTTATAGCCTGCTAACTAGGCCTTATTAGACTTGCTCTTAGGCCCTGTATAAATGGAAGGAGGGAGTACTATGAGCACTGCATACTCTACTACAGATGTTGTCAGTACTCCACTAGTACTATTGGACAGGGAGCTTAAAAAAGTTACTATTGGACTGGCTATATGTGGTGAAATCCTAGTAGGAAGAGCATGCGCGAGAACAAGCACATTCACGTGGTTGAAAACAAATTGGAAACCATCTCTATTTGAATACAAATCCAGGAGTATGTACGAATCTAACAATATTGATTGGGCGTTGTTGAATGTTGATACTTTTTACTATAAGTTTGATCAAAGTAGAGATACTTTGACTACACATAAAACTTATATGTAAACTAGAAAGGATCGGAGGGAGTATATTGTACGTTCAAAAGCGAAACGAACATTGAATACCCTTTATATATGATTTGCGGATGCTATGATCACCGGTTCAAAATTTTGAATCCGCCTTAGGTATCACACATGCACCCCACTCGTTCTCTCTCGATTTCATCTCGGGGTACGGAGATCGATTGAAAGAGGACTAGGGTGGGTACAATACATTCGTTTTTCTTATAAACGTACAATATACTCCCTCTGATCCCCATAGACCCCCCCAGCTGGTCATTTCTATCATAGAAATAGACCAAACCTTTATCTCCTTGCACAACACACAATTGATCTCTCAACATCAATCGATCTCGTCAAGATGTCTCGGGGCATGAACCGAATGGGATGTCAAAACTAAGACGGGAAACGACACATAGTGGAGGCAAAGTGAAACTTTAAATGAACCGTTTGTTTGTATGCATGTCGGAAAAATTACACCATTGGAAATACAAGCATGGTCTAGGCCCACATGCGAATGATACTCGACAAAATGTTCAAATGAGGCATGCAGGAGGATGTACTCGACCGGAGGGCGGCATGATCGATGGAGAAAAGGGTTGGAGAGGAATGGGAAATAAGCAACGCCACATGGTTATACTTGAACGGCTCAAATAAATAATAAGTTGCCTCGTTTTTCCTTCCGTCTTGGTCACGGAGTAAGATACTCCCTCTGTTTTTATTTACTCTGCATATTAGGTTTGACTGGAGTCAAACTTCATAAAATTTGACCAAATTTATAGAAAACTAGCAAGTTGCCCGTGCGTTGCACGGAACATCAAGATCTTGTGGGAGAAAAGAATGAACGAGGGAAGGCCTTATCTGCAAATGTGGAGAGGAGTGCGGGTAAATTGTCATAGTTTCTTTCCTATCCGTTAGTAATAGATCGGACGGCCTATATTGCTGGATGGAAGGCACACCATCATCACCAACTCTACTTTTTATCTACACTCTTATAAAAAACAGAGTTGGTGATGATGGTGTGCCTGCCATCCTGCAATATAGGTCGTCCGATTTATATCTGATGGATAGGAAGGAAACTATGGCAATTTGCAAAAAGGTACCCACACACCTCTCCACATTTGCAAATAAGGCCTTCCCTCGTTCATCCTTTTCTCTCATAAGATAAACTAGTCACACAAATGCATCTTGATGTTACGCCCAACGCACGGGCATCTTGCTAGTAAGAGTAGAAATATGAACATTTACAATAGAAAATATATATGATGTGAAAGTATATTCAATAGTGAATCTAATGGTATTGATTCGTTATTGTATATGTTATTATTTCTGTCTATAAAGTTTGTCCAAGTTTACAAAGTTTGACTTTGAGCAAAGCTAAAATGCGGAGTAAATAAAAACAGAGGGAGTATGCAGGGACTAGTATAGTTACTACTGCCGGAACATGGTAAGTTGGACCCCTAAATGCGGGCACGGACCGGGCACACCTCAATTATTCCTTCAAACAGTCGGACACCTACATTTAGCATACCATCCGGCTACTTAATCAAGTGTTACGCTTCACTACTTGAGAAGGAAAAGGGTGGTACCGTACCCAAAACCACCACACTTGGGGCTAGGGTAACAACTTGGTAGTGTACCACATTTGAACCAAGGCACAAAAACCACCTGTTCCGCGCCTAATGCGCAACGCGGAGCACTGGCGCTTGAATTTGGCCGGGAAAACAGGGAAACCGACATGTGGGTCACACCTGTCGGGACGACGTGGCGCAGACTAGTCCAATGGAGGAGCTGGCCCATGACCTCCTCGCCACCGGCAACCATTCATGTGGGTTGTGGGGGCCAGCAATGTGGCGCAGCTCCAGCACCGCCTCTGGATACGACGACCGCAGTGAGCGATACGCTCATCATTGCTGGACACGGTCGGCTCTAGTGTGCCGAGGGTGATGTTAGCGCTGTGGCATGACCAGTAGATCAACACCTGGCTCGTCGATGATGCACAGGGCGTCGAAGTGCGCCCGTGCCGTGACGCGTCCGCAGACTGGTGTAGTGTTGCCAACTGCATCCCCAGGACCTGAGACCACACCGGGTCATCTTGCTTTTTCAATGACATGTGGGGATCGCATGTGAGCAAAGGGCATCTCCAACGTTTCCAGGACCATAGTTGACTACCCTGGCACACCAAAAACCCTCGTCCCTCGCGCCGTCGCATGGTGCGTTCCCAGCCGGCGCCAGCTGCCCGCATTCATGTCGTCCATCCGTATGTTGTCGTTAAGAGGCCCGGTGCTCGAGGAACCAACTCCGGCGACTTAAGGCCCCTCCCAATGTTCCACCTTGTACAGGTGCTAAGCCTTCCACATAGGCAAAAATATGATGTGGCAAGTTATTTAAGAGGAGAGAGATGAGTGTGGTGACCCAGGAAGAAACAATGCTAACTATGTGAACCTAGGCAAAACATTTAAAGGAAGGAAGCCCACCAATACATGAAGAGTTTTAGTTGCTAAATCATTAAATGAAGCAAGCTTAGCTACCATAAGCTAAGCACCTATGCATTAGGGAGTATAGTTGCTAAGCTATTTAATGTGCTTAGCACCTCATCTAAGCACCCATGCATTGGCAGTAGCCTAATGACACACCCGGACGCTTGGCTTCACTGGAATGTGCTACTTAAAGCGGCAACGCCCAGCTAACCTCCACACCATAGCACATCGTCCTGCTACCTGCCACCACATCCTCCATGACCGCGAGCGCGAGCGCTCTGCGGGAGAGCTTGACTTTGGGGATGAAGCTCGAGGTCGTCGCCCTCGCTCAAGTCGCCGCTCGCAACGCAATAGCGGCGTAGCCGGACGCGGACGCGACCGCACAAGCGGTGGCCACGCTGGCGGCCGACGACAGGAGCACCGTTAGCCACACGTCCTACTTGCCGTCGTCCAACGTCCGGCACTACTGAGGTCAGGGACTCCTTCGACGATGAGTAGGGCATGGGAGGCGGCAGTGCATGGTGTGCCAACTGGCCTGTCCGTCTCCATGTTCTACCCTTCCTTGCGAGAGACCGCACCTTCACTTCACGGGTATTGAACCCCGCCACGTACATGGAGATTGCAGATGCAGGACATCGATCGCCGCCGTAGAATTGGTATAGGGTCGGGTTTCTTTTATTTTACTGTCCTATAAAAGTTCGAAATGTAATGAAAATTTGTCGTGTTTGCATTAATCTCGGCCGGTATATATGAACTTTCACAATAATATAGTATATTGTAGGAGTACTAGCAAGATGTCCGTGCGTTGCACGGAACATCAAGATCATGTGGGAGAAAAGGATGAACGAGGGAAGGCCTTATCTGCAAATGTGGAGAGGAGTGCGGGTAAATTACTAAATTGTCATAGTTTCCTTCCTATCCGTTAGATATAGATCAGACGGCCTATATTGCAGGATGGCAGGCACAACATCATCACCAACTCTGCTTTTTATAAGAGTAGATAGATATGGAATGATGATTCATTTTTGTGTGTATAAACTTAGAAGGTTTGAACCGAGACAAAGCTAACATGCGAAGTAAATAAACACATAGGGTCTACATACACAATTTATCTTAGGCACTCCAGTAGTACGTCCACCACACATTCACGCATTTCACATCTTTCTACATCTATGGGAACCTATGAAAGGGTTAATGTAAATTGCCTCTCTCTCCTCCCTGATTTTCATGGTGGTGGGCCCCTCCCACCCCCAATCTACAATCAACAGCTCACATGTTTCACATTGCGTTAATTACGTAACTGGGATTACGTAGGTGTAGCATTACTCATCCTAAAAAACCCAACTAAGCCAACCTCCGAGCATATCGCGCAGGAAAAGACCCGGCGGCGCCGTTTTAGTCGGGATTACCGGATTACTAGTAGTAGTATCGATGGATCACGCGAAGCACCAAAAAATTTTGAGGGGGGGGGAAGCACCTAGTTTAAAAGGAAAAAAGGCGGTACACTCACAACACCCCTGTCATGGTCGCATTGCACCCCACACACATTCGGTCCTGCACACGGCTCACACAAACGGAACGTGCTTCGGCTTGCCTCTTCACTGACACGTGGGACTGCACTTGGAGAAACCGACCATGTGCCAAATTCCCCCCGCCCACCACGCGAAAATCCCCCCCAAAAATTCCCCCAATCCCAAATTGAACCGCCCTTCGGCCAACTAGCTAATAATATTCCCCAAACCCCCCTCCCCCCGTCACCCTCCACTCCATTCACTCCGCCAAATCCGCCCTCCCCGCCGCGTCGATACATCGGTGTCGCGGTTCTCGAGGGGGCGCACGGCGATCCTCTCGCTTCCATAGTACGCTCTCGTAGACTGTCGTCCTCTAGCCGCGCCGCCACCGCTGGCGACGTTCTTGTGGAGACGCACGGCGGTCAGCGCTGCCACCGCTGGCAATGTTCATGTGAAGACGCACGACAGTCAGCTTCTCCCATGGTACGTGCATTCTAGACTGAGGCCCCGTGCATGTCGGTGTAGCGTTGAATGTTAGCTGATAGACGTTGTTAATCTCACTGTTTGTCGAAGTAGTTTACAGTCAATATGCTCTTCTTAAGAAGCTTCCTTGCCCTATTCTGCACTCAATCTACTTAGCTGAGATGGCATGCCAACCTCGATTAGTTGCTAAAATATCCTGCCATATATTTATTGTGACGTAGATTGCCATGGTCTAGTAGCCAATCTGTTAGGTGAAATAGCTACACCGTTTTATACTCGATCTTTGTTGTTGAGATGGCCTTTGATAGTTCGATGGTTGTGTGCTCAGCCTCATTGACTGCTGAAATAGCCTGCCATAATTTAGCACTCAAATCTGTTTACTAAATTAGCTTTACATATATTTCGTTACTTAGATCTGCTCGTCCAAATATCTTGCCATAGCTTTAGACATCAACCTAGGTATTTTTTCCGGACTTCATAAAAAAGCATATATATTTTTCCTATAATATCTAGTAGAAGAACTAATTTGTATGCCTAACAGATGGACATGACTTGGATAACTTCTGCTCGAAGATTCTCCGCTGCATATGTCGAGGGGGTTGAAAACTTCATAAACTTTATCAGAGCTGAGTACAGTGGTCCGAAATCAGATGTGCTCTGCCCGTGTAGCAGTTGTATGAATTCAATTACAAGACCCCAGTCAACTATGCAAAATCATCTACACTTGTATGGGATGTCAACCACATATACTAGGTGGGTTCATCATGGTGAAGCTGTGAACGTCAATGTTACTAACTATGTGGAAGTAGCAGATCACCATCTTGATCTGCCCGATGCTCAGGTGGAAGAGGAGGAGGAGGTGGTGGTGGTGGAGCCAGTGAGTTTGACCAACATTGAAACAATGCTACGAAATGCTCGTGCATTTTGTGAACTTTCACCTATAGAAGAAAAACGATGGGCCCGCATGTTGGGACAATGCAACGTGGCTGTCACCCCAGGAAATAAGCTGTCAGTATTCTCAGCTATGGTCACCTTTCTTCAGGTGAATACATCTAAGCAGATGACCAACAAATCATTCGATGCGATGTTGGCTGCTTTTTGTAAATCTTTCCCAGATGCGTCTGAGCTGCCACACACCTACAGTAAAATAAAGAATTTCCTTCATGCAGTTGGAATTGGATATGATATGATCCATGTTTGTAAGAATAATTGTGTTCTGTTTCAGAAGGATTATGCCAACTTAACTGAATGCCCGAAATGTAAATCATCAAGATGGAAAGATGGCGATGTTGTGAAGAAGATTCCTCATAATGTTCTGAGACATTTTCCAATTATACCAAGATTGTAGAGGTTGTTTCCTGATGTTGAAACAAGAGAGGATGTACCGTGGCATTCTATGAACCAGGATTACAGAGATCAGAATGTAATGAGCCATCGATCCCATGGTAGTGAGTGGAAAAGCTTCAATAAGAAAAACAAAAAGTTTGCTGCTGACCCGAGAAACATTAGACTTGGCTTAGCTTCAGATGGATTTAACCGATTTGGCCACCAGAGCGCCACATATAGCATGTGGCCAGTTCTTCTTATCCCTTACAACATGCCTCCAAATGTCTGCACCAAAGAATCAAACTACATGATGGCCTTGCTCATCCCAAGTCCAAAAAGTCTTGGAAAGGATTTTGATTTATTCATGGAGCCTCTTGTGGAGGAACTTCAACAGCTATGGAGGGGTGTTCTCACTTGAGACCTATATAGCAGCCCACCAGCTGATTTCTTTTTGTGTGCTATTATAATTTGGTGTATCCATCATTATCCGGCTTTGGGAACTATGTCAGGGCGAACGACACATGGTTACAATGCATGTGTTCGCTGTGACAGGAATCCGCTGTCATACGCAATACTTAGCAAGATCTGTTACATTGGACACCGCCGTTCCCTTGCCAAGGACAAGCGCGTCCTACAAAATACCGAAGACATGTGTTCAATGCAAAGCATGATAACCGTGTGATACGTCTCCAACGTATCTATAATTTTTGATTGCTCCATGCTATATTATCTACTGTTTTGGGAAATATTGGGCTTTATTTTCCACTTTTACATTATTTTTCGGACTAACCTATTAACCGGAGGCCCAGCCCAGATTTGCTGTTTTATGCCTATTTCAGTGTTTCAAAGAAAAGGAATATCAAACGAAGTCGAAACGGAATGAAATCAACTGGAGAAGTTATTTTTGGAATGAAAGCCACCGGATAGACTTGGACTCCACGTCAGGAGATATGGGAGGTGCTCACGAGGGTGGGGGCGCCCCCCCTAGGGCGCGCCCCCTGCCTCATGGGGCCCCCATGGCTCCTCCGACGTACTTCCTGCACCCATATATATCGTCGTACCCTAAAACTTCCAGAACGCAGATTAGATCGGGAGTTCCGCCGCTAGAAGCCTCCGTAGCCACCGAAAACCAATCTAGACCCGTTCCGGCACCCTGCCGTAGGGGGCAATCCTTCTCCGGTGGCCATCTTCATCATCCCGGTGCTCTCCATGACAAGGAGGGAGTAGTTCTCCCTCGGGGCTGAGGGTATGTACCAGTAGCTATGTGTTTGATCTCTCTCTCTCGTGTTCTTGAGATGATACGATCTTGATGTATCGCGAGCTTTGCTATTATAGTTGGATCTTATGTTTTTCATCCCCCTCTTCTCTCTTGTAATGAATTGAGTTTTCCCCTTGAAGTAATCTTATCGGATTGAGTCTTTAAAGACTTGAGAACACTTGATGTATGTCTTGCCATGGATATCTGTGGTGACAATGGGATATCACGTGATTCACTTGATGTATGTTTTGGTGATCAACTTGTGGGTTCCGCCCATGAACCTATGCATAGGGGTTGGCACACATTTTCGTCATGATTCTCCGGTAGAACTTTGGGGCACTCTTTGAGGTTCTATGTGTTGGTTGAATAGATGAATCTGAGATTGTGTGATGCATATCGTATAATCATACCCACGGATACTTGAGGTGACATTGGAGTATCTAGGTGACATTAGGGTTTTGATTGATTTGTGTCTTAAGGTGTTATTCTAGTACGAACTCTAGGGCTGTTTGTGACACTTATAGGAATAGCCCAACGGATTGATTGGAAAGAATAACTTTGAGGTGGTTTCGTACCCTACCATAATCTCTTCGTTCGTTCTCCACTATTAGTGACTTTGGAGTGACTCTTTGTTGCATGTTGAGGGATAGTTATATGATCCAATTATGTTATTATTGTTGAGAGGACTTACACTAGTGAAAGTATGAACCCTAGGCCTTGTTTCAACGCATTGCAATACTGTTTACGCTCACTTTTATCATTAGTTACCTTGCTGTTTTTATATTTTCATATTACAAAAACTATTATCTACTATCCATATACCACTTGTTTCACCATCTCTTCACCGAACTAGTGCACCTATACAATTTACCATTGTATTGGGTGTGTTGGGGACACAAGAGACTCTTTGTTATTTGGTTGCAGGGTTGCTTGAGAGAGACCATCTTCATCCTACACCTCCTACGGATTGATAAACCTTAGGTCATCCACTTGAGGGAAATTTGCTACTGTCCTACAAACCTCTGCACTTGGAGGCCCAACAACGTCTACAAGAAGAAGGTTGTGTAGTAGACATCAAGCTCTTTTCTGGCGCCGTTGCCGGGGAGGTTAGCGCTTGAAAGTATATCTTTAGATCTTGCAATCGAGTCTTTTAGTTTCTTGTTTTATCACTAGTTTAGTTTATAAAAGAAAACTATAAAAATGGAATTGAGTTTGTCTCATACGCTTCACCTTTTTAATATCTTTCGTGAGTATGATGGAAAGGATAATTGTGCTCGAGTGCTAGAAGAAGAAATATATAAAATGTTTGGCACTAAATATTTGAATGATGAGCATGATTGCAGTGTTGTTAGTATGAATTCCTTGAATATCCATGATGCTAATGATATGCAAAGCCACAAGCTTGGGGAAGCTATGTTTGATGAAGATGATATTTTTTATCCCCCAAGTTTTGATGAGAAGATTTATTATGATGAAAGCATGCCTCCTATCTATGATGATTATTGTGATGACACGTATGCTTTAAAGAATAATGACAACCATGAAAATTTTCATCTTGATCTTAATTTTCAATCACATTATAGTTATTTTGTTGAGTTTGCTCCCACTATTATTCATGAGAAGAATTTTGCTTGTGTGGAGAGTAGTAAATTTTCTATGCTTGTAGATCATGAAAAGAATGCTTTAGGTGCTGGTTATATTGTTGAATTCATTCATGATTCTACTGAAAATTATTATGAGGGAGGAATATATGATTGTAGGAATTGCAATAATATCAAGTTTCCTCTCTATGTGCTTAAAATTTTGAAGTTATGCTTGTTTTACCTTCCTATGCAAGTTGATTCTTGTTCCCATAAGTTGTTTGCTCACAAAATCCCTATGCATAGGAAGTGGGTTAGACTTAAATGTGCTAGTCATATTCTTCATGATGCTCTCTTTATGTTACAATTCTTATCTTTTATGTGAGCATCGTTGACATCATCATGCCTAGCTAGGGGCATTAAACGATAGCGCTTGTTGGGAGGCAACCCAATTTTATTTTCATTCCTTGCCTTTTGTTCCTGTTTAGTAATAAATAATTCATCTATCCTCTGTTTATATGTGGTTTTATGCTTTTAATTAGTGTTTGTGCCAAGTAGAACCGTTGGGAAGACTTGGGGAAAGTCTTTGCGATCATGCTGTAAAAAAACAGAAACTTTAGAGCTCACGAGAATTGCTACCCTTTTTATTTGGAGAGTGATATTTAGTTAATTCTTTTTGCATATGATTAATAGATAAATTCGTCAGGTCCAGCAATTTATTTGAGAATTTTATGAGTTCTATAAGTATACGTTTGATCCAGATTACTACAGACTATTCTGTTTTTGACAGATTCTGTTTTTCATGTGTTGTTTACTTATTTTGATGAATCTATGGCTAGTAAAATAGTTTATAAACCATAGATAAGTTGGAATACAGTAGATGTAACACAAATATAAATAAAGAATTAGTTCATTACAGTACCTTGAAGTGGTGATTTATTTTCTTATACTAACGGAGCTTACGAGTTTTCTACTTTAAGTTTTGTGTTGTGAAGTTTTCAAGTTTTGGGTAAGGATTCGATGGACTATGGAATAAGGAGTGGCAAGAGCCTAAGCTTGGGGATGCCCAAGTCACCCCAACGTAATATTCAAGGATATCCAAGAGCCTAAGCTTGGGAATGCCCCGGAAGGCATCCCCTCTTTCGTCTTCGTTCATCGGTAACTTTACTTGGAGCTATATTTTTATTCACCACATGATATGTGTTTTGCTTGGAGCATAAATTTATTTTGTTAGGATTTGCTTGATGTTATTTAGAACAATGGTTTTCATCTTTTATTTCAATAAAAGTGGCATTGATAGCCTTTACTATGCCTATGTTACAAGTATACATGTTGCTGTTTGAAAACAGAAAGTTTACCGCTATTGCAATAATTCCCTAGAAAAGTCAGAATGTGATAAAATGTTGAAACCTTTTGAATATTAAGCTCTGATAAATTTACTACAGTGGGAATTTTCTTTCATAATTTTTGGATCTAGGGAACTATGGATGTTGCAGCATTCTTTACAGACTATCCTGTTTAGGCAGATTGCTGTTATGTTTGCATTGTTTGCACATGTTTGCTTCTTTAATGATTCTATTTGAGGATAGGACTATTAAATATGCAGAGGCATTTAGTATGCAATGTTTAATAATAATTTTAATGACTTGCTACAGTAGAGTATGATAAGGTTTTTGCAATGGTTTATACTAACTTATCTCACGAGTCCTTGTTGAGTTTTGTGTGGATGAAGCTTTTGAGATTTAGGGAGACCGTGATATGAGAGGAATTAAGTAGACACAAAAGCTCAAGCTTGGGGATGCCCAAGGAATCCCAAGATAATATTTCAAGAAGTCTCAAGCATCTAAGCTTGGGGATGCCCCGGTTGGCATCCCACCTTTCTTCTTCAACAACTATCGGTTAGTTTCGGTTGATCCTAAGTTTTTGCTTCTTCACATGATGTTTGCTATTCTTAGATGTCATTTTATTTTGCTTTGCTTTCTGTTTGAATAGAGTACCAAGATCTGAAATTATTAAATGTTTGAGAGTATTCACATAGTTGCATAATTATTCAACTACTCATTGATCTTCACTTATATCCTTCGGAGTAGTTTGTCATTTGCTCTAGTGCTTCACTTATATCTTTTAGAGCATGGTCGTAGTTTTATTTTGAAGAAATAGATGAACTCTCATGCTTCACTTATATTATTTTGAGAGTCTTAAATAGCATGGTAATTTTCTTAAAATCCTAATATGCTAGGTATTCAAGAATAATAAAATTCTCTTATGAGTGTGTTGAATACTATGAGAAGTTTGATACTTGATGATTGTTTTGAGATATGAGGATGGTAATATTAGAGTCATGCTAGTTGAGTAGTTGTGAATTTGAGAAATACTTGTGTTGAAGTTTGTGATTCCCGTAGCATGCACGTATGGTGAACCGTTATGTGATGAAGTCGGAGCATGATTTATTTATTGATTGTCTTCCTTATGAGTGGCGGTCGGGGACGAGCGATGGTCTTTTCCTACCAATCTATCCCCCTAGGAGCATGCGCGTAGTACTTTGTTTTGATAACTAATAGATTTTTGCAATAAGTATGTGAGTTCTTTATGACTAATGTTGAGTCCATGGATTATACGCACTCTCACCCTTCCACCATTGCTAGCCTCTCTAGTACCGCGCAACTTTCGCCGGTACCATACACCCACCATATACCTTCCTCAAAACAGCCACCATACCTACCTATTATGGCATTTCCATAGTCATTCCGAGATATATTGCCATGCAACTTTCCACCATTCCGTTCATCATGACACATTCATCATTGTCATATTGCTTAGCATGATCATGTGGTTGACATAGTATTTGTGGCAAAGCCACTATTCATGATTCTTTCATACTTGTCACTCTTGATTCATTGCATGTCCCGGTACACCGCCGGAGGCATTCATATAGAGTCATACCTTTTTCTAGTATCGAGTTGTATCATTGAGTTGTAAATAAATAGAAGTGTGATGATCATCATTCAATAGAGCATTGTCCCAAAAAAGGCCATAAAAAAGAAAGGCCGAATAAAAAAATAAAGGCCAAATAAAAAAAGAAAGGCCAAAAAAGGGGGGACAATGCTACTATCCTTTTACCACACTTGTGCTTCAAAGTAGCACCATGATCTTCATGATAGAGAGTCTCCTATGTTGTCACTTTCATATACTAGTGGGAATCTTTCATTATAGGACTTGGCTTGTATATTCCAATAATGGGCTTCCTCAAAATGCCCTAGGTCTTCATGAGCAAGCAAGTTGGATGCACACCCACTTAGTTTCTTTTTGAGCTTTCATATACTCATAGCTCTAGTGCATCCGTTGCATGGCAATCCCTACTCACTCACATTGATATCTATTGATGGGCATCTCCATAGCCCGTTGATACGCCTAGTCGATGTGAGACTATCTTCTCCCTTTTTGTCCTCCCCACAACCACCATTCTATTCCACCTATAGTGATATATCCATGGCTCACGCTCATGTATTGCGTGAAGATTGAAAAAGTTTGAGAACATCAAAAGTATGAAACAATTGCTTGGCTTGTCATCGGGGTTGTGCATGATTTAAATATTTTGTGTGGTGAAGATAGAGCATAGCCAGACTATATGATTTTATAGGGATAACTCTCTTTGGCCATGTTATTTTGAGAAGAAATAATTGCTTAGTTAGTATGCTTGAAGTATTATTATTTTTATGTCAATACTAAACTTTTGTCTTGAATCTTATGGAACTGAATATTCATATCACAAGTAAGAAGAATTACATTGAAATTATGCCAACTAGCATTCCACATCAAAAATTATCTTTTTATCATTTACCTACTCGAGGACGAGCAGGAATTAAGCTTGGGGATGCTTGATACGTCTCCAACGTATCTATAATTTTTTATTGCTCCATGCTATATTATATACTGTTTTGGGCAATATTGGGCTTTATTTTCCACTTTTACATTATTTTTGGGACTAACCTATTAACCGGAGGCCCATCCTAGATTTGCTGTTTTATGCCTATTTCAGTGTTTCGAAGAAAAGGAATATCAAACGGAGTCGAAACGGAATGAAATCAACTGGAGAAGTTATTTTTGGAACGAAAGCCACCGAATAGACTTGGACTCCACGTCAGGAGATACGGGAGGTGCTCACGAGGGTGGGGGCACCCCCCCTAGGGCGCGCCCCCCTGCCTCGTGGGGCCCCCGTGGCTCCTCCGACGTACTTCCTGCACCCACATATATCGTCGTACCCTAAAACTTCCAGAACGCAGATTAGATCGGGAGTTCCGCCGCTGGAAGCCTCCGTAGCCACCGAAAACCAATCTAGACCCGTTCCAGCACCCTGCCGGAGGGGGCAATCCTTCTCCGGTGGACATCTTCATCATCCCGGTGCTCTCCATGACGAGGAGGGAGTAGTTCTCCCTCGGGGCTGAGGGTATGTACCAGTAGCTATGTGTTTGATTTCTCTCTCTCGTGTTCTTGAGATGATACGATCTTGATGTATCGCGAGCTTTGCTATTATAGTTGGATCTTATGTTTCTCCTCCCCCTCTTCTCTCTTGTAATGAATTGAGTTTTCCCCTTGAAGTAATCTTATCGGATTGAGTCTTTAAAGACTTGAGAACACTTGATGTATGTCTTGCCATGGATATCTGTGGTGACAATGGGATATCACACGATTCACTTGATGTATGTTTTGGTGATCAACTTGTGGGTTCCCCCCATGAACCTATGCGTAGGGGTTGGCACACGTTTTTGTCGTGATTCTCCGGTAGAACTTTGGGGCACTCTTTGAGGTTCTATGTGTTGGCTGAATAGATGAATCTAAGATTGTGTGATGCATATCGTATAATCATACCCACGGATACTTGAGGTGACATTGGAGTATCTAGGTGACATTAGGGTTTTGATTGATTTGTGTCTTAAGGTGTTATTCTAGTAAGAACTCTAGGGCTATTTGTGACACTTATAGGAATAGCCCAACGGATTGATTGGAAAGAATAACTTTGAGGTGGTCTCGTACCCTACCATAATCTCTTCGTTCGTTCTCCACTATTAGTGACTTTGGAGTGACTCTTTGTTTCATGTTGAGGGATAGTTATATGATCCAATTATGTTATTATTGTTGAGAGGACTTACACTAGTGAAAGTATGAACCCTAGGCCTTGTTTCAACGCATTGCAATACCGTTTACGCTCACTTTTATCATTAGTTACCTTGCTGTTTTTTTATTTTCAGATTACAAAAACTATTATCTACTATCCATATACCACTTGTTTCACCATATCTTCGTCGAACTAGTGCACCTATACAATTTACCATTGTATTGGGTGTGTTGGGGACACAAGAGACTCTTTGTTATTTGGTTGCAGGGTTGCTTGAGAGAGACCATCTTCATCCTATGCCTCCTACGGATTGATAAACCTTAGGTCATCCACTTGAGGGAAATTTGCTACTGTCCTACAAACCTCTGCACTTGGAGGCCCAACAACATCTACAAGAAGAAGGTTGTGTAGTAGACATCACCGTGATGCGCCAAAGAGGCTCACCGCCAATGAGTTGCAAGTGGAATTAGAGAAGGCTAGGCATATTACACCAGGAAACCATCCTAGTAATGATAGCGGGAAAAGGAAGCGTAGCAGGGCAGAAGAGAGATTATTATTTACCCGCGGGTCCACTTTGTGGGACTTGGAGTGTTGGAAATATTTGGATCTGTGGCATAATCTTGATGTGATGCACATCGAGAAAAATATATGTGACAGCGTGATCGGCTCACTTCTTAATATTGAAGGCAAGACGAAAGATACCTTAAAATTTAGGATTGATTTGACACACCTGGGTATCGGAAAGGATTTGCAGGTGGAAGATGAAGGTAAACCACGGGATATGGCACCAGCTGTGTACATCTTGGACAAGGTAAAAAGAAAATAATTCTACAAGGTCCTGCCACATGTGAGATTCCCACATGGATTTGCTTCCAACCCTGAAAGGAGAGTCAGTGCAGATGGAAACAAGGTACAAGGGTTAAAAACTCATGACTGCCACGTCCTACTTCAAAGGGTTTTACCTGTTATCCTTAGAGGATTGGGCCACCCTGACTTATACAGAGCAGTTGCAGAGTTGGGGCAATTCTTCAGGGAACTCTACACTGGAAATGTCAGGATAGATGCTTTGGAGCATCTTAGAGACAAGATATCAACTATCCTATGCGACCTTGAGAAGATATATCCTCCAGCCTTCTTTGATATGATGGTGCATTTGGCTGTTCATCTACCTGATGAGGCACTACTTAGAGGTCTAGTACAATATGGCTGGATGTACCCTATTGAAAGTGGCTAGGCACTTTCAAGGGCTATGTTAGGAACAAAGCTAGACCCGAGGGTTCCATTGTAGAGGCCTACATTGCTACAGAAGCGTTGACATTATGCTCAAAATACATTGAAGAAGCTGATCAGCTTAGCAAAGAGGTGGGTGAAGACAATCCCGGGCTCAATGTTTTTGATTATTCTGTTCGAGTTACAAGGAAGAGTCGACCAGAGGACAAACCTAAAGATTTGGACAAAATGGTTTGGTATGTGTTGAATAACTATCCTAAGATACTACCTTATATCAAGTAAGTGCCAAGTACTGCAGCTTATACATCGTAATCTACTAAACTTGCAGCACATTCTTATATATTTAGATGTTTGACGCGATCACTATGTTGTGCAGCATCTACAAAAAGGAGTTACTGCCGCAAAATCCAAGAAACATTGACAAACTGGTTATGGCAGGATTTGTGAAATGGTTCAAGAGCCATGTAAGCTTTTGAATTGCACTGTCAGTTTTTTTAATATATTGAGTACATAAGATGATCAGCTTGTCTATTTTCTACCATAGGTTAAGAAGATGCGGGAGGATGGGCAGGCAGTTGATGATGCCCTTTACGCACTAGCAATGGGTCCTGATACTCAGGTAAGACATTATGAATCTTGCGTTGTTGGAGATGTGCGCTACAACACCCTTGCACACGACGAAGGCAGGAAGACACAAAACAGTGCCATCATGAGCATGGATACGTACGGCAGAGAGACAACTGAAATGTATGCTAACACAACAGACATTGTTCAGTTGCAGTATATCTCCGGTTTCGAGGATCATCGGTGTGTGGTTCTGTTGTGCTGTCATTGGTATAACCTGTTTTCCAAGATCGCAAAACCCAGAGCTGATGATTATTTCAAATCCATCAATGTCAAGGCAACGTACCAGACCAACGAGCCTTTTATTTTGGCAAATCAAGCAACACAGATATTTTTCTTGGAAGACACATTTGCACATAGCGATGACTGGAGAGTATTGCAAAGATTTGAGCAGAGGAATTTGTTTAATGAAGTTGCATAACAAGATGATGCTTACATATGATTTTACAACCCATTTGGTGCACCGGAGCATTTGCATGTAGTTTAATTTTGAATTGTGCACCTAAAATGGCTAGAAAACCAATTTATTGTATAAAATGTCCAAACGAACCCTGAATAATTCCAATTTTTCTATGACACACATATAGTTGCATGTTCACTGCAAATAAAAGTTCTAGCAATTCAAACACCCTCCATTGCCGCTGTGACCCCATTATGTAATTCAAATCAAGATGAAAAATCAAGTAGGTCGCACATAGTTTATTATCACCAACCGTGTGAGATGCAGTTCACAATATCTTGGAGCACCGTCAGTGTATAGTATGCCTATGGCTTACGCGAGAAGGTGCGTCGGCTACAGTCCACAGCCGGTGTGTCAAGCACACTAGCTCACTCCCCAAATATCATTTCATTGTTCAATCGTCGCCGGTGAAAGATGGGGACGTGGACCTGCATCGTGAGGCAAACTTCGGTGGCCCACTCCGGCAAGAGCGTGGCCGCAGCTGCCATGCACATGATAACAAGGTGCATGAGCGCGGCCGCAATCTGCGACCGGGCGGCCAAGGCAGCCCAAACGGTTGATGTTGCTTCTCAGGTGGTGGCAGCAACATCTGCCTCAGGGATAGCAACTGGCGAGAGCGGCACATCAGCTGTCCGTTCTGCAGTGGCGGCCTTAGCCCTGATGGAGGCCGCCCACAACCATGTCAAGGCTGCCCACGCCTAGCTCGTGGCAGTCACCGCACAAATAGAACAAAGCTTCTCCGACAACGATCGGTAACCCACGGCCGAAGAGTTGGCAATCGCCGAGAGCATTCGAGCTGTCGTCCGTTCCTCCACCGCATACCTTGCCACGACAGAGCCCGTCCAAGCCCAGATCACGGCTGCCCACACCCAGCTCATGGCGGCCTCTTACAAAGAGATGGTGGATGCGGATGGCGAGATGCTTGCCGAGTATGGTGCGATGGATGCCATGGAGCCCCTTCCCCAGGAGACCGTCAGGCGCAAGCTGGACATGGAGCAGGCGGCGGAGATCGACGAGCACCAGCCATAGTAGTAATCTTTGTTTTGTTTAATTAAGAGTGCCGGTTTTTCATTTGTTAGAGTAATGTTTAGGTCAGCTAGCTCTGTTTAATTGCTGAACTTGCTCGATTAAGAAGTGTGGATGTGTTGTAGTCTCCTTTGTGTACCCAAATTATGCAATGACGTGGATGACCACTGTAACCATGGAAATCCGAACCAAAATTTTTGACGTTCAAACTCATCACACACGGGTTAAGCTATCTGAATTGTTTGCGATGTTCACATATCGTACACCATTCAGAATAAGGGACCGTGTCTGATGACACTTTGCGCGCCAGTTTTTTCGCTGAACCGATTCAAAAATTTCGGCTTCCGCAGACATATCTACCTCCCTGCCCCCTCCCCCTTACTAAAAGCCACATTTCCCATGTTTCCGCCTTCCTTTCCAAGTTGAAACATTCACTCCTTGCTTGCAGCGCCGCCTCCTTGCCGGTGACCCTCCTTGACACTGCTCGGCCTCGTCTATCCAGGCAGGTAATCCACACCCAACCCCCATTCTCCTCCTCCTTCCACATCCCACATGCCCCGACCGCTGGCGCGACATGTTCCACCCAAATCATCGACCCCTCCACCAAATAAGCGCCGCCCTAAGCCATGGACCATGGTGCATGCAGTATAGGCATGAGCTCAAGGAGCATTTGGTAGCGGAGAAGCAAATCGCGGCCACATGCGTGGATGAGGTCACGATGGTTTCCATTCGTGCCGACCCCCAGATCTTGGAGGAGCACCTTGCCATTTGCTAGTTATGACGGTTAAGCATGCTCGGTTTACCCGTTGCGTGTGTTGCTCCTGCCTTTCCTTAACAAATTCTAGTGAATTTTGCTATCTAATTTTACCATGCAATCTGTTGCTCTAGTGTATATGTTCTATATGTCGTGCAATGTTGTGCTCACTTATTAACTATTTGGTTAATTAGTTGTCGTCTTTAGTTAACTGTTTGGTTCAATTCTGTAAATGTGATGTTCAATTCTTCATGCTGCAATTTTGTATTGTCTTCCATGTGAGAAATAAATCGAATTTATCTTTACAAGATACATGAGAAACGAATACAATTGCTATATTTCCAAGTTGCCAAGCATGCTTGGTTTGGTTAACTGTCTGATTTTCTAGTATGTTATACATTGTGCAATGTGGTGCTCAGTTAACGTTTGGTTCATCTGTTGTGGTGTTTAGTTAACTGTTTGATTCAATTCTGCAATGTGATGTTCAATAGTTGTGGGTGCATTCTGTTATTGTATACCATGTGAGAAGTAAATTGAATTTGGCTATACTAAATACATGAGAAACAAATACGATTGCTATATTTCCAAGTTGTTAAGCATGCTTGGTTTGGTTAACTATCTGATCTTCTATTAGGAGTATGTTATATTGTGCAATGTGGTGCTCAGTTAACGTTTGGTTCATTTGTTGTGGTGTTTAGTTAACTGTTTGGTTCAATTCTGCAATGCGATGTTCAATTGTTGTGGGTGCATTCTGTTATTGTATACCATGTGAGAAACAAATAGAATTTGGATGTACTAAATACATGAGAAACAAATACAATTGCTATATTTCCAAGTTCTTAAGCATGCTTGGTTTGGTTAACTGTCTGATCTTCTATTAGGAGTATGTTATATTGTGCAATGTGGTGCTCAGTTAATGTTTGGTTCATTTGTTGTGGTGTTTTGTGAACTGCTTGGTTCAATTCTGTAATGCGATGTCCAATTGTCTTGGGTAGAATTTTGTATTGTTGTGCCTGTGGGGAATAAATCAAATTTGGCTGCACTTAATACATGAGAAACATATACAAGTGCTATATTTCCTAGTTCTTAATCATGCTTGGTTTGGATAAATGGGTTTTCCATGTGGCTTGAATTAATCTGATGAATCTGGAATGTGCTAATTTTTCATCTACATATTTTATTGATAGCATGCGAACCCTCACTTAACCTGATGACTAACTACCTTATATGTGTTGCAGGGAAACAATGGGAAGCATTGAGGTTTACAATCGAGGTTAGGACATGTATGGTCCATTGTGTAATAGCATATTATTGTGCAATTACAGGAACCATTCTAATATTTAGATTCTTAACAATTTGGTGTTGCACATGTAGGTCCTACTGTCAGAGATTTTGACCCACTATTCGATCTTATTTGCATATGGGGAATGAGTTGTCCATGAATATCAATCAAGTCAAGAAAATCAAAAAGATTGTTAGGATAAAGAAATTAGCGACAAAAAACAACAAGATCTTTGTCTGCACAATGAAGAAGACATCAGTTCACTACAAGATGGTACTAACTATTATACCTTGCCTTTTTTTAATTCTTTGCCCCATTTCCAATATAGAGAAGATATTTATGCACATCCTTGTTTTCAGGCCTTTCCAAAGAAGTTCACTTATGATTACCTCTAAAACCACCTCTATGGTCAGGAGGCAAGGAAGGTTTTCATACAACACCCACGATTCAATATTGAAAGTTTCCTGAAGAGGATGAAGGATGGATGGTCACTCATCCACAGGCACTGGCCTAAAGTTGCAAAGACCTTCAACATCAAGGAAGGCTCAATATTCGCCTTTCGCTTCAGCAGTTTTCCAGATGAGATGCATCTGTCTTTGTACTGCCTATGATGCTAATTTCGAAAGGTTCTAGATGTTGCATGTGAAACTTGGTGCTGGTGCAGTTGTGTAATCGGGTAGCTGAGTGCTGAAGCTATATGATGTTGTACTCTGATGTATTTCAATTATGAAATCCTGCTTCCTTAATATGGAAATGAAATATATTGTGTGCTTAATATGAAATGTCAATTAGATTAATAAATGGATTATTAATAATAGGGAAATTGTCCTACTAATGGCCAATTAGCCTGCTGGTTTTTCTATTGCAAACGGTTATTGAGAAAACACCATGGGCGATGACCTCAGGCAACGCACATAGTTTCTAGGAATAAACTGTGTTGCATCAATGAACAATCACACGTGACATCCTCTTGAAACTGTTTGCGTTAGGCCACCTGGAGCAAACGTTTACCACATAAAAACTGTGTGTGATGGACAACCTTTGCCACACAGTTTCTTCTAGGCACCGTGTGTGATGCATTCAATAACGCAAACGATAAAATTGTTAATATCGTGTGCAATGGCAACGCTATCACAAACGATTTAACGGGGGAAATTGTGTGTGATGTACCTGTGAACGGAAATGTTTTCCTTGGAGCGATTGTGTGGGATGTATATACAAACAGAAATGTTTAGCGGGGACTGACTGTGTGGGATGTACTTACGACCGAAAACGATTTCGCCTGTATAATTGTATTTTTTAGCACTATTTGATCGCTCGTCGGTCGCACACGACCTCATTTTTGCCGAGCGTGTGTGCTAGGAGGGCATATCTCGGACAATTTTTGGGTCATGTGGGAAGGACCCCCCCCCCTATCGCAGTCACTCACTAGGCGACGGTTCCAAATGTCGTCGCGAAAAGGGGTTAAAAATCGTTTGTATAGCACCTCGTTGTACCAGTGGTGGGTTGAAGTCTCCATCAACATGGACGTACGATAGCACCACCTATCGGAACCACGCCAAAAATCACAGTGTCCCCATTGCGTTTTCCTTCTCCAAACCCTTCCCTTTACTTACATGTGCAATGTCTTACTTTCCTTTGCTATACTCTTAGAATTGCATGTGTAGGGTGTTGCTTGACTTGTCATAATTGCTAAAATCTGCCTACAAGTAAAATTGGGACAAGGTTAGACTTTATTTGGTCAAGTAGTCTAATCACCCCCCCCCCCTCTAGACATACTTTTGATCCCACACTTCCCTTTAGGGGGGAGTACGTCCCCGTTGGAGCGGTGTGGAGGCACAATGCTCCCCAAGAAGCCACTAGGGTCACCGTATTCTCATCACGCCCTCTCACAATGCAAGATGTCATGATTCCACTGGTGGTGCCCTTGAAGGAGGCGACCGAACCTTTACAAACAAGGTTGAGGCAATCTCCAAAACTTAATTGGAGGCTCCCAACCCACATAGCTTCACCAGAATGGAGTGTGGCTCCGAGGTGACCTCTTCCGTCTAGGGTGCCCAAACACCCAAGAGTAACAAGATCCAGAAGGGATTATTGGGGGGATCAAATATATCTTGGTGGAAGTGTAGATCAGGCCCTCTCAAGCAAACCGTAGAGAATCAACAAGTTTTGATGGCTAGCGAGAAAGATCGGGCAAAAATGAGCTTAGGGGAAACAATGGAGCTTGGGGGAAAAGAGGTAAGTCTTCTTGGGGAAGAATACCTCCTTTATATAGTGGGGGGTCTAACCATTATCTGCCCACAAGTCGTGCTCAAGTGGTACTACCGCTCAGCCGAGCGGTACTACCACCTAATATGGAAGTACAAGACCCAGCGGTAGTACAGAGGAAAAAGGGCGGTAGTCCCGGACCAAGCAGTACTACCACGCCTACTTCTTCTCTACTTCCGCCAATTGTGGACAAGCGAAACAAGGGCGCGGGTGGCATGGACGAGTCCGCAATAGAGGGACCGGTAGTACCGCACCAGGCGGTACTACCGTTATGGCTACCGCTCCAGAAGGAGCAGTACTACCGCTACAGAAGGAGCGGTGCTACTGCTAGATGTGGAACACCCGCATCCTACTGCCGCCCCACAACCACCAACGCGAAAAAGTTCATGATGACCCAGCGGTATAGACCACAGCAATGGAGAGCAGAAGTACCGCGGGAGTTGTACTACCGCTGTCAGGCACGATACTGCCGCTGCCCCGAGCGATACTGCCACTGGGGAGAGCGCTACTACCATTGGGGTGCCACAAACAGCCCCAACAGAATAAGAGTTGGAACTCCAAGTTGTCGGGAGGGAAAGTGGATGCAAGAGAATGTGTACGTGTTGATTCAACCCAAACCTTTCCAAAGCGGACCCTGATATGTCTTCAATGTATCTATAATTTTTTATTGTTCCACGCTGTTATATTATCATTCTTGGATGTTTTACAATCATTTTATAGAAACTTTATATCATTTTTTGGGACTAAACTATTGACATAGTGCCCTATGCCAGTTGCTGTTTTTTGCTTGTTTTTTACTTCACGAAAAATCAATACCGAACGGAGTCCAAACACAGCTAAACTTTTTGGAGATTTTTTCTGGGCCAGAAGACACAGGATGGGCCAAAGAAGTATCAGAGGGGTGCCCCAAAGGGGCACAACCCACCTGAGCGTGCCTGGGTGCCCACCTTGGTGGCCTCCCACACCGCCTCTTTGCTCTACAAATACCCCAATATTCCAAAAACCCTAGGGGAGTCGACAAAACACAATTCCAGCTGTCGCAAGTTCCAGAAACCACAGATCCAATCTAGACACCATCACGGAGGGGTTCATCATCCTCATTGGTGCCTCTCCAATGATGTGTGAGTTGTTCATTCTAGACCTACGGGTCCGTAGTTAGTAGCTAGATGGCTTTCTCTCTCTCTCTCTCTCTCTCTCTCTCTCTCTCTCTCTCTCTCTCTCTCTCTCTCTCTCTCTCTCTCTCTCTCTTTTGATTCTCAATACAATGGTCTCTTGGAGATCTATTTGATGTAACTCTTTTTGCGGTGCATTTGTTGGGATCTGATGAACTTTGAGTTTATGATCAGATCTATGTTTTTATCCATGAAAGTTATTTGAATCTCTCGATCTCTTATATGCATGATTACTTATAGCCTCGTATTTCTTATTTGAATCTTTGGTTTAGTTAGGCCGACTAGATCAATTTTTCTTGTCATGGGAAGAGGTGCTTTGTGATGGGTTCGATCTTACGGTGCTCAATCCCAGTGACAGAAGGGCAAATGACATGTGTGTATCGTTTCTCCATGAACTTAATACACTAGATACATGTTGGATAGCGGTCGATGTGTGGAGTAATAGTAGTAGATGCAGGCACGAGTCAGTCTACTAATCTTGGACATCATGCCTATATAATGATCATTCCCTAGATATCATCATAATTATTTGAAGTTCTATCAATTTCCCAACAGTAATTTGTTTACCCACCGTATGCTATTTTTCTCGAGAGAAGCCACTAGTGAAATCTACGGCCCCCGGGTCTCTTCTTTATCATATTTGCCTTGGAGATCTATTTTTATTCGATTTTATTTTCAGATCTATTAATCCAAAAACCCAAAAATACCTTGCTGCAATTTTTTGTTATTTATTTTATCTCGCATTCCCACGAAATCTATTTATCCGATCTACTACAATTTTATCTATCCTTTTACCCGGGAGGGATTGACAACCCCTCTTTTAGTCGGATTGCAAGTATTTGTTCTTTCTGTGCAGGCACCGTTCACGTAGTGTTGCATGGTTCTCCTATTGGTTCGATAACCTTGGTCTCATAACTGAGGGAAATACCTATCGTAGTTGTGTTGCATCATCCCTCCCTCTTTGGGGAAATACCGACGTAGTTCAAGCCGCATCAGATGCCTCTCAATAGTATGGATTTCCTACAACTCAAATACCACCAAAAAAATCACCGGAAAATGGTCGTCTTCACTCTAAATCACCAAGGGGAATAAATCGTCTCATGCCATATGATAGATTATCTGAAATGCTCAATGTAACAGCCTGGTTTTTGGCCCTTTTCTTTTTCTTTTTGATTTATTTGGTTTTGCTCTGATTTTTATTTTTGGAGTGGTTCTATGGCCTTGCCACCTGAGAGATCATCCTCATTCCTTCTCTCAAGTGGGTTATCATTCCAAATATCTCCCTAGATCATGCCATTTCCATTCTAGCCCAACTCCATAATTTTTTTCATGGGGAATATTCCTTTTCTATTAAAGGAATAACCCTGTTTGCCCTAGGTTGTGAAGCAATCTATATTTCTGTCTTCCACAAAATTCCCAAATAATTCTCATAATTTCTTTGGGTCATATGTTGCTCAAATATGCCCACTTTCTTGTCCTAGCCAAAAAATAATTCCCCAATATTATTTCTTGATTTCTGACCGGAGTGGCTTTCTGTGAAGGAAGTGCCACCTATCCTTTCCTGTTTGCTCCCAAACTTTTGGGCATGCTTCTACATCCAAATCATTGCTCCATGCCAAAATTTAGCTCCATTTGCCTAGTGAATCTTCCTTAGTAATTTTTCAAATTTCTGTCAAACAGAAGCCATTGTGAAGGAAGTACTAGCTAGGAGTTCCCAAATGAGTTGAAATTTGGCATGCCTCTTCATGTGCTCATATCATTACCCTCCTCCGATTTCCAGCTCCATCCAATTATCTATGTGAGCACAACATCAAATCTTTGATTCTATTAATATTTTTAGGTTGTGAAGCAAGTATATTTTATATTGCTCCATTAATTCTGAGAAATTACCAGATCATGATCCTACCATTATCACTTATCTCCACAAAATTTGGGATCATTTCAACAATCCATTTTCTCTCCAAAATTATTCCAAGTTTCTAGACAAAGAGGATAGCTCTGAAGGAAGTACCATTTTAGCATGTCCAATTGGTATGAAATTTTTACAGCACCTTCATATGTCCAAATAATCATCCCATGACAAATTTCAGCTCAAGTGGATACTCTATATGAGTGCATCACCTAGATCAAGTTTCTGGACAAAATATGAAGTTACAAAGCAACCATGTTGTTTTGTGGTCCTATTCCACTCATAACCCCCAGCATTATAGTCCTTCCTAAGCTAAACACCCCAGACATCACATTTGGCCCTTAGCATCTCTCTATTGATCACAGTAACATGACCAAGTTTGCTACAGGAAACTTTCATCGATGCCTATCTTAGCTACAGAGCCTCTTATCTCGAGCGTTTGCCTTCCACGGTCTACAGGTTGGAAGGACATCATGCTAGACATAGTTTCCCTGCCTCTCGTGACCACTCTTTGCCTTGTATCATGATTACTACGACGCTGGCACGGCTGGTCATGTGCTCTGCTTGCTGTGCCCGCGTTCAGGACATCACCTAGCTCTGGCCCCTCTCCCTCTCGTCGTCTGTGTGCGCGTGACAATGTCTAGGAGTTTCCCCTTGTCATCACCTTCACCCTGGACCCCTCTCCCCCTCCGAAAACCTCCTCGTCGGCGCTCGCCGCCGCGCCCACGGGTGCAGAGTGGCCAACATGGCTCTATTCGTCGCTCGTCTTCTTCCTCCCCGTGCCCCCTTGGCCTCCTCTGCCCCGTGAAGCTTGTCATCACTGCCTCGTTGTGTTCTCGTTCCCTCCCCGTGATCGCTGAGCTCGATAGAGCCTCGATCAGACACGCACGGCGGCAACTGGGTCGGCCCCCTCGCCCCACGGCTATTTAAGCCAGCCCCGAGCCCCTCCGAGATCACCAGCCGCTCCACCATCCTCCCAGGACCCCGCCCTGCTTCTTCCCCGAGCCAGAGCCGCTCTCCTCGCCTCCCATGGTTGTCGCGGCCGCCGCCGTCCCCCTCCAAAATCCGCTCAACCCCAGCCTTCCTCGCCTCCACCTAGTCCTCTGCTGGCCTTACCCATCGCCGAAGACCTCCCCTGCACCTTCCCCTTTCCATTTTAGCCACTGGAGCACCTCCCTCGCCATGGTGCTGCCGTTCTCTGCTACCATCGTCGCGGCCAACTCTGGCAGTCCCCGCGGCCGGCCTGACCTCCCACGGGCGCGGTAGGGAACGGCGGACTCCTCCCCGTTGGTGCCCTAGCCTATCGTGGCCTCCTATCACCGGCGCCGGCGAGGCAACCGCCCTGTAGCTCGCCATCGGGGGCGAGCAAAGGAGTAGGAAGAAGAAGGAGGGAGGAGGGAAAAGAATTCTATGAGACCAGGTCTCACGCGAGACCCATCCTGATGGATGACACGTGGCATTCACAAATCACAAAGCATCTACCCCACCCCCACTTGAAATCAGGGGGAGAGATTAGATGCTTTGGGATTTGTGAATGCCACTTGTCATCCATCAGGGCGGGTCTCACCTGCTAACCGTGAGACCTGGTCTCATATAATTTTTTTCCGGAGGAGAGAGAAAGCCCAGCAGGACCCACCTGGCAGCGAGACAAAGCCCCGACCCCGCCCCTGCCAGCGTGGCAAGTGGAAGCATATTCCACTGAAATATGTTTCTGTTTTTCAGAAAACGTATTCCCTGCTTTACGCTTTCTATTTTTCTGTCCAGGCCTATTTTGTAAAGATTTTTCTTGCAGATAGGTCCCTGGCATAAAACACTTCACAACTTTTTGCTCACAACTCCAAATGAGGTGATTCCAAAGCCCACTTCTTTGTCTCGTCGAGCTCGTTCTGTTGGTATCATTTTGATGATGTTGTCACATTCTGAAAATGAACATTTTGCCCCTACTCCAAATCAGCCCCCTCTGGGAGAGAACTATTTCCGGTGATTCTTTCTGCAAGCTTCTCGCACTTCTTCTCGGTGAATCCATTCCCTCCAGGAAAGCCACACCCTCCCCTTGCATGACTGCAATGCAATAACATGGTTTTCTTTATTTGAACTTATTGAAAATATTGCTTTAGCTGCATGACTTTGTGCATGGCATTTCTTGGAGTTGTTCTGATCTTGCTATTGCCATGCTACTGTTTGGATTACTAGGATTTATGCTTGGACTTGATGGATATCATGTTACCATTGGATTATTAGTGGCTAGTATTATTTTCATCATTATGGTAGTTGATATTATGTTTTGGAGTATGATGTCAGAGATGATGCTTGCATAGGGATCTTAGTTGGATAGCTTGTTCTTGCTATTGGAGTAGTAGTATTATTGTTCTTGGATTCAACATGCTCTTAGTATTTTGTTATCCTCGGATATTATGACATGACTAGGTTATGCTTTGGTTTATTTGTTGGATATTGCTATGACTTGGTTGGCATATGGATATATGATATCAGAGTATCAGATCTACCTTGGGGATAAATTCCGTCATTAAGTTGGTCTGGTGCCACCGAACCGGGATTTTCTAGTGCAACCACATTTTCCTTTATGGGAAGGCCCTAATGCGGCCTATTGTCATGTCTCTCGCTGGTGCCTCCAATGAGGGAAGGTTATGGGCGTGCATTACCCTGGCCCGGTAAGCATACATAACCTTTGGTCACTTACAAGCAGAAAGGAGGAGCCGGTGCATGGTGGCATCGCGTTCAAGAAGAGTGCAGGCTGAGGGGAGAACCTCGTGTGAGAACTTGGTGGCAAATGCAAAGTCTTTTGAAAGGGAGATTTTTACTCGCTGATTATGACTAGATCCTATTTATACAATTTCAAAATAGTGCTCAAGGTAATAGGACTATTTCAAATTACACGGAGGAGTTTCTAAGGCTACAAGTGAGGTGCAACCCTGCTGAAATTGAAGATCAATAAGTTGCAGCGTACATCAATGATCTCAATGATGCTATTCAAGATCGATTGATGATGCAAAAAATATAGTCCATTTATAAAGCACAAGATCTAGCCTTAAAGTCTCAGAGGTTTGTGGGGCAACAAAGATAACTAAGGCTCTATATCCTCCATAACCTCATATGGAAGGCTCGTCTAGGAGTCACACGAATAGAGTGGTAGAGAATACTGAAGGAAATATGCCCTAGAGGCAATAATAAAGTTGTTATTTTATATTTACTTATTCATGATAAAGGTTTATTATTCATGCTAGAATTGTATTGATCGGAAACTTAAATACATGTGTGAATACATAAACAAATACCGTGTCCCTAGTATGCCTCTACTAGACTAGCTCGTTGATCAAAGATGGTTAAGGTTTCCTAACCATAGACATGTGTTGTCATTTGATAACGGGATCACATCATTAGGAGAATGATGTGATGCACAAGACCCACCCGTTAGCTTAGCATAATGATCGTTCAGTTTATTGCTATTGCTTTCTTCATGTCAAATACATATTCCTTCGGCTATGAGATTATGCAACTCCCGGATACCGGAGGAATACCTTGTGTGCTATCAAACGTCACAACATAACTGGGTGATTATAAATATGCTCTACATGTATCTCCGAATGTGTTTGTTGAGTTGGCATAGATCGAGATTAGGATTTGTCACTCCGAGTATCGGAGAGGTATCTTTGAGCCCTCTCGGTAATACACATCATAAGCTTGCAAGCAAATGACTAAGGAGTTAGTCACAAGGTGATGTATTACAAAACGAGTAAAGAGACTTGCCGGTAACGAGATTGAACTAGGTATGAAGATACCGATGATCGAATCTCAGGCAAGTAACATACTAATGGACAAAGGGAATTACATATGTTGTCATAACAGTTTGACCGACAAAGATCTTCGTAGAATATTTAGGAGCCAATATGGGCATCCAGGTTCCGCTATTTGTTATTGATCGGAGAGGTGTCTCGGTCATGTCTACAAAGTTCTCGAACCCGTATGGTCCGCACACTTAACATTCAATGACAATATAGTATTATATGAGTTATGTGATTTGGTGACGGAATGTTGTTCGGTGTCCCGGATGAGATCACGGACATGACGAGAAGTCTCAAAATGGTTGAGATGTAAAGATTGATATATAGGACTATAGTATTCGGACATCGGAAGTGTTTCGGGGGGTACCGGGTACTTATCGGGTCACCCGAAGGGGTTCCGGGCACCCCCGGCAAAAGATATGGGCCCTATGGGCCAAAAGGGGAAATGCACCAGCCACGAGGGGCTGGTGCCCCCCCCCCATATGAGCCAGCCAAGGAGGAGAAGGAAAGAGGGGAAGGGGAAGGGAAAGGAAATAGAGGAATAGGATACCCCCTTCCTTCCCTCTCCCCCTCTCTTTCCTTCCCCCTCTGATATATATAGCAGAGGGGGTGTGCGGCTTGGGAGGAGCCCAAGTAGGATTCGGTCCTACTTGGGGTGCCTTGTGGCCTCTCCCCTCCCCCTCCCACCTATATATGTGGGGGGCGCCTAGCACATCCCAGACAATTGTTTAGTCGTGTGCGGAGCTCCCCTCCACCGTTTACACCCCCGGTCATATATTCGTAGTGCTTAGGCGAAGCCCTGCGAGGATCGCTTCACCATCACCGTCACCACACCATCATGGTGATGGAACTCATCTACTACCTCGATGTCTTGCTGGATCAAGGAGGCGAGGGACGTCACTGAGCTGAACATGTGAAGAACACGGAGGTGTCATGCGTTATTGTATGAGATGATCATGTTTTGTAAGTTATCGGCAACCGGCGGGAGCCTTATGGTTGTCACTTTATTGTATGAAATGCAAATGCCATGTAATTGCTTTACTTTATCGCTATGCATTAGCAATAGTTGGAGAATCAATAGTTGGTGAGACGACCACGACGCAACGATGGAGATCAAGGTGTTGAGCCGGTGACAATGGAGATCATGACGATGCTTTGCAGATGGAGATCAAAAGAACAAGATGACGATGGCCATATCAATTCACATATTTTCATTGCATGTGATGTTTATCTTTTATGCATCTTATTTTGCTTAGTATGGCGGTAGCATTATAAGATGATCCCTTCACTAAATTTGAAGGTAAAAGTGTTCTCCCTGAGTATGCACTGTTGCTACAGTTCATTGTGTTGAGACACCATGTGATGATCGGGTGTGATAGACTATACGTTCACATACAACAGGTGCAAGACAGTTTTGCACATGCAGAATACTTGGGTTAAACTTGACGAGCCTAGCATGTACAGACATGGCCTCGGAACACTGGAGATCGAAAGGTCAAACGTGAATCATATAGTAGATATGATCAACATAGAGATGCTCGCCATTGATGACTACTCCATCTCACGTGATGATCGGACATGGGTTAGTTTATTTGGATCGTGTATCACTTAGATGACTTGAGGGATGTCTATCTAAGTGGGATTTTTTAAGTAATTTGATTAATTGAACTTAATTTATCATGAACTTAGTCCTGATAGTATTTGCATATCTATGTTGTAGATCAATGGCCCGTGCTACCGTTCCCCTGAATTTTAATGCGTTCCTAGAGAAAACTAAGTTGAAAGATGATGGTAGCAACTACACGGATTGGGTCCGTAACTTGAGGATTATCCTAATTGTTGCACAGAAGAATTATGTCCTTGATGCATTGCTAGGTGACAAACCTGTTGCAGGAGCAGATGCAGACGTTATGAACGTTTTTCAAGCTCGATACAATAACTACTTGATAGCTTAGTGCGACATGCTTTACGGCTTAGAACCGGGACTTCAAAAATGTTTTGAACGCCACGGAGCATATGAGATGTTCCAAGAGATGAAAATTGGTATTTCAGATTCATGCCCATGTCGAGAGGTGTGAGACCTCTGAAGAGTACTTTGCCTACAAGATGGAGGAGAATAGCTCAGCCAGTGAGCATGTACTCAGAATGTCTGGGTACTATAATTGCTTGAATCAAGTGGGAGTTAATCTTCCAGATAAGATAGTGATTGATAGATTTATCTAGACACTATCACCAAGCTACCAGAACTTCATGGTAAACTATAATATGCAAGGGATGACAAAAATGATTCCCAAGCTCTTCGCGATGCTGAAATCGGCGACGGTAGAAATCAAGAAAGAGCATCAAGCGTTGATGGTTAACAACACCACTAGTTTCAAGAAGAAGGGTGAGGGAAAGAAAGGGGACTTCAAGAAGAATGGCAAGCAAGTTGCCACCCCCGTGAAGAAGCCCAAAGCTGGACCCAAGCCTGAAACTGAGTGCTTCTACTGCGAAGGAAATGGTCACTAGAAGTGGAACTGCCCCAAATACCTGGCGGATAAGAAGGATAGCAAAGTGAAGAAAGGTATATTTGATATACATGTTATCGATGTGTATTTTACTAGTGTTCGTAGTAACCCCTAGGTATTTGATACTGTTTCAGTTGCTAAGATTAGTAACTCGAAACAGGAGTCGTAGAGACTAGTTAAAAGCAAGGTGACGATGTGTGTTGGAAATGATTCCAAGGTTGATATGATCACCATCGCACACTCCCTCTACCTTTGGGATTAGTGTTGAACCTAAATAAATGTTATTCGATGTCCGCATTGAGAATGAATATGATTAAATCATTTTTATTGCAATACATTTATTCGTTTAAGTCAGAGAATAATTTTTGTTTTGTTTACATGAATAAAACCTTCTATGGTCATACACCCAATGTGAATGGTTTATTGAATCTCGATCGTAGTGATACACATATTCATAATATTGATGCCAAAAGATGCAAAGTTGATAATGATAGTGCAACATACTTGTGGCACTGCCGTCTAGGTCATATTGGTGTAAAGCGCATGAAGAAACTCCATGCAGATGGACTTTTGGAATCACTTGATTATGAATCATTTGATACTTGTGAACCATGCCTCTTGGGCAAGATGACTAAAACTCCGTTCTCCAGAGTAATGGAGCGATCTAGTGACTTGTTGGAAATAAGACATACCGATGAGTGTTGAAGCACGTGGCGGGTATCGTTATAGTCTTACCTTCACAGATGATTTGAGTAGGTATGGGTATATCGACTTGATGAAACACAAGTCTGAAACATTTGAAAATTTCAAAGAATTTCAAACTGAAGTGGAGAATCATCATAACAAGAAAATAAAGTTTCTACGATCTGATCATGGAGGCGAATATTTGAGTTACGAGTTTGGCCTTCATTTAGAACAATGTGGAATTGTTTCACAACTCACGCCACCTGGAACCACAGCGTAATGGTGTGTTTGAATGTCGTAACCGTACTTTATTAGATATGGTGCGACCAGTGATGTCTCTTACTGATTTACCACTACTGTTTTGGGGTTATGCATTAGAGACAGACACATTCACGTTTAATATGGCACCATCTAAATCCGTTGAGACGACACCGTATCAACTATGGTTTGGCAAGAAACCTAAGCTATTGTTTCTTAAAATTTGGGGTTGCGGCACTTATGTCAAAAGGCTTTAGCCTGATAAGTTCGAACCCAAATCGGAGAAGTGTGTCTTCATAGGATACCCTAAGGAAACAATTGGGTACACCTTCTACCACAGATCCGAAGGCAAGATCTTTGTTGCCAAGAATGGAACATTTCTAGAGAAGGAGTTTCTCTCGAAAGAAGTGAGTGGGAGGAAAGTATAACTTGATGAGGTAATTGTACCTTCTCTCAATTTGGAAAGTAGCACATCCGAGAAATCTGTTCCCGTGATGCCTACACCAACTAGAGAGGAAGCTAATGATGATGATCATAAAACTTCGGACCAAGTTACTACTAGACCTCATAGGTCGAACAGAGCACGTTCCGCCCCAGAGTGGTACGGTAATCCTGTCCTGGAAGTCATGTTACTAGACCATGATGATGAACCTATGAACTAAGGAGAAGCAATGATGAGCCCAGATTCTGACAGATGGCTTGAGGCCATGAAATCTAAGATAGGATCCATGTATGAGAACAAAGTATGGACTTTTGTGGACTTGCCAGATGATCAGCAAGCCAAAGAGAATAAATGGATCTTCAAGAAGAAGACCAACACTGATGGTAATGTTACTTTCTACAAAGCTCGACTTGTCGCAAAAGGTTTTCAACAAGTTCAAGGGGTTGACTACGATGAGACTTTCTCACCCGTAGCGATGCTTAAGTCCCTCCGAATCATGTTAGCAATTGCCGCATTTTATGATTATGAAATCTGGCAAATGGACGTCAAAGCTGCATTCCTTAATGGATTTCTTAAAGAAGAGTTGTATAAGATGCAACCAGAAGGTTTTGTCGATCCTAAAGGTGCTAACAAACTGTGCAAACTCCAGCGATCCATCTATGGTCTGGTTCAAGCATCTCAGAGTTGGAATATACGCTTTGATGAGGTCATCAAAGCATATGGTTTTATACAGGCTTTTGGTGAAGCCTGTATTTACAAGAAAGTGAGTGGGAGCTCTGTAACATTTCTATATTGTATGTAGATGACATATTGTTGAGTGGAAATGATGTAGAATTTCTGGATAGCATAAAAGGATACTTGAATAAGAGTTTTTCAATGAAAGACCTCGGTGAAGTTGCTTATATATTGGACATCAAGATCTATAGAGATATATCAAGACGCTTAATAGGACTTCCAAAAAGCACATACCTTGACAAAGTTTTGAAGAAGTTCAAAATGGATCAGTCAAAGAAAGGGTTCTTGCATGTGTTGCATGGTGTGAAGTTGAGTTAGACTCAAAGCCCGACCACTGTAGAACATAGAGAGAGAATGAAACTCATTCCATGTGCCTCGTCCATAGATTCTATAAAGTATTCCATGTTGTGTATCGGACCTATTATGTACCTTGCCATGAGTTTGGCAAGGGGGTACAATAGTGATCCAGGAGTGGACCACTGGACATCGGTCAAAATTATCCTTAGGTACCTGAAAAGGACAAGGAAATGTTTCTCGATTATGGAGGTGATAAAGAGTTCATGGTAAAGGGTTACATCGATGCAAGCTTTAAACATCGATCCAGATAACTCTAATTCTCAATCTGGATACATATTGAAAGTGGGAGCAATTAGCTAGAGTAGCTCCATACAGAGCATTGTAGACATAGAAATTTGTAAAATACATACGGGTCTGAATGTGACAGACCCGTTGACTAAACTTCTCTCACAAGGAAAACATGATCACACCTTAGTACTCTTGGTGTGTTAATCACATGACGATGTGAACTAGATTATTGACTCTAGTAAACTCTTTGCGTGTTGGTCACATGGCGATGTGAACCATGGGTGTTAATCACATGGCAATGTGAACTAGATTATTGACTCTACTGCAAGTGGGAGACTGAAGGAAATATGCTCTAGAGGCAATAATAAAGTTGTTGTTTTATATTTCCTTATTCATGATAAAGGTTTATTATTCATGCTAGAATTGTATTGATCAGAAACTTAAATACATGTGTGAATACATAAACAAATAACGTGTCCCTAGTATGCCTCTACTAGACTAGCTCGTTGATCAAAGATGGTTATGGTTTCCTAACCATAGACATGTGTTGTCATTTGATAATGGGATCACATCATTAGGAGAATAATGTGATGGACAAGACCCACCCGTTAGCTTAGCATAATGATCATTCGATTCATTGTTATTGCTTTCTTCTTGTCAAATACATATTCCTTCGACTATGAGAATACCGGAGGAATACCTTGTGTGCTATCAAACGTCACAATGTAACTGGGTGATTATAAAGATGCTCTACAGGTATCTCCGAAGGTGTTTGTTGAGTTGGCATAGATCGAGATTACGATTTGTCACTCCGAGTATCGGAGAGGTATCTTTGAGCCCTCTCGGTAATACACATCATAAGCTTGCAAGCAAACGACTAAGGAGTTAGTCACGAGGTGATGTATTACGGAATTAGTAAAGACTTGTCGGTAATGATATTGAACTAGGTATGAAAATACCGACGATCGAATCTCGGGCAAGTCACATAGCGATGGACAAAGGGAATTACATATGTTGTCATAATGGTTCGACCGATAAAGATCTTCGTAGAATATGTAGGAGCCAATATGAGCATCTAGGTTCCGCTATTGGTTATTGACCAGAGAGGTGTCTCGGCCATGTCTACATAGTTCTCGAACCTGTACGGTCCGCACGCTTAACGTTCGATGACGATATAGTATTATATGAGTTATTTGATTTGGTGATCGAATGTTGTTCGGAGTCCCGGATGAGATAACGGGCATGACGAGGAGTCTCGAAATGGTCGAGAGGTAATGATTGATATATAGGACGATAGTATTCAGACACCGGAAGTGTTTCGGGGGTACCGGGTACTTATCGGGTCACCGGAAGGGGTTCCGGGCACCCCCGGCAAGGGCTATGGGCCCTATGGGCCAGGAGGGGAAATGCACTAGCCACAAGGGGCTGGTGCTCCCCCCCCCCCCCAATATGGACCGGCCAATGAGGAGAAGGAAAGAGGGGAAGGGAAAGGAAACAGAGGAATAGGATTCCCCCTTCCTTCCCTCTCCCCCTCTCTTTCCTTCCCCCTCCGATATATATGGCAGAGGGGGGTGCACGGCTTGGGAAGAGCCCAAGTAGGATTCTGACCTACTTGGGGCGCCTCGTGGCCTCTCCCCTCCCCCTCCCACCTATATATATATATGTGGGGGGCGCCTAGCACATCCCAGACAATTGTTTAGCCATGTGCGGTGCCCCCTCCACCGTTTACACCCCCGGTAATATATTCGTAGTGCTTAGGCAAAGCCCTACGAGGATCACTTCACCATCACCATCACCACGCTGTTGTGCTGACGGAAATCATCTACTGCCTCAACGTCTTGCTGGATCAAGGAGGCAAGGGACGTCACCAAGCTGAACATGTGCAGAACACGGAGGTGTCGTGCATTATTGTATGAGATGATCATGTTTTGTAAGTTATCGTCAACCAGCGGGAGCCTTATGGTTATTCTTTATTGTATAAATGCAAACGCCATGTAATTGCTTTACTTTATCGCTATGCATTAGCAATAGTTGTAGAAGCAATAGTTGGCGAGACGACCACGACGCAACGATGGAGATCAAGGTGTCGAGCCGGTGACAATGGAGATCATGATGATGCTTTCGAGATGGAGATCAATAGCACAAGATGACGATGGCCATATCATGTCACATATTTTGATTGCATGTGATGTTTATCTTTTATGCATCTTATTTTTCTTAGTATGGCGGTAGCATTATAAGATGATCCCTTCACTAAATTTCAAGGTAAAAGTGTTCTCCCTAAGCATGCATTGTTGCTACAGTTCATTGTGTTGAGACACCATGTGATGATCGGGTGTGATAGACTATACGTTCACATACAACGGGTGCAAGACAGTTTTGCACATGCAAAATACTTGGGTTAAACTTGACGAGCCTAGCATGTACAGGCATGGCCTCGGAACACTAGAGAGCGAAAGGTCGAACGTGAATCATATAGTATATATGATCAACATAGAGATGTTCACCATTGATGACTACTCCATCTCACGTGATGATCGGACATGGGTTAGTTTATTTGGATCACGTAACACTTAGATGACTTGAGGGATGTCTATCTATGTGGGAGTTCTTAAGTAATTTGATTAATTGAACTTAATTTATCATGAACTTAGTTCTGATAGTATTTGCATATCTATGTTGTAGATAAATGGCCCGTGCTACCGTTCCCCAGAACTTTAATGCGTTCCTAGAGAAAACTAAGTTGAAAGATGACGGTAGCAACTACACGGACTGGGTCCGTAACTTGAGGATTATCCTCATTGCTGCACAGAAGAATTATGTCCTTGATGCACCGCTAAGTGACAAACCTATTGCAGGAGCAGATGTAGACGTTATGAACGTTTTGCAAGCTCGATATGATGACTACTTGATAGTTTAGTGTGACATGCTTTACGGCTTAGAATCGAGACTTCAAAAATGTTTTGAACACCACGGAGCATATGAGATGTTCCAAGAGTTGAAAATTGGTATTTCAGATTCATGCCCGTGTCGAGAGGTGTGAGACCTCTGACAAGTACTTTGCCTACAAGATGGTGGAGAATAGCTCAGCTAGTGAGCATGTACTTAGAATGTCTGGGTACTATAATCGCTTGAATCAAGTGGGAGTTAATCTTCCAGATAAGATAGTGATTGAAAGAGTTATCTAGTCACTATCACCAAGCTACTAGAACTTCGTGGTAAACTATAATATGCAAGGGATGACAAAATGATTCTCAAGCTCTTCGCGATGCTGAAATCAGCGAAGGTAGAAATCAAGAAAGAGCATCAAGTGTTGATGGTTAACAAGACCACTAGTTTCAAGAAGAAGGGCGAGGGAAAGAAGGGGAATTCAAGAAGAATGGCAAGCAAGTTACCACTCCCGTGAAGAAGCCCAAAGCTGGACCCAAGCCTGAAACTGAGTGCTTCTACTACGAAGGAAATGGTCACTAGAAGTGGAACTGCCCCAAATACTTGGCGGATAAGAAGGATGGCAAAGTTAACAAATGTATATTTGATATACATGTTATCGATGTGTATTTTACTAGTGTTCATAGTAACCCCTAGGTATTTGATACCGTTTCAGTTGCTAAGATTAGTAACTCGAAACAGGAGTCGTAGAGACTAGTTAAAAGCAAGGTGACGATGTGTGTTGGAAATGATTCCAAGGTTGATATGATCACCATCGCACACTCCCTCTAACTTCGGGATTAGCGTTGAACCTAAATAAATGTTATTTGGTGTTTGCGTTGAGCATGAATATGATTAAATCATGTTTATTGCAATACATTTATTCATTTAAGTCAGAGAATAATTGTTGTTCTATTTACATGAATAAAACCTTCTATGGTCATACACCCAATGTGAATGGTTTATTGAATCTCGATTGTAGTGATACACATATTCATAATATTGATGCCAAAGGATGCAAAATTGATAATTATAGTGCAACATACTTGTGGCACTACCGTCTAGGTCATATTGGTGTAAAGCGCATGAAGAAACTCCATGCAGATGGACTTTTGGAATCACTTGATTACGAATCATTTGATACTTGTGAACCATGCCTCTTGGGCAAGATGACTAAAACTCCATTCTCCAGAGCAATGGATCGACCTAATGACTTATTGGAAATAATACATACCAATGTATGCAGTCCGATGAGTGTTGAAGCACGTGGCGGGTATCATTATAGTCTTACCTTCACAGACGATTTGAGTAGGTATGGGTATATCTACTTGATGAAACACAAGTCTGAAACATTTGAAAAGTTCAAAGAATATCAGAGTGAAGTGGAGAATCGTCGTAACAAGAAAATAAAGTTTCTGCGATCTGACCACAGAGGCGAATATTTGAGTTACGAGTTTGGCCTTCATTTAAAACAATGTGACATTGTTTCACAACTCATGCCACCTAGAACACCATAGCGTAATGGTGTGTCTGAATGTCGTAACTGTCATTTATTAGATATGGTGCGACCTATGATGTCTCTTATCGATTTACCACTATTATTTTGGGGTTATCCATTAGAGACAGCCGCATTCACGTTAAATATGGCACCATCTAAATCCGTTGAGACGACACCGTATGAACTATGGTTTGGCAAGAAACCTGAGCTATTGTTTCTTAAAATTTGGAGTTGCGTCATTTGTGTCAAAAGGCTTCAGCCTGATAAGCTCGAACCCAAATCGGAGAAGTGTATCTTCATAGGATACCCTAAGGAAACAATTGGGTACACCTTCTACCACAGATCTGAAGGCATGATCCTTGTTGCCAAGAATGGAACATTTCTAGAGAAGGAGTTTCTCTCGAAAGAAGTGAGTGAGAGGAAAGTATAACTTGATGAGGTAATTGTACCTTCTCTCAATTTGGAAAGTAGCACATCAGAGAAATTTGTTCCCGTGATGCCTACACCAACTAGAGAGGAAGCTAATGATGATGATCATAAAACTTCGGATCAAGTTACTACTGGACCTCGTAGGTCGAACAGAGCATGTTCCACACTAGATTGGTATGGTAATCCTGTCCTGGAAGTGATGTTACTAGACCATGATGACGAACCTACGAACTTTGGAGAAGCAATGATGAGCCCAGATTCTGACAGATGGCTTGAGTCCATGAAATCTAAGATAGTATCCATGTATGAGAACAAAGTATGGACTTTGGTGGACTTGCCCGATGATCGGCAAGCCATAGAGAATAAATGTATCTTCAAGAAGAATATCAACGTTGATGGTAATGTTACTGTCTACAAAGCTCGACTTGTCGCAAAAGGTTTTTGACAAGTTCAAGGGGTTGACTATGATTAGACTTTCTCACCCATAGCGATGCTTAAGTCCCTACGAATCATGTTAGCAATTGTCGCATTTTATGATTATGAAATCTGGCAAATGGACGTCAAAATTGCATTCCTTAATGGATTTCTTAAAGAAGAGTTGTATAAGATGCAACCAGAAGGTTTTGTCGATCATAAAGGTGCTAACAAAGTGTGCAAACTCCAGCGATCCATCTATGGACTGGTGCAAGCATCTCAGAGTTGGAATATATGCTTTGATGAGGCGATCAAAGCATATAGTTTTATACAGACTTTTGGTGAAGCATGTATTTACAAGAAAGTGAGTGGGATCTCTGTAACATTTCTATATTATATGTAGATGACATATTGTTGATTGGAAATGATGTATAATTTCTGGATAGCATAAAAGGATACTTGAATAAGAGTTTTTCAATGAAAGACCTCGGTGAAGTTGCTTATATATTGGGCATCAAGATCTATAGAGATATATCAAGACGCTTAATAGGACTTTCACAAAGCACATACCTTGACAAAGTTTTGAAGAAGTTCAAAATGGACCAGTCAAAGAAAGGGTTCTTGCATGTGTTGCAAGGTGTGAAGTTGAGTCAGACTCAAAGCCCGACCACTGTAGAACATAGAGAGAGAATGAAACTCATTCCATGTGCCTCGGCCATAGGTTCTATAAAGTATTCCATGTTGTGTACCGGACCTATTGTGTACCTTGCCCTGAGTTTGGCAAGGGGGTACAATAGTGATCCGGGAGTGGACCACTGGACATCGGTCAAAATTATCCTTAGGTGCCTGAAAAGGACAAGGAAATGTTTCTCGATTATGGAGGTGATAAAGAGTTCGTCGTAAAGGGTTACATCGGTGCAAGCTTTAAACACCGATCCATATAACTCTAATTCTCAATCTGGATACATATTGAAAGTGGGAGCAATTAGCTAGAGTAGCTCCATACAGAGCATTGTAGACATAGAAATTTGTAAAATACATACGGATCTGAATGTGACAGGCCCGTTGACTAAACTTCTCTCACAAGGAAAACATGATGACACCTTAGTACACTTGGGGTGTTAATAACACGACGATGTGAACTAGATTATTGACTCTTGTAAACTCTTTGGGTGTTTGTCACATGGCGATGTGAACTATGGGTGTTAATCACATGGCAATGTGAACTAGATTATAGACACTAGTGCAAGTGGGAGACCGAAGGAAATATGCCCTAGAGGCAATAATGAAGTTGTTATTTTATATTTCCTTATTCATGATAAAGGTTTATTATTCATGCTAGAATTGTATTGACTAGACACTTAAATACATGTGTGAATACATAAACAAATACCGTGTCCCTAGTATGCCTCTACTAGACTAGCTCGTTGATCAAAGATGGTTAAGGTTTCCTGACCATAGACATGTGTTGTCATTTGATAACGGGATCACATCATTAGGAGAATGATGTGATGGACAAGACCCACCCGTTAGCTTAGCATAATGATCGTTTGGTTCATAGCTATTGCTTTCTTCATGTCAAATACATATTCCTTCGACTATGAGATTATGCAACTCCCGGATACCGGAGGAATACCTTGTGTGCCATCAAACGTCACAATGTAACTAGGTGATTATAAAGATGCTCTACAGGTATCTTCGAAGGTGTTTGTTGAGTTGTTATAGATCGAGATTAGGATCTGTCACTCTGAGTATCAGAGAGGTATCTCTGGGCCCTCTCGATAATACACATCATAAGCTTGCAAGCAAACGACTAAGGAGTTAGTCTTGAGGTGATGTATTACGGAACGAGTAAAGACTTGTCGGTAGATATTGAACTAGGTATGAAGATACCGACGATCGAATCTCGGACAAGTAACATGCCGATGGACAAAGGGAATTACGTATGTTGTCATAACGGTTCGACAGATAAAGATCTTCATAGAATATGTAGCAGACAATATGGGCATCTAGGTTCCGCTATTGGTTATTGACCGGGGAGGTTCCTTGGTCATGTCTACATAGTTCTCGAACCCGTACGGTCCGCACGCTTAACATTCGATGATGATATAGTATTATGTGAGTTATGTGATTTGGTGACCGAATGTTGTTCGGAGTCCCGGATGAGATCATGGACATGACGAGGAGTCTCGAAATGGTCGAGAGGTAATGAATGATATATAGGGCGATAGTATTCAGACACCGGAAGTGTTTCGAGGGGTACCGGGTACTTATCGGGTCACCGGAAGGGGTTCCGGGCACCCCCGGCAAAAGATATGGGCCCTATGGGACAAGAGGCGAAATGCACCAGCCACAAGGGGTTGGTGCCCCCCCCATATGGGTCAGCCGAGGAGGAGAAGGAAAGAGGGGAAGGGAAAGGAAACAGAGGACTAGGACTCCCCCTTCCTTCCCTCTCCCCCTCTCTTTCCTTCCCCCTCCGATATATATGGCAGAGGGGGGCGCGCGGCTTGGGAGGAGCCCAAGTAGGATTCGGTCCTACTTGGGGCGCCTCGTGGCCTCTCCCCTCCCCCTCCCACCTATATATATGTGGGGGCGCCTAGCACATCCCAGACAATTGTTTAGCCGTGTGCCCCCCCTCCACCGTTCACACCCTCGGTCATATATTCGTAGTGCTTAGGCGAAGCCCTGCGAGGATCACTTCACCATCACCGTCACCACACTATTGTGCTAGAGGAACTCATCTACTACCTCAACGTCTTGCTGGATCAAGAAGGCGAGGGACGTCACCGAGCTGAACGTGTGCAGAACACGGAGGTGTCGTGCGTTCAGTATTTGATCGCTTGAAGCGCGAAGAAGTTCGGCTACATCAACCACGCCGAGAAACGCTTCCGCTTACGATCTATGAGGGTACGTAGACACACTCTTCCCCTCGTTGATATGCATCTCCATGGATAGATCGTTGCATGTGCGTAATTTTTTTTTTGTTTTCCATGCAATGTTTCCCAACAAATACTGCTCCAGCAAAGCCAAACCTACCCATTCGGAAACAAACTAGGGCTAGGGTAAGGTAAATGAAGGCCCAAAGTGCTATAAATTTGGTGAAGAGGGACACATATCGAGCGGTTGCACACGAAGAAAATTTGTTAACACAACTATCCATGATAGTGAAGACAATGAGGAAGAATATGAATCCGAAGATGTAGATAGACAAGAGGTTTGTCAAGAAGAAGGTGAAGAGGTGGTTTGTGTGATTCATCATCTCCTATGTTCCACACCACAACCTGACGACACACAATGGAAGAAAATATTTGAGAGCAAATGCACGGTGAATGGCAAGGTATGCAAATTAGTGATTGATAATTGCAGCTGTGAAAATGTTATCTCCTAGAAGTTGGTGAACCATTTAAAGGTTGAAAATCATGATCATCCAAACTCCTACACTATTGGATGGATCAATAAAGAAGTGAATATGAGGATCACCAAACAATGCAACTTGCCACTTTCTTTGGGTAAGCATTATCGCTCAAATGTGTTGTGTAACATACTTGATATGGACAACAACCATGTTTTTCTTGGGAGACATTGGCAACTTGATGTGGATATTACACACGAGGTCTAGAAAAATTCTTACTCTTTCATTTGGAACAACGGAAAGATCATTATTCTACCAAACAAAACTGATGGTAATATCTCTAAGGAGGGGGAAAGTATGTTAACTATCTCCCACACCTCTATTGAGTTTATGAAAGACTTAAAGCAGGAAGATTTGTGTGATGCACTTATTTTAAAGGAGAAGAGCACCCTGACTATTAAAATTCCAGCAAAGGTATGTGGCTTATTAGTAGAATTTCATAACATACTTGGAGCCTGCCAACAATGAGAGGAATTCAACATAGAATCGACTTAATCCCAGGAGCAATCCTTCCTAATCTTCCAAACTATCAAATGAGTCCAAAAGATCATGACATATTGAAGGAGAAAGCGGAGGAATTGCTGCCAAGGGGGCACATTTGAGAAAGTATTAGCCCATGTGTTGTACCATCCCTGCTCACGCCAAAGAAAGATGTATCTTGGCGCATGTGTGCAGATAGTAGATCCATTAACAAGATCACCGTAAGTTATAGATTTCTTATTCCCCATCTAGATGATATGTACACTGGTACAACAACGTCCTAAACAAATGGTTTAAAACCCCTTTCCGCGACGGCATTTGGAACCTTCGCCAAGTGAGTGTGTGCGATAGGGTGACCTTCCCACATGACCCAGAAATCGTCGGGGATATGCCCTCCTGGGACCCAAGCTGGGGCCGTGTGCGATCGGGCGAGGCATCGAAACCCAATCATTTCCGTAGGTATGTACATCCCACACAGTGAATCCCAGAAATCATTTCCGTAGGTATGTACATCCCACATGGTGAATCCCAGAAATCATTTCCGTAGGTATGTACATCCCACACGGTGAATCCCAGAAATCATTTCCGTAGGTATGTACATCCCACACCGTGAATCCCAGAAAATCATTTCTGTAGGTATGTACATCCCACACAGTTCTTTGTGTGGAAACGTTTGTGCAAGGTGGCCTAACACAAACAGTTCGCTGCCGGAAGCAGTGTGTGATTGTTAGTTGATCGAAAACGCCTAATTTCTAGAAATCGTGTGGGTTGTTTGAGTTTATTGCCCACAGTGTTGTCTGAGTAACCGTTTGCAATAGAAAACCCCAATAAGTAGGGTAATTAGCCTATTATTGATAATCCATGTACCAATCAAACTGATATTTCTTATAAAACACGCGGGATATTTCATATCCGTATAAAAGCAGCCAAGATTTCATAATCGAATTACATCAGATAGCTTCGGCACTCAGTTACGCCATTACACAACAGCACCAAGTTTCACATGCAACATCAAAAACCTTTGGAAAGTAGCATCATACACGGTAAATAGACAGATGAATCTCATCTGGGAAACTGAAGAAGCGGAAGGAAAATATTGAGCCTTCAGCGATGTTGAATGTGCTTGCAACTTTAGGCCAGTGGCTATGCATAATTGCCCGCCCAACCTTCATCCTCTTTAGCAAGACTTCAATATTGTACCATGGGTGTAGAATGAATACCTTCCTCGCCTCTTGACCATGCAGGTGGTTTGAGAGGTAATCATCAGTGAACTGCTTTGGAAAGTACTAAAAACAAAGCTATGCATAAATCGTTGTTGTAAATTTTGAAATGGCGCAAGGGGTAAAAACAAGGTAAAAGATTTGGTACCATCCTATAGTTGACTGATGTCTTCTTCATTGTGCAAACAAAGACCTTGTTGTTATTCGTCGCAAGTTTCTCCATCCTAACAATCTTTCTGAGTTTCTTGACTTGACTGATATTCATGGACATCTCATTTCCCCATATGCAAAATGGGTCGAACAGTGGGTCTAAGCCTCTGACAGCGGGACCTACATGTGCAAGACCAAATTGTAAGAAACCTAAATATTAGAATGATTCCTGCAACTGCACAATAATGTGCTATTAGCCAAAGGACCCTGCTTGAAGAAACCTCCATGGTAAACCGCAGTGTCTCCCATTGTTTCCCTGCAACACACATAAGGAAGATCTTGATCAGGTTAACTGAGAGTTGCCATACTATCAGTAGAATATGTATTGAGTACAGCCAAATACGATTGGTGTCACATGCATAACAATACCAAATTGTACCCACAGCAAATGAAAATCAAATTGCAGAACTGAACCAAACAGTTAAATGGACAACAGACCAAATGAACCAAAATAGTTAACTGAGCACGACATTGCACAATAGAAACATGTACTAGAAGATAAGGCAGTTAACAAAACAAAGAATGCTTGAGAACAGTACTACAAAATGTAGCAATTGTTGGACTAAAGTGTTAACTGAACATTACATTTCAGAGGACCAAACTGTTAACTGAACATCAGATTGCATATTAACATTACAGAGGACAAACCACTAGAAGGCACTAGTGGTGGCCTCGAGAAAACATCATGAACTATATTTTAAAGTAGACAACCGTGCGGCGGTGTCGACGGTGGCCTTGAACACGAGGTGCTCCTCCAAGATCTGGTGGTCGACACGCATGTCAGCCATAGCGACCTCGTTCGCGCATGCGGCTGCATGCTACTCAACTCCATGTTATAGTGCGTGTAGAATGGATGTGTGCGGCGCTTAATTGGAGGAGGGGGCAGTTATTTCGGTGGAAGGTGTCGCTCTGTCAGTCGGGGCATGTGGGACGGGGAAGGAGGAGGATGGTGTGGGTGGGGTGTGGATTACCAGACCATATCGACGAGGCCGCGTAGCAAGAAGAAGGGTCGGCGGCGAGGAGGCCGCGCAGCAAGAAGAAGGGTCGCCGGCGAGGAGGCGACACTGCAAGAAGAAGGGTCGTGGCGAGGAGGCGGCGCTGCAAGAAGAAGGGTAGCCGACGAGGAGGCGGCGCTGCAAGAAGAAGGGTCACCGGCGAGGAGGCTGAGCTACCAGTAAGCAGCAGTGAAGGTTTGAACTTGGAAAGCAAGGAGGAATAGTGGAAATGTGGCTTTTGGTAGGAGGGAGGGGCGGGGAGATAGATATTTCCGTGGTGGCAAAAAAAATTCGCTCGGTGCCGCGAGAAACTGGCGTGCAACTGTGGTTCAAGCGGGGGCGATGGACTGTAGATGATGAAGCTTCCTGCATAAGCCAGACAAGACGGTGCACCAAGATATTTTATATCGCATCCCAAACGATTCTTTGTAGTAAACTGTTTGTGGTATACCTGATTTTTTTCATTATGTTTTGAAAGACAAAATGGTGTTATGGAGGGAAAGGATGATGTTTGAATTGCTAGAACATTTACGTGCAGTGAACATGCAACTAGTACACGAGTGTCATGTTTAAATTTGGAATTATTCTGGGTTCGTTTGGCATTTTTATGCACTAATTGAGTTTCTGGGCATTTAATGTGCATAATTCAAATTTGAACTATAAGCACATGCTCCAATGCACCAAAGTTTGCTGAAAAATCACATGTGTGTCTTTGGGTGAATTTATAGGTCCTATGCAAGAAATGGGAATAAAATTCAAACATCTGGGTGTCGTGGCTCGGCCGGAATGATTGAGAAACTTGGTTTTTTAATTCCTGTAAATCCAAAACACGGCTGAAAATCATGAAACTTGGCATGGTGTCATGACATGGCACCAACATGTTGCAGTAAATTTTTTGGCCGAATTGGGACAAGCTTTGGTGTAAGCTTCTTGCAAACCGGAGCTTCCCTCAAGAAGGCTCCTGGTTCCGAGAGGGAACGTGTCACCTCCGTGTGTGAAACGACATACGTACACTGCCTTCTCCCGCCTTAATTTTTTACACAAGCAGATTAGACCAAATAGAAGTATCGTGCTAAATTTTGAAATTACTCCGTGTTCATTTGACCTTTTTATACATTAATTGAGTTTCTGCGCATTTAATGTGTATAATTCAAATTTGAACTATAAGCACGTGCTCCAGTGCACCAAAGTTGTTTGAAAAATCACATGTGTGTCCTTGGGTGAATTTCTAGGTCCCATGCAAGAGATGGGAGTGAAATTCAAACATCTGGGCATCGTGGCTCGGCCGGAAAGATTGAGAAACTTGGTTTTTTAATTCCTGTAATTCCAAAACACGCCTGAAGATCATGAAACTTGGCATGGTGTCATGACATGGCACCGACATGCTGCGGTAATTTTTTTGCCCGAATTGGGACAAGCTTTGGTGTAAGCTTCTTGCAAATCGGAGCTTCCCTCAAGAAGGCTCGTGGTTCCGATAGGGAACGTGTCACCTCCGTGTGCGAAACGACATACGTGCACTGTCTTCTCCCGCCTTAATTTTTTTACACAGCCAGATTAGACCAAATAAAAGTACCGTGCTAAATTTTGGAATTATTCTAGGTTCGTTTGGCCTTTTTTATACATTAATTGAGTTTCTGGGCATTTAATATGCATAATTCAGATTTGAACTACAAGCACATACTCCAGTGCACCAAAGTTGTTTGAAAAATCACATGTGTGACCTTGGGTGAATTTCTAGGTCTCATGCAAGAGATGGGAGTGAAATTCAAACATCTGTGCGTCGTGGCTTGATCGGAAAGATTGAGAAACTTGGTTTTTTAATTCCTGTAATTCCAAAACACGCCTGAGAATCATGAAACTTAGCATGGTCTCATGACATGACACCAACATGCTGTGGTAATTTTTCTATCCGATTTGCGAAGGCGCACACATTAACAATCAACAAAGTCATTTTGGAATAAGTGTTTTCACGTTACAAATCGGAAACACAAGTATTATTGAAACCGTGGGCATTCAACTTACCAATTATGTCCGGCCACGTGTCCCCTTTTTTTATTGGCTAGGAGGTGTCGTGCGGGGTAGCTATTTGAGTACGGGAGGCATGCGATCAGACCCATGCGCGTGCTCATCGGGAGGAGAGACCTTTTGACCGCTACCCGTCGCGCACCTCCCTCCCAACGTCTCCATTAATGGCGCCCGAGCACCTGTTCTACGGCGTGGCTATATGTCTCACTAGACTAAGATTTAAGAGAGAGAAATGAAAATCTGAAAAGAAAGTTTTGCATGGATCTTGATGTAAGATCTGACGGACCTATATAGCATCGACTGCGACTTATAGCAAGCATGATGAATATAAGGACGATGACATTGGATAATAAGTGTCTTACATATTTATAAACATAACTAAAAAAGCCACATGCGGCAACACCCGATATACACAAGGGCAAAATAAGAAGGAAGCCACAGCAGGAACTAGTCTCCACGGCGGGCGACGACGAGCTCTTTCTTGTCCTCAAGATGCTGGTTGAGAGCATCCATGGATTCCTCCACCAGCCTTTTGTGCTCGATGCGCAACATGGCATTCTTGTCCATAAGTTTCTCGACGATGATGTCGGTCCTCTTCAACAAGGCAGTGGTCTGCTCCTGCTGCTCCGCACTTCCGACGATCTTCGCCCTCAGCAGGTCGCGCTCGGCCCAAAGCTTCGCGTTGCTCTCATTTAGTTGCCGGATGACGTCGGTAGACTGTTCAAACGAGGCTTGTAGGTCATCCTGCAACCTCGCCCACCTGGAGATCTGATCCATCTGCTTGAGGACGAGGGCACGCATGCGCCTGTAAGATTCCTCGCCTACCCGCGAGGCAATTTCCCAGGCCGCCACGGCGTGGGAGGACATCTCTGCTGCATTCGCGATGCGGCGGGACATCTCTTCTGCTTCTGCGGCACGGTCGGACCAGTCTGCTGCATCGACGGCGCGGCGGGTCCCCCGTGCTGCTTCAGCGGCACGGCGGGACCTCTCTGCTGCTACGGCCGTGCGGCGGGACATGTTGGCTGCTTTTGCGGCGGCATGACATCTCTCGTACTCCCGCTTCCAGGCTCGCCTCTCCCTGGTGGCAATCTCTCGACCCAGAACTCATGCTGGCCATGGCGGACGCAAGGAAACGATGATGAATGAATTGTTTGTTTTTGACTTTTTGTGGATGAGGAGTTGAGGAGGAACATGCAGTCATGTTGGAGTAGTAGTATTTATAACCGCGTAGTAATACGCTCCTAAGTGGGAAACCGTTTAGGTTTTTATCGGCGTGAACAGGTTTGCAATTTGGAATGTGATGGGACGCATGCTCAAAATTTATTGACGGTTATAAGTGAGGCACTATTCCCGGAAGGCGTAACGTGGGCACGTATGCCTCCTCGGCCGCGTATGTGGCGTTTGCACCATAGGGTGCACCGCAATAGGCAATTTCAGCACCATCGCGCATGATTCTTTTAATTAGAATGTGTGTGCCCGTCTAGCGCACACACGTTGATCTATCTAACTGTTCAGTTTGTTGCGGCTAATCGCAAACAGTTCATCCATGTGAAGTGTATGTCATCTATCGCAGACACTTTGATCTGGCTGACCCATTTCTGTTTTGTTGCCTAATCGCAAACAGTTAATCCTTCTGAAGGGTATGCCCTCAATCACACTCACCTTGATCTGGCTGGCCGTTTTTTGTGTTGTCTAATCACAAACAGTTCATCCGAGTGAACCGTATGATGTGTATCGCACACGCCTTCATTTGGCTGCCCATTTCTTTTGTTCCTCCTCATCGCAAATAGTTAATTGAACTGACGTATGCCCTTCATCGCACACGCAACTAAAACCTGAATCGTGTTTGATTGTAGCGACCCGACCTCAGACGGTCAAGTCTCTGTGCTTAAGTGTCATCCTTGGATCGGTATGCTGACACACACAGTACTCGAGGATTTATAATAGAGGTAAATCACATGTATAAAGTAACGTAAATACTATTACCTCAATCCATATAGCGGAAGTAACAAAGGTTGTGGATTCCCATCAACACCAACGGCAAAGTTGAGTGTAGAAATCGTAACTCTAACGTATCACTTACTCGTCGTAAGAATCCTGCAACATGAGACGTTGCAGCCACAAAGGGTCAGTATATTGAATGTACTGGCAAATTCACGCCATAGAGCAATGATGAATAATAGCTATCACTACATGCATATCTGGCTGGTGGAGGCTCTATGGTTATCATGCTTGAAAAGCCATTTTTTCCCAACTGCAAAGGAATATAATTTATTTAACTACAAAGTTGGTTAAAAATATTGAGAAGATTCCTCCAACTCAATCCCAAATTAACATCAATAACCCAACAAATTATTTAAGTAACGCGATGAGATCAATATGATAATCCAAGTACCAGAGACTCAAGATGTCCATAACCGGGGACACGGCTAACCATGATTAGTTTATACACTCTGCAGAGGTTTGCGCACTTTTCCCCACAAGACTCGATCTCCTCCGTTAGATTTCTCGCACTACATGGTGTTTGAGAAACAGATGACCGAGACACGGTCTTTCAGAAGCATTAACTCTCTACTCTGGATAGACTATATCACCTACAACCCACTACATCTGCTAGTCTACCTCTTCGAGAGCTTCACGCAACTTACTCAACTATGCCAGATCCCATAATGGCTTCTGGCTGCACACAGAAGTTTCTAGCATGAATAATCTTATGATCCCTTTGAGCCTAGGTGGCATTCCATAGGGTGATCACACGGGTCCTCCGAGATCCCCTTAGGCAAACACTGGGTTCTCCAGGTGCCCGGGCAAACCACTGGGTGCTCTAGGATGCCCCTACCATTCCACCCAGATGTGTATTAAAGTAGCCACCTTAAGTTAAACCTTAGTTAACAATAATCTCTCACATCTTTCATGAATTCTCTCAAACCAATCCACGTCTACGTGCATAGCATAGCAGTATAAGCATAACGTAGAAGTAACTCCCAAGGTTTGAATGCAGGACAATAGGTTCCTACCTCATCAACTACTTCCCAATAGCCACATGTTATCAATTCCTAACCATGCAATGTTTGAGGGTGAAACTAATGCATAAAACTGGGTAATGAAAAGTATGATCAAAGTGTGAACTTGCATGTACTGTTGATGAAGATGATTCGCACTCAAAACTCCTGATAGTTCTACTCGTCACACTCCGGTCAATCTATCTTAGGCAAGCAATAGTAACCACACATAAGCAATCACTCAAAAGGTCGAAAAGAACGAAGAACAATTCGGAAAGCATCAAAACCAAGCAAATAACTCTTGCAACATAAAACAATTTCTAATAGTACCAAAATTATGTGAATTTGGCCTTATCAGAAATTTTAGGTCAAGAGCTTCGTTTTGCAAAAAGAATCAACTAAAACGGAGCTACGAAACTCAAGGTACGATCAAACAAAGTTTGAATTCAAATCTGGTCTAATTCAAATTTTAAAATTTCAAAAACATGTTTAAGTTGGATTACTGGATAGGGGAGATCATAACAAAGAAGTGGGCGTTGGTTTCATCTAATTCCGTCTAACGAGCAAAAAGTAATGACCGATTGAAGTACAGGGACTAATCTGTGAAGAAAATTTATCATGAATAGGTCCCTGGCCGAAAACTAAAAAGAAAAAGAAAAATCCTATCGAGCGAACGCTCGCTAACATAACCTAACGAACGACACCGTACGCTGTGAAGACCTAACCTAGCGAACGTTCTCTAAATAACCTAACTAAAATAATAAAACCAGCTAAAAGAAAACCGAAGAAAACCTAAAGAGAAAATAAACTGGATCTAGGGTTTGGTGGTTTTACCGGTTCGGCCGGTTCGGTGAGAAAAACTGTGGCGGCTCCGGCGAAGCGGCGAGCGAGGAGCGAGGCGGGCGGCGGCGCGCGGCTCTGTGGCAGGGCGGCTGCGGCGACGCGAGGCGGCGAGGGGCGAAGGCAGCGCGGGGCA